>NC_081359.1:80188814-80501314 GCF_030684315.1 Stegostoma tigrinum
CTTTAGGTACATTTAAGTCGTCATTGGACAAGCATATGGACGTACATGGAATAGTGTAGGTTAGATGGGCTTGAGATCGGTATGACAGGTCGGCACAACATCGAGGGCCGAAGGGCCTGTACTGTGCTGTAATGTTCTATGTTCTATGTTCTAGATGAAGATTTTTTCGATGTAGGAGATCACTTACCAAAAGGGCAGCCACAACCATATCCATTGGGAAACTTGACACAGGACCCGAGCTCCAGGCAAGGTGACGTTGCACAGTAGTTCACAATAACTTGACACAATTTAGCTGTAACAAACCTCATTATTATTACTGTAGCATGATATGGCCTACTCCACTCTATGCATTCTTCTTAAATAACTTCAACATGTTCATGATAATACAATATTGAAAGTAAACATTCTTGATACTACAAAACTATTGTGAAACGCTAATGTGAGGTATGTGGGATATGTAAGATACAAGTTCAGGCCTATGAAATGCCATACAGAGAATTTCTGCTTGGAGTTAAAGCAGATGAGTGAAAGGAAACCCAGAAGAAAGACACGACACAGACCACTCCTTTCGAATTCATAGGAGGTGGCTGAACAGTAGCATAAAGATCTATCATCCCATATGGGGAATTGCATTTATGAAGAAAAAGAATTTGAAGATTTTTCTTCTAAAGTAGCAATTGACAGTGGTTAAGAAGAAAATATTGACTAACATTAGGGCCAGGAAGTCAAGTTGGTTGATCAGGATCCACTTTGCAAGAATGTTAAGAAACTCAGAGATCGAAGTTTGAGGACATAAGGGAGAGAAGGAATGGAAAGATGACAGCAATAAAATGATAGGGAGATAAGCCAAGGGCCTAGGCCAAATAAAGGATCAAAGTCAACTGACTGGCCTGTATCAGTGATAATGGGAACTGCAGATGCTGGAGAATCCAAGTTAATAAAGTGTGAAGCTCTGATTGAAGTGTCTAGGCCCGAAATGTCAGCTTTTGGGCTCCTGAGATGCTGCTTGGCCTGCTGTGTTCATCCAGCTTCACACTTTATTATCTATGACTGACCTATATGTATGGTCTCGAACTTGATAATGGAAGAATTAATTGGCCTTGCACACTAGGTCCTCAATTCTCAAGGAGGCCAGTGGGTGTCCATAAAGTTTCATGACCTGACCAACATGCTTCAGGAGAAAGTGCCCACCGGAAGGAATTTCATTCTTGAAAGATGGGTCAGGCTTCTGTCAGGCTAGTTGTGCCTAGAAATTGGTTGGAGGAACCACAAGGGCTGCTTTGGGTAGCTGTGAGATCTTTGAAAGATCTAACCTTATTCTGTTTGACTTCATAATCTCTACTCCTCTCAACACCTCCCCCCATGCCCCCAAGTCTATCTTCAATACAAGGGCAGGAGAACCTTCTTGGATTTTTCAGGAATGTTCCATAACTGCCACATGGGGCAGCTTGACATTCATCAATGTCCAGCTCACATAACGGACCAATATATCCATTTGGACAGATGCACTTAAAAGGTTCCATGAGATTGTGACTCAGAAAATTGACAAAAGAACTTTCTAGAAGCACAGTGTCTAAATTGTCACCGGCTTGCTTTGTACAGACAGCATCATGGTGACAAGGGTTTGTTGCACAGGGATCATAAGCAACTGCAGAAATTGTGATACCAATATGAGTTCTAAGCCACTGTACATGAGTGGTGAAAATGTCTATTAGAATACTTCTATATAGAGTCTGCCCATTGCTCTTTTCAATAGCTGCCATCAAGAGAGAACATATTGGTTCATGAGCATCATTCCAAAAACATATAGTTTTGTGTTATGCTCTCTGATGAAGGGTCTAGGCCCGAAACGTCAGCTTTTGTGCTCCTGAGATGCTGCTTGGCCTGCTGTGTTCATCCAGCTCCACATTTTGTTATCTTAGTTTTGTGTTATTTTTGCTTCTGAGGTCATCAACAGCCTTGACAAACTGCGAATACTTTTTATCCAGAAACTCTTTAACGGAGACACTGACAAGAAGAAGAACACTATATATCAATTGTGGCATTGGTAAAATGTTTGTATTTTATATAAATATTGTTGGACACAGCACTATTAATACCTTTGTTTGCCCGAACTGTGAGATTGAAGTCCTTTTCATACAGCTGTTTTCCAGCCTGCAGTTCACATGTGTCTGCTGTGATAGTGAAATGGGTGGTGGAATTGGTTACTATGGTGCAGTCACATCCAGATCTTTTGACATTACATTGCCTACTTTTCCACCAGGGAAATATTTGCCATAATAATTGATTTTATTATAAAGGTTTCTAAGCTGAGAAGTGTTGTCATTTTGATTTCGAACAAGGACGTGAAAAATAGTCACTGAAGACATTGGTAGAATTCCAGAATCATGCACAATTATAGGCAGATACAACTCCCTGATAATTTCCCTGTCAATCATTTTCTGAATCGACAAAACACCAGCTTGAGACAATGTAACAAAACTACTGGCACAACTGTTACCTGCTAGCTGGTATCTGAATGGCCCTCGATTGGGGGGTGAGTCCAGATCCGTTGCATTCAGGTAAATAAGTTGTGTGCCAGGTGGTTGATTCTCCATTACATATCCTTCAGTAGTAACGAGAATGGGACCATTGTCATTCACATCGTCAACTATGATGATCAATTGTGCATTACCTGTTGTTGGGCTGGACCCTCTACTAACAGCAGTAATGGTCAAGTTATAAAATGGTATGGTTTCCCTATCAAGTGAAGATGCAATACATACTTCACCTGTTTGAGAATTGACAGAAAATGAATTATTTATGTTTCCGTCTTTAATTTGAATCTCAAACTGATTCCATTCTGGAATGGTGCCTGAGTTATTCGCCATCAGAGATATGACTGAAGTACCAACAAGTGAATCTTCTCTCACATGTGTCTGATAGATGGCAGATTTAAAAATTCGGGCATTATGGTCTTCAAGAATAGTAATATTGATTAGTGCTTCATCCACATCAAAGCCACGTATTCTTCCAGCGTTCTTAGCAAGCACTTGGAGAAGAACCTGACTACCTCTGCTTTGTTTCATGTTCCCAGAGACAACTACCTCCCCAGAGCTCACATTGATCTGAAAGCCTCTCTCTTTGCTTTTTCCTATGAGTAAATAGTCAACCATGCCATCAAAACCAAGATCGCAATCAGTTGCAGTAACATAGCCGACAGTAGTTCCATTACGTGCATTCTCGGAAACAGAAAAGTGATAGAATGTTTTAACAAATTGAGGGATGTATTCATTCACACCTGTAACATTCACATACACTTTCGCCAGACTGAACTTATTCCTGTCATGAGTGTTAAATGCTCTGACAGTTACTTCGTAGAACTGACGCAGCTCAAAATTTAAAATCTCTTGCACAGTAATTATTCCAAACTGTGGATCAATAAAAAATTCAGTGTGTTCACCTTCGATAGCGTAACTTATCTCAGCATGGATTCCAGAGTCATTGTCTGTAGCATTAACAGTAAAGACAGTGGTACCACATGGTGAATTCTCTGCCACACTTGCAAAAAATACCTGACCACAAAATACTGGAGGATTGTCATTGATATCTTCAACTTGTATAATAACATTAACAGAACCAGTCTTTGACATCCATCCACCATCTTGAGCATAGATCTGTAGGCTGTAAACAGAATCCATTTCAAAATCCAAACTTCTGACTAAGGTGAGCAACCCAGTAGTGTTTCCAATAGAAAAATATGCTCCATCATTGTCAACTACTATTGAGTACATGATTTGGCCATTTAACCCTTGGTCATTATCAGAGGCAGTAAGATTACCTATGACAGAACCAGAAGTCCAGTCCTCAGGAATGGAATAACACACTTGCAGGGAGAAAAATTGTGGGGCAAACCTATTTTCTTCAGTAGTCAGAAAGTGGGCTGTTGTACTAGAAGAAAGTGGTGGTGTGCCTTTATCATTTGCCGTTATTGATACAGTGAATACTTTATTCAGACTTGAAGCTAAAGGGTTTGCAACAAAAATCCAACCACTATCTTTCTCAATGCTAAATAGAAATGAACCATTGTTTCCAGTAATATAATATTCTACTTCTCCACTTAAATATAAGTCTTCATCAACTGCAATTAGTTTAATCACTTTGGTGCCGAGCTCCAAATTCACAGGAACTGGAATTAACTGTCTGTGTGGCAAAAATAGAGGGGGATGATCATTGCGAGCTATAATAGTAACTGTTACAGTCGTCTCATTGAAATTTGGTGGCTCACCAAGGTCTGAGGCAGTTACAGTAAACTTAATTTTGTTCCAGTCAGCACTGGGGTTATTTATGGTTTTAAATGGAATGAGCTGCTTAGTGAAGATCTTGCCAGTCGTTGCATTCACTCTGAAGAATTCATGTGGAGGCTGAAGGAAGTAGAAAATGTTTCCATTGCTTTCTAAATCAGGGTCAGTGGCAGATATTTGCAGAACAAACATTTCTTTCTCCTTAGGTTCTGGAATAGTTAAACTGTAAAATGGCTCAGTAAACTGTGGTGTATTGTCATTTGTATCAATGACAAATATGGTGACATCTGTGTTTACATCCCATGCTGAATCATTGGCATGTACTCTTACAATGTACCAATCTGTCGCCTCCCTGTCCAATAACCTTGTCACAATTAAATCTCCAGTCCTTCGATTCACACAAAATGGCAGACTTGCTGTCTTATTTGGAATACTGTATGTACTAATAGCGTTCACACCAATATCGTCATCTGTTGTTGCAATCTGTAGAATGGTAAAACCAACTGGAGCATTTTCAGCAACATGTGCAAGGAAGATTTGGGAAAACCGAGGAGCGTTGTCATTTTTGTCCAGAACAGATATAATGACAGTTGCTGTGCCTGTTTTGGTGTTGCTTCCTTGGTCTTTTGCTTCAACTATTAAAGTATATAATGCCATCTGTTCCCTGTCCAACATCCGAGCAGTTCTTATGACTCCGCTGGAGCTATTGATGTTAAAAGCATCATTGACATTTCCATCAAAAATACGATATTTTATGGACCCATTCAGACCAGAATCCAAATCAGCTGCATTTACATTGCAAACATCACAGGCTGGAACATTCTCATATACTTCACATCTGTAGATATTCTGTTTGAATGCAGGAAAATTATCATTTACATCTGTAACATTGATGTCTAGTCTGGCATAGGAAGAAAATGGTGGTGAACACAAATTCCTGGCTTCAATCCAAAGCTGGTAAAATTTTACAATCTCAAAATCCAATCTGTTTTTTAGCTTCAATTCTCCTGTTAACTGGTTGATTTGAAACACATCTCCAAAGTTGCCTGCTGCAAGATAAAAGAGAATAGGTCTGATTTTTCCTTTCACATTGCCTAAGGCACTGACCTTAGAAATCACAGTATTTACTGCTTGATCTTCTGGATAGATGTGCACTTTGTTATCCACAAAGAATTGTGGGAAGTCATTGGTGCTTTGAAACCGCACAGTAAGAGTTGTAATGTCTGATTTTGGATCTTCTCCTCCATCGATTACGTTAACAATTATTGTAATGTCCATTGATCCTTTCAATACCTGTTTTGTGAAAATCACGCCTCTAACTGGATCAACAGTAAATTTGTTTGCATTCGGACCAGATAAGGAAAAGCGCAGGTCAGCGTTTATTCCTGCATCTCTATCCTTTGCCGTTACAGCGTAAACAAATGAGCCTGTTGGAATAGTTAAAGGCATTAAAAATATAGTCATAAAAGCAGCATTTCGTTATTTGAAATGTGGGCATCGCTAGCAAGGTCAGCATTAATTATCCATTCCCAATGGTTCAGATGGCAGTGAAAATTCAAAGACATGGCAGCTGGAGTTGCTTTTAGGTCAGACTTGATCAGGATAATGGATTTACTTGCTGAAGGAGGATAGGGCATCTTCCCAAGGAAGGATGTTCATAAATCACAGGGATGTCCCTAACATTCCAGTACTTTCATCATTTGTCCCATTAAATGTCTGTCCCTAACTGCCTAGAGGGCAGGTATGAGTCACCCACACTTGCTGTGGGTCCAGAGTCACATGTAGGCCAGACCAGGCCATTCAGCCCCTTAAGTCCACACTGACCCCACAAAGAGCATCCCACCTAGATCCACCCCCCTATTCTATCCCTGTAGCCCTGCATTTCCCATGGTTAAAACACCTAACCTGCATATTCCCGGACATTAGGGGCAACTCAGCATAGCCAGTCCACCTAAACTGCCCATCTTTGGACTATTGAGGAAACTGGAGCACCCAGAGGAAACCCACACAGACACAGGGAGAACATGAAAACTCTGCACAGACAGTTACCCAAACCCAGGTCCCTGGCGCTGTGAGGCAGCAGTGCTAACCGCTGAGCCCACCATGCCACTCCTAAAGGACATCAGTAAGCAAATTGGGTTTTTATAACTGTAGCAATTGTAACAAAGTCAGCCAGTTGGATATCACACACTATGCGTTCCCTGATTGGGGCTGTTAATATGGTCCAATCAGGGAGCCCTGGTTGACATATGAAAAGGGTAAGTGTCAGGGATACTGATACTCTGGTTCCTGACTCTGAATGAGGCAGTACTAAAGGCAAGGTCTGTTCCTGTGCAAGTAAAGGGTAACTTAGTGATGGATACTGGCCTCTGTGAAGTTATTTTAGTAACAATTACATGCCAATCAATGGGCTAGCTTTTTGTTCTGGAGTTTCATTGAATTGAAACTTAACTGTTGACCACCTTTGAATTTGAACCCAAGTTTCAAGAACATTAATCTGGGGTCCTGGATTACTAGTCCAGTGACATTTCCATGATGTCACTGCTCCCATTTCACAATTATTTATTGTGTTTAATTGTTATAGCTACCACATTGGGATTTGAAGTCTTGTGCAGAATTTAATGCGGCTTGCTGATCCAGGGAATGGACAGTGAATTGGTGGGAAAACATTGGGTGGAAAGTATATTGCCTCCCTGACTTCCCCAATTAAGTCAGGATGGGAAAGATCCAGAATGGCTTTCCCATCCATAGGTAAACTGAAGACCTTGACGAGTTAATTAAGGGCCACTTAACGTGCTTTTCCCATTAGTTTGCTGAATTTATGGGGGGACATAGGAGGCATCTTTCCTTAGATACAGAAGGCCCTACCAATGAAATGGTAGACCCTGCAGGTAAGACCCACCCCCCAACAACTGCCACCATCCTCCATTCCCTTCAAACCCTTCCCTGGTCCTGGCTCGGCCTCTCCACATAACTGAACTCTAGGATCTCCATGGCTCTTTCACATGATGGCCTCCTTTACTGCCAGCAGTAGCCTTTATTTATCGCGCTGAGTGCCCCAGGAACTCCAACAGCAGGAAGGAAAGTGCCTGGAGTTCAATCCCATTCAGCATCTGGAAATGGCCATGGTGATGTTGCCACCAGCTGCCATAGCCATTGAATTCATACCCATATGTCTGAAACACTTGCTTGATGCAATGTATTACTTGTCTAGCAACTTCACTACTTACGCTCCCGTAAGGGTTTTACAGTCAAATCCATTAAGGTCACCTAAACTGATAGGATTATCCGCTGTGTAGTGGTAATTTTAAAAGTTCAGTTGATTTCCCCACCTGAGATTGCTGCAGATAATGAATGGTAAGCTATCATAAAACATTCAAACGTATCATCCTAAATGATTGATGATTGCTGCTTTCGAGACATCTACTGCCCTTACTACATCCCAGAGCTTTGAGGCTTAGTCTGCTCCTTCTGTAACCCTTTTAGGATTATTTGGAGACTTGCTGTACCTTGAGATGGTCATCTGCTGAAAATTTCAAGATTATGGGGTAAGAGTTGCTCATGTCCCATATGAAGTCCTTGATGTAAGAAGGTATCTGACAAAATACTTTGGAGTTTCTTACCCTGGCCTTACCTAGAGAGGTCAAACTCCTTGGCAGCTGTGGGGTCCACCTGGAGTCCCCAAGAAGGAAAGTCTGTAGACAGTATTTTGCCTGCAATTCTTCAAATTGGATGCCGTCATAAGTGTTTTTCTTAGAATAATTTCAAAAATAACCTCCCTAGTCATAACGCCCAATGAAAATTCTGAGTGACAGAGGTGACTGACATTTACTTTTAACCTGCTAATGGTATTCAAGTCATTGAATCTCACCCTGGCACCATCAACTTTAGTAGATGGGTGACAGAGATCAGATTTCACCACTGTTGTGGTGCCAAAGGACACCACATGTCAGACAAACGTCTTCGCTATTAGAGACTGAAATTACTAACTGGCGTAAATAATAATGTAGGAATCAAGCCTATTTTGTTCAACTTTTTTGGCAAGTTCAGGATGTGTTTCCTTTCTACTAAAACCTATTTTTTCCACATCATCTTGCTTCAATTGGTTCAATGAAATTTCTGTTGCTCTCATACCAAGTTATGAATCACATTGCCTCCAACTGTGATTACAGTACATTGCTACCAGTCCTCCTTGACCTCTCCATAGCCTCCAATATGACCCAATACTTTATTATCTGGGAATATCTTTTCTACGTTATTCATCACTGTTGAACTTCTTTCACTTGTCTGCATGCTTAATTGTCACATTGTAGCCAAAGCCTATTTAAAAACTGTTTGTCTTCCTCATCTGTAAAGTAAACTCTCCAGAGAGTTCATATTTATGCCCCTTTATTTCCTTATCTACTTGATGCCCCTTGATAATGTTATCCAAATTCATGAAGGTCAGCCTCTATGTGTACACTGATGACCAATGACAACCACTGGCTCTATTCTGTCAGAAGCTCTGACTGGCATACCTTTCTGGATGAACCTAATACCCTTCAGCTATAACGAGGAACAATGAAGTATAGCATTTGGTCCTTGCCACGATGTCTATTCCCTCACCTTAAGGTATCAACTTCCCTAGTTGTTGTTTCACCTTTCCTCAGACTATCTGAGTTCTATTTGGCTTTGGGCTGTGCTTATTACAAAGGGAGAACACTTCTACCTTCCTAACATCTTTTCATCCTCACCCCATCCTAGTCCATCCATTGATTTTGGCATCTCATACTGTGACAACTTGATTCTCCTCTTGATCCCTTATCCTCTGATGTATCAAATTCCATTCACTCATCAATCTCATTCTTGTTAATCTTGGTCAGCATTCAATCTGCGAATATTTCAAATTCAAAATCTGCATTCTTGACTGTAATTTCTCTATAATCTTACCTATCTCTGTAGTTTCCATTAGCCTACCATCACACCAACTTCTCTGATCCTCTTCCTCTGACCCTTTGTGCCATTCACCTAACCCAGCACCCTGACCACACCACCTCACCTAGTTCCTGATCTTTAGGAATTCCTGCCCTTAGTTGCTTTGCCTCCTCACGATTCTCTCCTCCGTTAAGAAGAGTTTGTACCTAGCTTTGTGATTTCTACCTTGGGTTAGCATTTTTTTTTATTATGCCCTCAAGGAATGCCTTAAAATGTTGATTTTTTTCAAGTCCAAGTTGGTGTTCTTAATTTCTTTTTGAGAAGCGATCGATATCACAAAATCATACGTAACATTGTTAGAAATGATAAGAGACTGTCCTGTTTCATATGAGTAGGAAAACATATTTCAGAAACTTACCCTCTTTTAGAATTGCAGGGACATTTGCGACATATGGATCATTCAGGAACTGAGGTGGCTCATCATTTACATCCCCTATTATGACCAACACTAAGGTTGAACTGGACAACGGCTGTAGGTAATTTTTGTCTGTAGCTAGAGCAATCAGTGTATATCTTGTCTGGATTTCCCTGTCTAAAGTGGAAGCCGTGATTATTTCTCCACTGATTGGGTCAATAGAGAACGGAGACTGTCCAAAATCCATGGAGTAGCTAGGAAGGAAAATAGCACAATTGGAATCATAGTTGTAGCATTTACACATCACAACATCTTTTCTGTTAAGTCCTCAGTAGAGGTTACACGTTCACATAACTTTATATTCTGTGGGGAGCCATCAGGTGTGAAAGTCATCGCAGGTACAGCCCAGGATAATTTGGAATTCGTGTTGGCACTGTAAACATCTCGGATTGAGACTTTGACCATTGATGATTGAGGTGTGGATTTAAAGACCTACAGCAAATTAATAAGTCAGGGGTCCTGGAATTGTTTTAGCTGCAGGACCCTTTACACTTACTTTCTGCCTGTGGTGAAGCGCAGCTTTCGGGGAAAAGATTTCAACCTGCTACTTCAGAAGATTAGTCCAAATTTTGTATCTGACAAAAGAAATAAAGGGCTTCAGCAGATCACTAGCAGAGAGTAATTATAAGATCATGAGACAAAGGAGTAAAAGCAGGCCATTCAGCCTGGTCTGCCATTCAATGAGATCATAGCTGAGCTGGCAATTCTCAACTCCACTTTCCTGCCTTTTACCCATAACACTTGGTTCCTTCACTGATTCAGTGCCTTTCTCAGCCTTAAACATACCTAACGGCCCAGCCTGTCTACCACTCTTGTGGTAAAGAATTCCACAGATTCACAACCCACTGAGAAGAAATTCCTCCTCATCTGTCTTAAAAGAATGAATGCCAATTGAATTTATCCCAGATAACAACATGGCGCTAGGTTAAAAGTGAATGATACCCAAGAAGAAAATAACAGATTCAGAACAGCTGGAAGGGTTATAAAACCTTACCAAAGTAGAAATACAGATGAGATGGGAAATCTGAGACAAGATGCCATCATGTCACAAAATATTTTATTTGCCTTCAGCTGCCCCAGCCATTTCCCTGGCTAGTCAAAATGATAATCGAAATAGGACAAAGAAAACAGTGGGTAGAATTCCGATAGAATGGAACTCTGCTCACTTTGAAATCACATCAAATTGTTTAATTGGGAAAGGAAAACTCAGATTGTCAAAATTTCAGTGCCTTTAAGTGGAATATGTCAATGCACAGCTAAAAGAATTTATATGCATGGACAACACACAGTATAGATAAAACTGCAGATGCTGGTAATCTGAAACAACAATGGAAATCTCTGGAGAATTTCAGCAGAGAAAGCAGAGTTTGTTTCCCTTTATTCATTAACAGGATGTGGGCATTTCTGGCTAGGCAGCATTTATTGCCCTTCCCTAATTGACCAGAGGGCAGTTCAGAGTCGGCCACATTACTGTGGGTCTGGATTTACATGTAAATTTGACCAGATGAGGATGGCAATTTCCTTCCCTCAAGGGGATTAGTGAACCAGATGGGCTTTTCCCCAACAATTGACAATTAATTCATGGTTCATGGTCTTCATTAGATTCTTAATTCCAGATATTTTACTGAATTCAGATTTCACAATCTGCTGTGGCAGGATTTGAACCTGGGTCCCCAGAATATAACCTGGGTTTCTGGAGTAACAGCCTAGTGATAATACCACTAGGCCATCGCCTCCCCATTAAGGTTCCAAGTCCAGTGACTCTTCTTCAGACCATATTGTTTATATTCTGCTAAAACAAGACTATATAATACAATGAACAATGAAATGTTAAAAAATTTACCCACAAAGTATAGTAATACATTTAATTACAGGAATTAATAAAGTTTTATCAAGTTAAATTAGCAGGAGAAATGATAGCACAGTGGTAATGTCAGGGGGCCAGTAAAGGTCTAGTTTAATATTCTGGATGTATGGGTTCATATTCCACAATGACATCTAGAATCATAGAATCATATAGTACAAAAGAGGCCCTTATGCCCATCGAGCCTGCGATATCAAGCATTTGGCCAATAGCCTTGAATATTATGCTGATAACACTTGAATTCAGTTAATAAATTTGGAATTATTGAACTAGCCTCGATGATGATGACCCATGATAACCATCACTTCTTATTTAAAAACAAAACCTTGTTCATTAATTGTATCAGTGATAATGGGAACTGCAGATGCTGGAGAATCCAAGACAATAAAATGTGAGGCTGGATGAACACAGCAGGCCCAGCAGCATCTCAGGAGCACAAAAGCTGACGTTTCGGGCCTAGGCCCTTCATCAGAGAGGGGGATGGGTTGAGGGTTCTGGAATAAATAGGGAGAGAGGGGGAGGCGGACCGAAGATGGAGAGAAAAGGTGGAGAGAGTATAGGTGGGGAGGTAGGGAGGGGATAGGTCAGTCCAGGGAAGACGGACAGGTCAAGGAGGTGGGATGATCCCTAAACCAGCCCAGTTCGTCCCCTCCCCCGACTGCACCACACAACCAGCCCAGCTCTTCCCCTCCACCCACTGCATCCCAAAACCAGTCCAACCTGTCTCTGCCTCCCTAACCTGTTCTTCCTCTCACCCATCCCTTCCTCCCACCCCAAGCCGCACCTCCATCTCCTACCTACTAACCTTATCCCACCTCCTTGACCTGTCCGTCTTCCCTGGACTGACCTATCCCCTCCCTACCTCCCCACCTATACTCTCTCCACCTATCTTCTTTTCTCTCCATCTTCGGTCCGCCTCCCCCTCTCTCCCTATTTATTCCAGAACCCTCACCCCATCCCCCTCTCTGATGAAGGGTCTAGGCCCGAAATGTCAGCTTTTG
Organism: Stegostoma tigrinum; assembly: GCF_030684315.1. Taxonomy (NCBI): domain Eukaryota; kingdom Metazoa; phylum Chordata; class Chondrichthyes; order Orectolobiformes; family Stegostomatidae; genus Stegostoma; species Stegostoma tigrinum. The sequence continues at coordinate 80,201,352 of NC_081359.1, forward strand.
TGCTCCTGAGATGCTGCTGGGCCTGCTGTGTTCATCCAGCCTCACATTTTATTAGCATTGAGAATTTGTCTGTTCAACCAACTGAAAGAGATAAATACTGAGTTGTGGGCAATTATGACAGTCCAGTTAAGAGAAATTGATAGAAATAAATTTATTGAAACACTTTCCTAAATATCAAAATGTCCCGGGTTCTTGTAAATGCAATGTACACTATTGAGCTTTAGTCTATGATTGGTTATGGGTTTTTGAGTGACTGTCTCGAACTAACTAGAATGTACAGCACAGAAACCATTCAGACCATACAGTCCAAGCCAGGCTTTCTGCTCCAACATCTCCTTGTCCTTTCTTTGTCAAATACTATCAGTACAAATTTCTAATATTTTCACCTTCATGCCCTTTCAAGCATTTGTGTAAAATCAGTGTACAGCTGAAACAGTTTATATGCATGGGCACCAGAGTTTGAATTTCTCTATTACAATGGGTCAATTTGCCGTAGACCAAGAGAACACTCCCTCATTAGAGAGACAGAGAGGGAGAGATAGAAAATTCTAATGGTTTGAACTGAGGGTCACCAAAGCTCAGGTGAGGGGTGAGGTTGGAAAGGGGGAACCTTCATTATTGAGTCATAGATTTCTACAGCTTGGAATCTGATCTAGTCCCACTTTCCAGTATTTGGCCCATATCCATTAAACCCTTCCTATTCATATATCCATCCAGATGCCATTTAAATGTTGTCATTGTACGTGCTGCCAAAATTTCCTTTGGCAACTTATTACACACACACACACACACACACACACACAAACACACACACACACACACACACACACACACACCACCCTTTGTGCGAAAAAATTACCCCTCAGGTGCTTTTTAAATTTTACCCCTCTCACCTTAAACCCATGCCATCTAGTTTTATACTCCCCATTCATTATAACAACAATATGCAACATAATTAATAATGGAATGTTATTATTTTACCTAGGAAATACAAGTTTATTCTACCTGTGAAATATTTAGGCATGTTGTTTTCTAAATAACCCATCTTTCCAAAGACCCCTGGAATTATTGAAGTGAAATAGCTTGTTAAGATTCATGAAAATCCCAACACGGCCTCTGCAATAGGTTTGTGAATAAGACATATAGGTGATTCTATGTGTTATTTACACTTTAGACTGACACAGATGGGTTCAGGAAACCTGAATAATTTAAATATGAAACTAATGTTATGTTTAACAGTTTGAAAGTGATGTAATGCTTGCTTGAACACACAAATATTAATTCTTGAGAAGTAACAGTGGACAGCATTCTCTCAATCGGTTCCATAATGCCCAAATACAGAGTCAGAAGTCACACGACACCAGGTTATAGTCCAACAGATTTATTTGAACTTCACCTGACGAAGGGGCTACATCCTGAAAGCTTGTGGTTTCAAATAAATAAACCTGTTGGACTATAACTTTGTGTCGTGTGACTTCTGACTTTGCCAGTTCAAAATTGACACCTCCTCATAGTCCCATATACAGATAGAAATTAGTCATCTCACTAAATTCTTCTGAATTAACTAATTAGTAGACAGATGGTGAGCTTGCACTCCAAATAAGGATGGAGGGCAGCTACTCAAACCTGGAGAGCCATTAGGAGGCTGTGAAACACTGAAGACATTTGCCTAAGTTCTAATGAGGCATGGGTTCAAGTCCCACCAACTCCTGAGGTGTGTAAGGGCGGATTGAGGGGGAGGGGAGGTCTTCCAAAGGGTTTTCTCTGGCCAAGCAGGCATGGAGGGCATGAGGAATGCCTCAAGCTAACGGATGTGGTGCCAAGTGTGGCTTCTGACAGGAGGCCTCATTTGGCCTTCAGCTACAAAATGAGGGTATACTTCAATTGCAAGCTGGTGCCTCTGCTGACTCCAATCCTGGATCCAACAATAAAAAGGGCTGAGGGGCAGGATGGAGCTGCCAGTATAGTGAGCAGTGCGTAACTTCATGTTCTCTGCCTTCATGCTCTCCCTCACTGGATGGTGGCTTAAAAATCCTGCCCCACTCTCCATTGAGCAGGAAGTAATCATCTTCTTTTCAATTATTGAAGTTAATATTAACAGTCAAGCAAATAGATGCAAGGATAGAGCATATCGTTGTGAAAGCACAACTGATTTTCCAGATGAGTCTGTGTGTTGTTTAGCAAATCTGCGTGCCATCATACCTAATTTGCCCATTCTCTCCCGCATCTGGATCAACTGCATGGATAGTTAAAACCTTAAAACCAATGGGGACATCTTCACTGACAGTGACAGTATATTGACTTTGATCAAAAATGGGAGTGTTATCATTGAGGTCATCAACAATTATTCTGATTGTTCCAGATCCAGTAAGTGGTGGATCACCTAGAAAAATAGAAGAAAGTTAAAGATTACAATCCATTATTCCATTACTGATAATGGGTCATCAACACACATAGCCTTTCATTTTTAGCTCCTCTCAAAATTTGTTCTCAGTAATAATTTCCTTGAGTAGACCTCCTTAAACGGTGAATGGAATTCTAGTATCTGACCAATTGACGCTGGAGGAATGGAGATAAATGTCCAAGTCGGGATGGTGAGTAACCTGGAGGGGAAATGGAGATTGCTATGTTCTCACAACATTGCACCTTTCATCCTATTTGTTGTTTGAGATCAGAGAGGTGGGAACTTATCTTGATACAAACTAGTTGAGCTATGGGAGTGCCTCTGACAAATGGCATCTGCTTCAGGCACAATGCTCCAAAACTATGTTAGTTATTGAGCCTGACAATGGTGACAGCAATTAATCAAAATGCTCTAACCTGGAGAAAGAAACAAAGTTAACATTTCGAATCCAGTAATCCTCCTGCTTTCTCTCTACAGATGCTGCCAGACCTGCTGAGTTTCAGCAGCAATTTGTTTTTATTTGTCACAGCCAATTACCATTCCGTCAGTTTACTCCTGATCATCAGTAAAATGGTGTAAATTGTCAAGAACGGTGCTATCAGGCGCTTGCTCAACATTAAACTACTCACCAACACCCAACTTATGCTTACCAAAGCCATTCAGCTCCTGATCTCATTATGGCTTTAGTCCAAACATGGACAAAAGAGCTGAATTCCACAGGGGAGATGAGAGTGACTGCCCTTGGCACTGAAGTTGTATTTGATCAGGTGTGGCAACAAAGACCCCTAACAAACTGGAGCCAATTGAAATGGGGAAATACTCTCTGTTGGAGTCATACCTGGTATAAAGCAACATGTTTGTGGTTGTGGAGGTCAGTCATTTCAGCTACAGGAGTTCCTCAAAGGTAATAGCCCAGGCATAAACATCTTCAGCTGTTTCATCAATTACTTCCCTCCATCATAAAGAGGAAAGTGGAGATGTTCGTTGATGATTGTACAATGTTCAGCACAATTTGAGATTCTTCAGGTACTGAAGCAGTCCATGTCCAAATGCAACAAGATTTGGACAATATCCAGGTTTGGACTGAAACGTAGCAAGCAATATTTGTGCCACACAAATGCCAGGAAAAGATCATCTCCAATAAGAGAGAATCTAACTTTTACCCCTTGACATTCAATCACTCTACTATCAATGAGCCCCAAACTATCTACATGCTTAGGGTTACCATTGACCAGAAATTGTACAGGACTCATCCTATAAGTAGTGTGGCTACAAGAGTCGATCAGAGGCTCTGAATCCTGCAGCAAGTCATACACCTCCTGATGCCCCAAAGCCTGTCCAATATCTACAAGGCACAAGTCAGGAGTATGGTGGAATGCTCCCCCACATGCTTGGATGGCTGCAGCCCCAACAACACTCAAGATGCTTGACACTATCCAGGACAAAGCAGGCTGCTTGATTAGCACCACATCCACAAGCATCTACTCACTCCACCAGCGATACTCAGTAGCAGCAGTGCATACTACCTGCAGGAAGCACTGCAGAAATTTATTAAAGATCCTTAGAAACCTCCTTCCAAAACTACAACCACTTCCATCGAGAAGGACAAGGGCAATAGAAACATCAAACAGCACCACCTATAAGTTCTCCATCGCTGTTCTTTCAGATCAAAATCCTGGAATTCCCGCCCTAATGGCATTGTCAGTCTAACTACAGCACATGGACTGCAGCAATTCAAGAAGGCAGCTCACCATCATCTCAGGGACAAATGGGGTTGGGAATAAATGCCGGGCCAGCCTGCAATGCCCACAAGTGAATAAAAAAAATACTATGCAGCTTTCTATCTTACCAAATGGACCAAGCAAAGTGTACAGCTAGTTTCTAAAACATGGAGTAGGTACTTTGCAATTTCAGCTTGCCACTTGCTACAAAGGACCTCCATGTTGGATACCAGGCACCAACTTCTCACAACGTGTTCCATGGGCACCAGGCACACATACTCCACATCAACAGATTTGATAGGCTGTAAAAACCCTTATGGCACATGTCCGATCCATGCACAGGACACTTCTGCACTTGTGTGAGGCATCTCAATCTGCACCAGCAACTAGAATTGTAATGCAGCAGCAAGGACATTTTGCACTCTGGGAGATACACCAAGCTCTGGACCAGACTGCATCTCTGGTTATTGGGTCTCTTGGTGCTGACTTACACTGAGGCTAATGGATGCATACAACATTCTGGCCTTACATTGCCCTGCTTTCCCTTTTAGTGTTTTGCCCACTTGTCCAGAGATACCTGTGCCATTTAGTGCAGGCACAAAGTCACGGTTGTTAGCAGTCCTTAGTCAAATAAAGGGAGATAGCTATCAGCCAGGGCTCAGAAAGTCAAAAGCAGCCTCTGATACCAGTTTCAGGTTCAGGCACAGTCAGTCAGCCTCTCAGTGCAGTCAGTGTCAGGACTGTGTTAACTTAAGGGGTACGGAGCAGAATATTGAGCAGCCCATCAACTGTTTTGATCCTTTCTGTCCTTTTGTGGACTACTCTCTATCTGGAATGAAGTAAGAGACAGGTATTATAAGTGATAAAAGTGAGTGGTACAGGTACTACTTTCTGGCCAGGTGAGGAGGTATCTGAGTGAGCAAGTGGGCAGAGGGCATGCACAATTAGGAGCGTGGGAGGTCGGCGTGGGTGCAAGCCATTGAGGGAGGGTGCCAAATGCCAAAGTGAAAGTGGCAAAGCATGATCTTTGGAGGGAGGTAGGTACCCTGCAAGGCAGCTCTCAACTCATAGAGCTTGTCTGTTTGCACAACATGCTCTTGGCACCAGTACCTGAGATGCCAGACAATTCTGGTATATCCTGACACTGACGATTTGTTTTGGATATGGCACATGGTAAGATGGGGCAAGAATTATTAGAGAGAGAGAGAGAGAGACATTATGGGAGTGGGGGGCTGGTTTGGAAGCAGGTTTGGTAAGATGTGGTGACAGATTACATAGGCCTTCAGGTGAGAAACTCTCATAAAGACCAAACAAAACTAACGTGACACCAAAAGAAAGGTATATTTCATCCCACTGTATTTCCAGTTGAAGCTGTAGTGATCTTTCTTTATTCCTTTAAAGTGACAAACTTTTGTAGTATTTTAGTCAGATTTCAATGATAGACAAGTCTCATGAATCATTGAATTTTATATAATCTTCCAGTTCTTTCTTCAACTATTTCACAAATATATTCCTCATCACTCGCCCTCTTTCTTATAATATTCATGAACATTTAGTTTCCTTCAAAGTTGTGCTCAAAACAGTATAACATTATTCATCATCTGGTATGCCACAAGCCTGACTCATTGCTCATGATAGCAATCACCACTATGAGGGGTGGGAGGAGATCAGAGTGGATTAACTCTAAAGAACCTGAAACATGACCTTAATCTGCAGTAAAAGTGCCTCTGCCATTTGGAGCAAACAAGGGCTGTGAGTGTTCTGTGAAACCGGTGTTCATGAAGCGGGATGCTTCCTGAACATATCAAAATCAGTCTCAAAGCATTAGACAGGGATTTTTATTTTGAAGTAATCATTGCTAACTGAGTTACACTACTCTACTTGCTGGATTAAACAGTGGAAACAATCTACAATAGACAGAGTTTGGAAACAACTAATGAAACAGATCTTCAATCATCCCATATCCAATTGTGAATGGTGGTGAATGATTAAACAATTAACACGAGGTGTGGGCTGCCCAAATATCTCCATACGCAAAGATGAGGGACCCCAGGACATCAATGCCAAATACAAACCTGAAGTTTTTTCATTCTTATTCAGCCAGAAATGCTGAGTTGATGATCTGTCTCAGCTTCTCTCTGAGGTCGCCAGCATCACAAATGCTGGAGTTCAGTCAATTCGATTCAAGAAACTGTTAAAGGCAGTGGGCACCAAAAAGGCTAAATGCCCTCACAACATTTTGGTGATAGTCCTAAAGACCTGTGCTGCAAAACTAGTTGTGTCCCTAGCCTATCTACCTCAGTACAGCTGCTATGTTGACATCTACCCACCAATGTGGAAAAGAGACCAGGTATGTCTTCCATAAAAAACAAATTTTATTCATTCACAAGATGTTGACATCACCAGCTAGACTAGTTTTTATTGCCCATCCTTAATTGCCCAGAGGATAGTTAAGAGTCAGACACATTGCTGTGGGTCTGGAATCACATGTAGGCCAGACCAGGTAAGGATGACAATTTCCTTCCCTAAAGGGTAATAATGAACAAGAGGCTTTTTTCCTGACAATCAACAATAGTTTCATGGTCATCATTTGACTCTTAATTCCAGATTTTTATTGAATTTAAGTTCCACCATCTACATGGTTGGATTTGAACCCAGGTTGCCAGAACATTGCATGGGTCTCTGGATTAATAGGTCAATTCACATCTAGTTACAGCATAAGAAAAGTGATAGATGGTATCATCAATAGTGCTATCAAGTAATGCTTGCTTCACAGTAATGAGCTCATTGATTCTCTGTTTGAGTTTCAGCAAGGCCATATAGGTCCTGACTGCATTATCTCCTTGATCCAATTATGGACAAAAATACTGAACTCCAGAGGTGAGATGATAGATTGATATCAAGACAGCATTTGACTGTGTGTCATCATGGACCCCTAGCGAGACTGGAGTCAATGGGGTGGAAGCTGTCTACTAATTGAAGCCATACCTGGCACAAAGAAGCCTGTTGTGCTCTCGGACTTCAATCATCTTACACACTGGACATCATTGCAGGAGGTACTCAAGATAATTTCCAATGATTCAACTGCCTTTAGTTGCTTGTCACTGGGTGAAAATCCTGGAACTCCTTTCTAATAGCATTGTGGGTGTGTCTACACATGATGGGCTGCTGCAGTTCAAGAAGGTAGCTCACTACCACATTCTCAAGGACAAATAGGGATGTGCAATAAACGCTGGCCCAGCTAATGATGCCTAATCCCAATTAACAAATAAAAATAAAAATCACGGTGCTCAAAAAAATGGACAGTGAAAGAAGATTGTGAGTTAATGATTTTTCATGGGTCTGGGGGAAAAGGAGTGCTCTCTGCAGCACTCAAGCAAATCATGTGACTCCCTTTGGCCCAATGTGACTTTTCTCTAGCCTGGATTGCTGGTAGCGTCCTCTCCTCCAACGTGATTTGAAAGCTATTCCCATGCCAATTGCTGGTGACTGACCCAGCGTGGGAAACTGAATGCAAAACTCCTACCAAGTTCTTGTGTTAAATGTGGGCAGAACTGCCATACCATGGCGTTGCCAGGTTTCTCCTACAACCTCCCACCTCCAATAATTATTTCATGATCAGTTGCTAGCATCTTATTTGTTGTTTTCTTGAGCCTTATCTTCAGCTTTTGAATGCTTTAAACAATTTAAATTAGCAACATTGCCCCTTCAATGTTGAACTGATTCACTGGCTCCATGTACAAAATTAATACTCCAAGGCACCTCAAAATATGTGAAATGTTAGAGGGTTGTAAATTGGGTTGCCCAGTGAACTGTTCTTATCAGGTCCTAAATTGTGTAATTTAGTCTTAATGTATAGCATTCAAATTTTTATTAAAGTGAGTGACCTACTTCTGTTCTCAATTCATGTATTTGCATTATGGGATAGACAGGAAAGTGATGTTGAGGCCACACTGTGATCAGGAAAGATCATATAAAGTGGTGGATCATGCTAGAAAGAACGGAATGCCTCCTGCTCCTAATTTGTATGTTCGTAAGTATGTTCCTGTGAATGGCTTTTTGGTGGAAAAATAAAACGCTTCTTATGACGACAAAGTGTGGTTTATGTAGCCAAAGCAAGGAATGACTCAGGGCCAAAGTGAGGTCACTTTGGTACTGTAGGCTACCAAAATAGCGAATTTATGTAGCCATGCTTGTGGAAAGCACAAACCACTGTTGAGTAGAAGCCTTGTTTAAGATCCTGTAGAACTAAAAATGCCGAAGAATCGCACTCTTTACATTTTTATTTGACTGGAGACTCCTTCGATATTTTGATATTGCAACACACAAAACATTGCAGCTAGTTCAAACAAAGTCAGTGGCTTTCCATTTGTAGCATTATTGTCCTTTTTTAGATACCCTAAAGTCGAATTATTGCTCATAAGTTATTCAAAAGCGAATGTTATCAGGTGTTTTATACAATTATTTTTGACACAAGTCACATAAGGAGATGTATTTCAGTTATTCAGGGTGTTGATGAAACAATATCTCGAGTAACATGTGGAGCTTTGGGGAGGAGGTAAGTGCATTGGAGGTGATTCAGAGGAGGTTTACTAGATTAATATTTGGAATAAGCAGATTGCCTTAGAGGATCGTATAGGCCGGGCCCGTTCCCACTGGAGTTTAGTAGAGTGATACTTGATTGAACTGTAGAGAATCCTGATTGGGCTTGACAAGGTGGACGTTGGGAAGATGTTTCCTCTTGTGCGTGCATCTAGATCGAGGGGGCACTGTTTTATAAAGAGCGCCTGCCCTTTCAGGACAGAAATGGGGAGAATTTTTTTTCTCAAAAGATTGTGCAACTTTGGAGTTTCTGCCTCAGGCGGTAGTGAAGGCAGAGTCTTGAATATTTGTGAGACAGAGGATGATATATTCTTTTGGATTGGATTGGAGTAAATGGAAATAAGAAATTTGAAACACAAATGGATCAGCAATGATAACACAGTGTGGAGCTGGAGGAACACAGCAGACCAGGCAGCATCACAAGCAGGAACGTTGATGTTTCGGGTCAGGACCCTTCTTTAGACCCAACACGAAATGTTAACTTTCCTGCTCCTCTGATGATGCCACACCTGTTGTGTTCCTCCAGCTCCACACTGTGTTGTCTCTGACTCAAGCATCGGCAGTTCTTGCTAACTCTGGGTCAGCAATGATCTTAATAATGGCACAGTGGCTCAGCGGTTAGCACTGCTGCCTCACAGCGCCAGGGACCTGGATTTGATTCCACCCGCCGGAGACTGCCTGTGTGGAGTTTGCACATCCTCCCCACATCTGCGTGGGTTTCCTCTGGGTGCTCCGGTTTCCTCCCACTGTCCAAAGATGTACATGCTAGGAGGATTGGCCAGGCTAAATTGCCCGAAATGTCCAGGGATGTGTAGATTAGGTGGGTTAAGGGGTGGGGGGGGGTGGATCTGTGTGGGATGCTCTGAGGGTCAATGTGGACTTGTTGGGCCGAAGGGCCTGTTTCTTTAGGGATTCTATGATCTATGTTAATCAAATAGCCTTGCTGCAATCTGAAGTCCCCATCTGCTTCAAGAAGACCCCCATCATCCAGGTACAAAAGAAAACATATGCAACATGCCTCACTGACTACTTCCCAGTGACTCTGACCAAGTGTGAAGTGCTTTGAGAGGTTAGTCATTTCTCACATCAACTCTAGCCTCCCAGCCTGCTTCGAGCCCTTGCAATTTGTCTACCGGCACAAGAGGCCCATAGCAGACACCATGTCCCTACCTTTACGCTCATCCCTAGTACATCTGGATAATGAAGATACCTATTGACTACAGCTCTGCCTTCAACACTATAATCCCAACCACACTAATCTCCAAGGCCTCGATCTCTGCTCTGCCCTCTCCAACTAAATCCTTGGCTTCCTGACCCACAGACCGCAGTCAATGAAAACAAGCATCAGCACCGCTCCTACGACAATCCTTAACACCAGCGCCCCACAAGGCTGTATACTCCGCTCCTTACTGTACTACCTGTACACTCATGCCAGTGTGGCCAAATTTTGTCCGAATGCCATCTACAAGTTTGATGACACCACCGTTGTAGACTGGATATCAAACAAAGGTGAGACTGAATACAGGAAAAAAGATAACATTCTTGGTCACATAATGAAAAAAGATAACAATCTCTCCCTCAATGTCAGCAAAACAAAACAGTTGAAACTTAACTTCAGGAAGCAAGGAGGGTGCATGAGCCTATGTATGTCTGAAGTGAGGTGGAGACATTTGAGAATGTCAAGTTACTAGGAATGACGTTCACAAAAATTTGTCCTGGATCATGCACGTTGATGTGTCTCCCTCTTTAGGAGGCTAGGAAAATTGGGCATGTCAGTAAGTCCCCTCACCAACCTTTACTGGTGCACCATAGAGAGCATTCTGTCTGGATACATCATGGCTTGGTACAGGTCTGCCCAGGACTGTTAGAAACTACACAAAGTTGTGACACAGCCCCGGCCATCATGCAAGCCAATCTTCCATCCAATGACTCCATTTACCCTTCTCATTGCAGTGGAAAAGCAGCCAACACCATCAAAGACCCCTCCCACACTTGGCTCTAATCTCTTGCAAACCCTTCTGTCAGGCAGAAGATACAAAACCACTCGCACCAACAGGTTCAAGAATTGCTTCTTCCCCTCTGTTATTAGACTTCTGAATGGGCCTCTCAAGTTTCAAATCTAATGTGGATCTTGCTTTTCGTGCACCTTCTCTGCAGCTGTAACTTGTATCCTTCACTCGGTTCAATCACCCTAAAGAACAAGAAAATTACAGCACAGGAACAGGCCCTTCGACCCTCCAAACCCGTGCCGATCCAGATCCTCTATCTAAACTTGTCGCCTATTTTCCAAGGATCTGTATCCCTCTGCTCCCTGCCCATTCATCTATCTGTCTAAAATGATCTTTGTTTGGTATGATCTGCCTGTACTGCACACAAAACAAAACTTTTCACTGTACCTAGGTCCAAATGATTATAATAACAAATCAAATCAAATCAAAAGCAGAACAGGCTTGAAGGGAAGGTGTTTGACCCAGTGACAGTGAAGCAACAGCAATCTCTTTCCAAGTCAGAATGGCGAGTGTCATCCACGGAAGGAGTGAATGTTTGTAGCTGTGGTGCAATCGAGTGAGCTACAGTGTACTGGATAGTGTCATGCTCCTTGAATGTTGTTGGAGCTGGACTCATCCAGGTAAGTGTGGGTATTCTATTACACTCCTAACTTGTACTTAGTAAATGGTGGACAGACATTTGGTGGGGGATGTGTTCAGGTCTGAAGGGGTGTTACTCACTGCAAGATTTCTAGCCTCTGGCCTGCTCTGGTAGCCACATTACTTACACAAGTAGCCCAGCTCAGTAATAGTAATGTGATATTAAATCTCCTACTCAGAATACTTCAAAGACTAAATTACAAAGAGGGATTACACAAGGTAGGATTGCATTCCTTGAAATTTAGCAGGTTAAGTGTTGATTCAGTTGACATTTAGAACATTGAATTGAGTTGTATTGTGCTTCTTGTCACATGTTAAGTAGAATAGTTAAGTTGACTAGAAAAAAATTATTTTCGCTGGCTGGCGAGTCTAAGACTCGAGGCTAAGACGAGAGACATTGGGTGGATTTTTTCTACTGCCTTTGGCAATAGTGAAAAATATAGGAAGATGTGTCAAAAATTAAAGTCAGCTCCTTGCCATTTAGAAAAAGTATTTCTGATTTTTTCATTAAAGTTTAAGTGGGGATTTTAGAATCTTATGAATTAGCAGCAACTGTCTTGTTTCTATGTATTTGCATCTCATTAATAGTCTATAACATCTCATTTCCAAGTAGCTCCCAAATCCCCTCTCCTTCTCTTAGAACCAAGGCAATTTCTAATGTAAAAGTCAGGCAAGGGCCTGTTAGCAGCAGTTCACAGCTTGCTTCTCCACATCTTCATCCAGCTCAAATATCACCACCATTTCCCCAATATTCCATGACACCATCATCCTCCACCCTTTGTCAATACACAAAATCACATCAGGACACTGCCCTTGGACACAATCACAATCACAAAAATGAAACCAGAGGGAACCAACACACCCCGATTCTATGGACTTCTCAAGGTACACAAGCCGGGAGACCCCTCAGACCCATTGTCTCATTACCAGGCACACCAGCATAGAGGCTAGCCAAGGAACTGCAACAGAAGCTGAAATACTTAGTTGACAACACTGTCCACTCCATCCACTCCTTCCAAGAATTCCTTATTATCATCAACAACACCAGAATAGAAGAAGACAAGATAACGATATCCTTCGACATAACAGCACTGTTTACATCCCTTAACATCGATCTAGCCAGATAGACAATTGCCACACTGCTGGGTGAATTAGGAAAGCAGACATCCCATGACACCAACAGCATCAACGAGGACAGCACCCTGAAACTGCTGGGTCTATGCCTCACAACCCACCTCACCTTCAACCAACAAACAACGGAACACCGATAGGATCCCCAATATCAGGACTGATTGCATAAATGGTAATGCAAAGGTTAGAATGAACAGTGCTCCCCACTATACAACCCAAACTCTGGGTTCTCTATGTAGATGACACCTTCATGATTATCAAATGCACAAGACACGTAAACAACATCCTTACTGGAATAAAATTCACAAAAGAAGAGAACAACAACCGACTACCCTTCCTGGACATATTGGTGGAACATGAGAACAGCAGGGAACTCCAGACTAGTGACTACAGAAGGACCACACATACGTACTAGATACTTAATTACTCCATCAACCATCCCAACACCCATAAACGGAGCTGCATCAGGACGTTATTCAAATGGGCCACAACACACTGCAGCAATCCAGAATTGCACAAAGCAGAACACGAGCACTTATGCAGAGTTTTTAAAAGGAATGGATACCCAAAAAGCACAATCCACCATTACCTGTGACAGAACACAACAGGAAGACACAACATGGTCAGACACACTAGTCACCCTACCATACATCAGAGACATACCAGAGATGGCCACTAGACTACTCAGACCCCTAGGTAACAGTCAAGGTGCAACAAGTACTGGCGAACATAAAGGATCCCATACCCACAACCAATAAAACTAACATAATATACAAAATACCATGCAAGGACTGTGAGAAACATTACACAGGCCAAACTGGAAGAAAACTGACAATAAGAATACATGAACACTAACTAGCCACCAAGATACACGACCAGTTCTCACTGGTCGCAATACACACGGACAAAGAAGGACAAATTTGACCAGGACAACACATCCATAATAGTACGAGCCAAACAGAGACATGCCAGGGAATTCCTGGAAGCCTGGCATTCCAACCAGAACTCCATCAACAAACACATTGAACTGGACCCGATGTACAAACGACTGAAAAACAAAAACAGGAAGTAATACCAACCACCGCAGCAAACCGAGGCATATAAATAACAAATAGGACAGAACACCAACGCTTCACCGGAGATGCACCGACGTGTGACCCCAGCAGGGTGATGAAATGTCTGCAACCAAACACACCAGCTCAATGAGCAAGCCCACAACCACAATCATGCCGTTTCATCATTTAGGTTTATACTTCAGGGACACATGCAACTTGCGTATTCCTGCTGGATCACAAACAAATGGAATGCATGTTATGGCTCATGACTTCATGTCTCAATGCTCATTCACTTTGCACCTAGACGTTGCATGTTTCTTCGACTTGTATTGCTTTTCAGTGCAAATGCAGAGGCAGGCAGCTTGCTACAGTTCAAAGCACTGAACAGTCAAGGGGGGTGGTTATGTTGCTTTGCAGTATTGTGCTACATTAATATCCTACCTATAGTATGGGCCAGCAACTTACTTGGAAACACAGCCCATGTGCTTCAAGCAACAGCCATGTCTGAAAATCAATGTAAAGAAGTGGTCTGTGGGTTCAAGGGGTCTACGGTCAGTCAGGAGGCATCACCGCAGTCAGTCAGTGATTCCAAGCCAGTTCATGCAAGTCAAGTGCAACCAATCCAGGGACTGCAGTCAGGTGTGATAGAGTTAGGGTTAGGGACAATGTAGGGGCATGGTCAGTCTTCCGTGCAATGAGACAAAGAGGGGGGCTGAGTATTGTGGAAGTGGTTGGAAGAACCATTAGTGATGATGCAGGCGACAGAAAGGTGGCAAAGTGCCTGGTGTGAGTACGAAGTGGAGAGAACAGGAAGGATTAGAAATTTAGAAGGATGAAATAGGTGAGAGCCTTTGAATGGACAAAATACACGTAACAGTCCAATGGAATTGCAATCCATGAATCTTGATAAAGCGTGCATGCATTTGGAGAGTTAGAGTGCTTGGTGACTCTGTGAGTATGAAGTAACAGCGAGAAGGTGGTGGCACTTACTCTTGCAGTGCGCGAGAAATCATTCATTCTCTTTGTGCACTGTTTTGCATTGCATTTCACTCCAGATACTGCACTGGCTTCGACTGCTATCTTGGGCTATGCTGGCTGGGTCCAGTGGTGAGGCCTCCTTTACCTATCAGTAGAACATAATTCTGCCTTCTTCTCACCATCCCATCCAGGAATATTTCAAGGTCCCTGTCAGCAAACTGAGGAATTCACTTGCCTTTCTTGGCTATTTCCTTGCGGATAAAAGTGCAGGACCACAACGTGAAGGGCGGTTCCTGGCATGCAGGCCGTGAAGCTGCAGCTTAAAGACAGAGTGTGAACATCGCAAAGTCCCTGCAGCGGCAATCCCTCCTGTCACATGATTCCAGTAGACAGCGTACAGTAGAAGCTGAATACATAATTAATGTGATGAAGAACGGAAGATTGCATGAGAAATGTCTCCATGCTCCATAGTGGACCGAGCACGGATCATGAATCATGAATCATGAATCATGAATCCCATTGGAGAGAAAAAAACTATCTAAAATGGGAAACTACATGCTGTAGTCTAAAAATTTTAAGTTCTATAAACAGAATTCAGCAATAAAATTAGGGAACAGTTCTATACAAAATGTACTGGAAAGTTTGGAACTCTCTTCCAACAAATGATAGTTGATGCTAGATCCTTAACAACAAATGGTCTGACATTTTCTGTCACTCCCTTGCCTGATTCTTGGTGAAATCATAGAAGCACTTTAGCCCATTATGTGGAGACATTTTGGCGAGGCTTGTTCCATGAAACAAGATGCTTCTACATCAATGCACAGTGCTACTTATGGCATTGTTCTTGGGCTTAACTTT
This sequence comes from Stegostoma tigrinum, assembly GCF_030684315.1. Taxonomy (NCBI): domain Eukaryota; kingdom Metazoa; phylum Chordata; class Chondrichthyes; order Orectolobiformes; family Stegostomatidae; genus Stegostoma; species Stegostoma tigrinum. Next base: position 80,216,749 of record NC_081359.1, read on the forward strand.
TATAACTAAATTTTAAACCTGAGATTGACATACTTTTGCTATCCAAAGGTATTGAGAGATATGAGGCAATGTCCAGGGGGCAGACAGGGAAAGAAACTCAAGGGGCTGACATATTCCTTTGTTCTGATGGAGCCAATGAACAATGCATAGAACAATGGGTCACACAGTATTCAGTTAAAATGGCAGCAGCACCCTCTTGGCATTCTGGGTGCATTATAACAAATGGACATGAGTTAATTGCTCAGTCTGATTTCTGTGCTTATTTGGTGTTGGGTGAGCTGCAGTGATTCAATTTCCCCTCTGAGCAGAATTTGAAAACATTGCTAACACTGGCAGAAAGGTCAGGAGCTGTTCTGAGATTACAATTCAGAACCAGCATTGCTCTGAAGATAAAGTGATCCTGAATGCTGAGCTAGATCATTAAGTGCTAGTGTTCACCCCAAAAGCAAACACTTTAGATCCATTATCACAGCATACATGTAACGTAATGCACTTAAGACCCCAACATCAGTTTCTGCTCTCCTGATGAAATTTTCCTCACCCATGAAATTGTATTTAATGTAAATTTAGTGTACTTGGTTGCAAGTGGACTGGCTTTCAACTCATTAACCTTTTCAAATAATGCTTTGTAGGATTGTTTCTGTTTGCTTCCATTAATTTGAAAGGATATAGGGATTAGGGATCTCATAGTTATTCCATTTAACTGGATAACTAATTATTATAGCCTTGGAATTAATCATATTCATATTGAAACAGTTATATTCCAGAAGCAGCTTATAGGTGCCTACACGAAAGTCAGAGGACATTTTCTCCCTTTTCTGAGTTCCTAAAAACCGCATGAAGAATGAAAACAATCTCAATCAGTTTAAAAGAGCGGGAAACTAGTCTTATTTCTCACGCCCCCTCCCCTCGTATTCACCCAGCCCACCCATGAACCTGGTATAAACTCACACACAAAGAATTATTCATTATTAAAGGTACCAGAGGACAGTTGATGTCTGTGAGACCCAACCTCAGCAAGAATCAACACAAAAAATATGCAGTCAATATTATAATGTGGGATAGAAATAAGAATGAAATATTTAGCTTAGAGCAAGAAGTTGCACAGTGCATTAATGTAGTAAAAAGCTACCTCATGGAATAAGATGTAGGAGCAGAAGTAGGCCATTCACCCTTTCAAGTCTGCTGTACCATTCAATTGAATCATAGCTGATCTGATATTCCTTTAGTTCACCTTCCTGTCTTCCCCACATAACCCTCAATTCCCTTACTGATTATAAAGGTCTCTATCTCACCCTGAATATACTTAATGAGCCAGCCTCAACAACACCCCGACTAAGGAACTCCACAGATTCATCCCCCTCAAGAGGAGAAATTCTCCCTTATCTCTGTCCTAAATGTGTAATCCCTGATTCTGCAATTATGTCCTCTGGTCCGAGAATGATGTCATAAATCTCACATTTTCCGGTATGGTGGGGACTTTGCATCCAGCAGCCCACAAAATCAAAGAAGATTATGAAAATGTCAGAAAATGATTTGGTGAAAACAAAAGTAATAAATGATTTCAAAAAGTAATTGAACGGTCTCTTGAGAGAAGTTAACCTGCTGGGCTGTAATCAGGGCTGGCCTGACTATAGAGATGAGCTAACCAGTCACACAGGGTGCCAGGCTTGAAGGGGCACCATTTCAAATGCCAGGTAAATCAAAGAAGAATTTCAATATTGACTTCTCACTTCTGCCTGTGGTGAATGCTGTTGGTGGGGTGGGTGTGGGTAGTGGGGGGTGGGGGAGGAAATTGCCGATTGCCAGGGATGCCCAAAACTCTTCGGCTGGCCCTGGCTACAGAAATAGAAAGGGTGACGTGGCTGCTTGAATTGATCTACACAGGGCTGCAACTGACTCAATGGGTAGAATGGCCACCCTGTGGAGCATAAATACTCAGTAACTGTGGGCAGAAACTTGCAATTGTTTGGCTAGGATTGACTATCATTTGATTTTTTGGAGGGTTTTTCACTGTAAGGGCTAACCAGTTCTCTTGCCACATCTTACAACACATGCATATTAATTATCCACACCACCTCTACTGCATTCCTCACATCTAATTCCCACCTCATCTTAACACGTGCTATTCCTGAAACAATTTGTCACACAACAACTATTCTCCAAAAAAACCAGCATCCCTGGTGCCTGTGCCAACTTTAAAAGGATGCTGTGCATCAAGATGGCCACTGGTCTTCCAAGCCATCTTCTTCATTGATGAACAGAATCTGAACATGACAGAGAAAGGGAAGCTGCCAACGTGATTCTCTGAGAGGGTCCTGGGCAAGATGGTCAAGACCTTGGAAAGAGGGAATGTCCTTCCTGCAAGATTGACAGAGGAGGCTATGCCACCAGACACTGGCAGTCTGACCCCAGTGTAGTCTCCTGGGGGTGGTGCTGTGTCAAAAGAAGGTCAATGAGCTTTCCCATTGTAGCCGGGGAAGTGCTACACTCTTCCCTCACCTCCCTCAAGTTCACTCCATCTCCTGAAAACACCTCCCATCAAGTTTCAAACTCTACCACTCTCACTGATGCCTGCAACATCTTCTCTCACTTGCTCTCTCCACTCTCAACCTCCCTCAGCACTAAGCTTGCTTTTCCCGATGCGCTGTCTCCTCCCTCCCTCGGAATACCTCACCATCTTTTTACCACTTGTACAGCTGTGCCATCTACTTTCATGTCACTGAATCCTTCCCTTTCTCTCTACAGAAGGCAGTCCATAACTTGGCAGAGACAGGCCATAGGGATTGGTGCCCAACATTCAGCTGCTCACCCACTACAGGGAGAAAATCATGGCCTCCACAGGAGCCTGAGATCAATCCTGCAGGGATACGGAGTTATACATGATCTGATTGGTGAGTAAATACCACTCTTCATTCCATTGCATCTCTCACATTATCACTCCCAATCATATCAGTCATTTGTTACACATTATTCTTAGTTCTGGCCACAATACCATCTCTCCCTTGCATGTTGCAGGTATAACTATCATCACCATGATCTCCATGTGGAAACACTAGGCTCCTCCAGAACCACCTCCTCGAACTCTGAGCATGGAGGTTCCAAGGCCTTAGAGAAAACATCAACAAAGCTGCCTCCTGGACCTTGACCGGTCTGGAAACTGATGCCTTGGTGGGGAGAATGTGGAAGCTCAAGCCGTTGAGAAACTCTCTACAACAGCTGACCGAGGGAAAAATGCCTCAGGCAGCTAGCACTCATACAAAATCTGGAGACCAGGGAGTTTCCCGTCCCAGGCCAGAGAGGACCCATTGGTGGCAGTAATCAGGGACTCCATTCACATTCACAGAGCGCAGCAGCAGGCAATAGTGTTGGTGGGAAGAGTCCATATTTTTTATTCACTCGCAGGATGTGGGCATCTCAGTGTAGACCAGCATCTGTTGTCCATTCCTATTTGCCCAGAAGTCAGGTAGCAGCCAGCCATATTCCTGTGGATTTGGGGTCACATTTAGGCCAGACCGGGTAAGGATGGCAGATTTCCTTCCCTAAAGGACATTAGTGAACCAGCTGGGTACTTTTCTGACAATCGACAACGGTTTCATGATTGTCAATAGATCCTTAATTCCAGATTCTATATTGAGTCAAAATTCCACCATCTGCCACAGCAGGATTTGAATTCAGATTCCCAGAACATTGTCCAGAAGTGTAGCAAGTGATGCCACCACCTATCTGTTTGGTGTCTGCCATAAAAAGCTAGGCCTAACACAGTCAGAGTGTACTGGCAAGATGCACCATGCCTGCACTCTGTCACCCCAGCCATGGCCTTCAGGATCAAAAGCACGGTGCCAGGGGGACAATGGTGCAACCTGGTGCACACTGGAGATGCCCATTCCTCACCATGAGACAGGGGCAGTACTAGGAGGCCTACAGCTGGAGGAGGAACCACACACAGGCCCCTCAGAAGCCTCTTCTCAGGATAGTTCAGAAGTGGTCAGGCCCTCCACCCCCACCATAACTGCCCCTTCCCATCCTTTGAAGTTCTTAGGAGGGTCAAATTACTTCCAGCAAGAAGACCATCAGCATGTCTGGCCTGCCCAGGCACAAACACCCCTGGGATTGCTCAACCGAACTGCCAAGGTCACTGAGCCCCATTGGCTGCACATCAGCTGTGGAGCAAGGGTGTACACCAAGACATAGCAGGAGCGAGAGGAAGCATTTTGGGGCATTTTGGTGGTGCAAGCCACAGTAATTTAGGATTGATTATGAACTTCTCTATAAATCTATCTGTTTTTATATACACCTAGTTGTTGGTCTCTCTGTGTAGGCCTGCAAAACATTGTTACACTGTCCAGCATCACTTCATAAGCACAGACAAGGTTCCATGAATGGAGGTGTGTACTACGAGCTAATTGCATCGTGTGGAAGCAACACAAACGCTGTGTATGGATGGCATTTGGTCATGCGGACACCATTAGGCCTCCCTATACAACATCACGGCATCTGTTCCTAAAGGTGTAGCTGTCAACGTCCGTGGCAGGAAAGTGTGGCACATGGAGAGGGCTAACATTTAAGAATGGGAAGGGAATATCAACCCTACAGGTCTGGGTCATGCGCTAAACATGATCAATGTACAGTGATAATGGGAACTGCAGCTGCTGGAGAATCCAAGATAATAAAATGTGAGGCTGGATGAACACAGCAGGCCCAGCAGCATCACAGACCCCTCAGAAGGCTCTTCTCAGGATAGTTCAGAAGTGGCCAGGCCCTCCACCCCCACCATAACTGCCCCTTCCCATCCTTTGAAGTTCTTAGGAGGGTCAAATTACTTCTGATGAAGGGTCTAGGCCCAAAACGTCAGCTTTTGTGCTCCTGAGATGCTGCTGGGCCTGCTGTGTTCATTCAGCCTCACATTTTATTATGATCAATGTACAACTGTCTTTCTGTTTAAAAGACCTAACATCGATGGGGGCTGCAGCCCCTCCCTCACAGGCTGAATTATTTAGCCCACCCACTCTGGGTGTGATCACAACAACTATTTTCCCCTATTTTTGATTTCCAGCACAATGGCACTGTTCGCAAAGTGGCAAGTAGACTCTGTCTGTAAGTGCCAGTGAGGACCGGGACATCCACACCTGTTTCATTAATAGCCTATCCTGTAGGCAGCACAGGTTACACACTTCCTTGGTACCTACATGCATATATATATCTGCTCCCTTTACCACTCAGGCCCTGGCAAACAAGGTAACCATGTTAGTTGTGGTCACACATTGGTGCATCTGACTGTGGACGATCCCCTGGACTGTTATCGTAGGTTGCCCTTGACTTCTGTGCCATGAAGAAAATCTTTTCACCCAGAGGGTGGTAGAGGCAGAAACCCTCATAAGAAGAACTTAGATGTTCAATTGTGATGCCAAGGCATACAAGATTATATGCCAAGGGACGGCATATGAGATTTGAATAGTTGGGAACTTGATTTTGACTGGCACAGAACCAATGGGACCAAATGCCTTTTTACATGCTCTTAATGCATAGGACTCTATGACCATGTGACCCTCTGACTGATAGGTGCTCCATGGATTTCAGTGAGGGCTACTGTCCTAAGACTTTGGAGCATGGCTAACTGCTTGCTTGACATAGAATTTTACTGTATAGAAGGAGGCTTTTTTTGGTCCATCATGTCTGTACCAGTTTCTGAAAGAGCTAACCAGCTAGGCCAATCTCCAGCCCTATGTCCATAGCCCCCTAAATTCATCACTCTCATATATATATCCATGATAATGGGAACTGCAGATGCTGGAGAATCCAAGATAACAAAGTGTGGAGCTGGATGAACACAGCTGGCAAAGCAGCATCTCAGGAGCACAAAAGCTGACGTTTCGGGCCTGAAACGTCAGCTTTTGTGCTCCTGAGATGCTGCTTGGCCTGCTGTGTTCATCCAGCTCCACACTTTGTTATCATATATATATCTAGCTCTTTTTTGAAACCTTTATGGAATCCACTTCCACACTCTTCCAGGCTGTACGTTCCAAATCCTAACACCTCTCTGAATAAAGAAGTTTCCCCTTATCTCATGCCTGGTTCTCTTGCTGATAATCTTGAAATTGTGATTCCCTAGTCACTGGCATACCAACTAGTGGAAACAGAATACCCTTCTTTACCCTGCCAAAATTGTTCATAATTTGAACATCTCAATAAGGTCAACTCTTAATCTTCACTGCTTCAAGTAAAATAAGTCCAATTTCTCTATTGTACCTAAAATCCTTCATTCCTGGTATCGTGCTAGTAAATCTCCTTTGAACTATCTCTAGGAGGTTAGCATCCTTCCTTAAGTATGGTGCCTGGAACGGAACACAGTACTCCACATATGGTCTGACCAATGATTTGAACAAGTGCAGCATCACTTCCTTGCTTTCATACTCTATGTCTCTTTTTATAAACGCATTATAAACACTTATAAACCATCTTAACAATTGTTTCACCTCGCCTGGCCACCGTCAGAGAATGAAACACATGAACCCTCAGGCCCCTCTGCCCCTGCATGCCTCTCGCAAGTTGTACCATTGAACCTGTATTATCGCTCCATGTTCTATCAAAATACATTACTTCAAATTTCTCTGCATTGAAATTCTTCTGCCAGGCATCTGTTCATTTGGCTGCTTTGTCAATGTCCCTTTGAAGTCGCTCAGTATTATCTTCACATTTCACTATTCTTTCTAGCTTTCTATTATCAGCAAATTTAAAGATTTTGTCCTCAACACCCATCTACAAATCATTTATATCAATCAGAAAAAGCAAGAATCCTAACACTGATCCCTGGCGAACACTCCTTTCAACTTGTCTCCAGTCTGAGAAATGTCCATTTGTACGTACCTTCTGTTTCCTATATGTTAGCCAATTTCTAATCCATGCTGTTATGGATATATCAATCCCAAACATTTCTACTTTGCCAATCAACCTACCACATTGCACGATATCAAATGTTTTTGAAAGTTCGAATATACAACATCCACAGCGTTGCCCTCATCCACTGCTTGTGTCACTTTGGCAAAGAACTCAATCAAATTTGTCAGACATGACCTGCACTTGGCAAAGCCATACTTATTTTATCTAATATTATATCCTCCATCAGTTTTCTCACTATTGACATCAAGTTGACAGGTCTGTGGTTTCCTGGTTATCCTTTGCCCCTATCTTAAACAACAGTGTCACATTTGCAATCTTTCATGCCCTGGAACTCATCCTGTGCTCAGAGGCCTGGAAAATTTTTGACAACCTCTACACTGACCTTTGTCAGCCATCTAGGAATCATCCCATCTGGGCCTGGCAGCATCCCTACCTGGAGCACTGCTGGCCTGTTTAGCGCCTCTTCTTTCTCTATCACTACATTGCTAAGTTGTTCAACACCCATATTTTCACTGGGCCATTGCCACCATCGTCTAACTTGATAAAGACAGAAACAAAATACTCATGAGGTACGTCTATCATATGCTTTGCTTCAGTGCTTGGCTTACTTTGCTTATTTCTTACGAGCCCCACTCAATCCTTCACTAATATTTTATGTTAATGTGTTTGAAGTGTTTGCTGGTGCATTGTCCAAATGTCAGATTGACGTAGCACACTGCTGCACAGCAAGGTGCCCACCCGTTTGACTGAGGACTGCTGACCAGCCAGGTGAGGTGTCTGTTTTGGAGCTTGTGTTAATTGGCACTGCAAGACAAGGCAAAACAAGTCAAGGCAGGGATGCTGTGAACATCCAGGTAGGCAGTAAGTGAGCAAGTATTAACAGAGCAAATGGGCAGCTCTGAGATACTGCCTGGATGACTCCTTCAGCTGGGCATGTCTGTATGTAGAAAGTGTCCCGGCTGTAGCCTTTCAATGCTAGTTGTCAGTGTGCCCCGCAATGCAAGTCTGCGCCTTGAGTGTGCACCTTACCAATGCCAGTGCATTGCAGAGGTGCCACAATAGCAGTGAAGTAGGTGCTTGATGCCAGTCTGTGGTCAAGGGGTGCATGTGCCTGGTGCTGTTGGACCTTGCCCTTGGCTGCAATTTGGTTATATGCAACACGGAGGTCCTGGGGAGTGAATGGTAAACTGAATCTGCCAAGTACCTCTTCTGGTTTCCATGTCGCATTTTCTCAACATTGTGCTGATCTGGCATGTTTGATAAGATGGAATGCTGAATATTAATGAAGAGGATTGGGCTGTCAACAAGGTGGTCCACAAGCAATAATTCCCTTCATCAGCAACTCACAGCTGCCGATTGTGTAACTCACCTCATCGCCTGTGAAAGTGTAAAAGTCGGAGTAAGTTCCTCCTGATGTTATAATGGACCTTGCCTGACTTCTTGCCCAATTCTGCTACACATCTCGCGATAGCCCACATTGCTCAGCCTTGCCTCCTTTGACTCTACTTTGGTAATGTGGCTTATCAGCAGCAGCTCCATTCCCCTTTCTACACTGTGATCAGCTTCTTTCCTGTTTCCTCCAATAGGTTTAGAGTGTGAGGGAAATCTCTCCTCTCTGCCACAATGGCCATTACCTCCTGTGGGGAACACCTGGAAAATATTAGTCTCGAGGTAAACATGAGGGAGACTCCTTTTCAGCTGCTTTTGTTCTCATACCAAGCTTCAGTGGCACTTTGATGACATTGGGTTCTCACCATTTCCTCCACTGCTGGTGTTTCTTGAAGGTTGTCAGGCTCTGACTTGTCAGCAAGAACCTCACTGTGCATTGCGATCAAATCCTAATCCAGGAAAACAATTAGGATTGAGGTACAGAGAGGCGAATGAGTAAAGTTGACAAAACACATAAATCCCTCTTCAAGAAAGAAAAGGAAGCCAGTAAGTTTATTGGTTGTAAGCAGGTTTGCATCCATGTCCTCTACACCTGTGATATGGAGGTGTAGTGAAGGAACAGTGATCAGAAAGCTTGTGATTTCAAATAAACCTGTTAGACTATAACCTGGTGTCATGTGACTTCTGACCTCTACCCTGTAGCAGCCTGGTGATGACATAATGCTCAGTCGGCAAACACAAATCTGATTTAGACTTTAATGAGGAAGAAATTAGTGACCTATCCTAATTGTGGCTCAGAAACCTATTCCCAGAATACAGAGGTACACATGAGCCAGATATTCTAAAGGCTTATTAATACTTTCAACATTACAAATGTTTGCCCAGAATTGTATGTGAATGGGGATTAAACCAAATTTTTATGAAAAACATTTTCATCTCTCTAGCCTTCGAATCAGCATGTGGCTGAGTGCTCCAGTGACAGGTCAAAAGTTATCTTCCTAAGTTCAATTTCCATTGCAATGCAATACAACTGTGAGTGCGAGTAGCTTCCAATAATGTGGTTTTGTGTTTTAATGCAGAACAGTGGGGCTCATTTGAATAAGTCTGCTACAAATAGGTATTTTATGCTTCATTCGAGAACCTGTGATTGCCTTTGTCACGTCGTACAGCGAAAACTTGTCTAATGCACCTAAATTGCTGGGTGCCCTGCAGGTACCATCTCTAGCTGAGATAACAAAGTGTGAAGCTGGATGAACACAGTAGGCCAAGCAGCATCTCAGGAGCACAAAAGCTGACGTTTCAGGCCTAGACCCTTCATCGATGGCGGAAGTGTCGGAAGATGATACGTTGTATCCGGAGGTTGGTGGGGTGGTATGTGAGAACAAGGGGGATCCTCTTGGGGCAGTTGTGGTGGGGGCGGGGTGTGAGGGATGTGTGGCGGGAAATGCGGGAGACGCGGTCAAGGGCGTTCTCGACCAATGTGGGGGGAAAGTTGCGGTCCTTGAAGAACGTGGACATCTGGGATGTGCGGGTGTGGAATGCCTCATCCTGGGAGCAGATGCGCAGAGGCGGAGGAATTGGGAATAGGGGATGGAATTTTTGCAGGAGGGTGGATGGGAGGAGGTGTATTCTAGGTAGCTGTGGGAGTCGAAACGTCCTGAAGGCCCGAAACATCAGCTTTTGTGCTCCTGAGATGCTGCTTGGCCTGCTGTGTTCATCCAGTTTCACGCTTTGTTATCTTGGATTCTCCAGCATCTGCAGTTCCCATTATTTCTGATACCATCTCTAGTTGACTGGTTAGTCACAACAGCTGCACAAACTCATCAACAGTGAAGAAAAGAAGCCACACTTTAAATTGGCTGTCAGTCTGTCAGAAAGCAGACCTGCCAAACCAGCTGACCGGTCAGTCTGCACTGGAAATATGTGGGAATCCTTTCCCAGGAGACTCGAGGGGGGAGCTGGGGATCAAAATGGTTAGAGATAATAGGAACTTCCGATGCTGGAGTCTGACATAACAGGGTGTAGAGCTGGATGTACACAGCAGGACAAGCAGCATCAGAGGAGCGGGTAAGCTGATGTTTCGGGTCTGGACCCTTCTTCAGAAGAAGTGCCCTTTCCTGCTCCTCTTATGCTGCCTGGCCTGCTGTATTCATCCAGCTCCACACCCTGTTATCAAAATGGTTAGGCTGTTTGGGACTTCCAAACCATGACAGTGGTAAAAATCAATACAGCAAAAATAACATGGGCCCTGAATTTCCTGTGCTGTTGCCTTGAATTTTGTAGACAATTAAACTATAATTGCTTATCCATTCTGTCATGGTGAGAGTTGAAAGTTGGACTGAAAGAAACTATCTATTTGGATGAATGGAGTGAAAAAAGCTGTATTAGATATTTTTGATTGCATAAAACGTAAATCCTTGCTTTGAGCTTTTTTGCTAAGTATTTTTCCATTACCTGCATCTGTGGCGGTCACCACCAGCATATATTCTGCTTGAGTCTCTCTGTCTAGACTCTGCACTAGGCTGAGACTTCCACTTGCTGAGATTGAGAATTTGCCATCTTCATTTCCACGATTAATCTGATAGGTCAGCTTACTGTTGGAACTGAGGTCATCATCACGTCCCAGTACCTGGGAAACACAGCAGGGTCAGACAAAGTAACTTTTTCCAATCACAATGCTTCAGAAGTGTTTCTGCACAAGATGGAAGTCCACTACATATATTATTTCACTGAATGTTTGAAGGGTTTTGTTGTTTCTATCTACAGTTCAATCAGAGAATGATTAGTGTTAAAATATCAATGTCCAGATGAGCTGCTGTGAATGTCACAGTATTTTGAAAGATCTAAATCTCCTTTATAGGGACCTGTCTTTATCACACTGTCATGCAGGCTTTATCTGATTTGATACTGAAGACATATTGTGTTGGTTTAAGTCACAGTCCATCAAATATTCTTGAATAATGTCATTGCGGCAAATGGCAAATCACCCTTTAGACTCTCGCTTTTCACCTGACAAAATAACAAGAAGCAATACACAACTGGATCACTCTTTAAAAAAAATTGAATCCAGACTTCATGAGCAGAGTTCTCATCGGTATCAAAGCTCTACTATAAATGCATTCGGGAAACGGCTACAAGGTCACTTGCAGAGGATGGATAATAGTAGCAAAAACAGAAATTGCTGGAAAAGCTCAGCAGGGCTGGCAGTATCTGTGGAGAGAAAACAAAGTTAATGTTTCGGGTCCAATGACCCTTCTTCAGAACTGGTGGTAGCTGGGAAAAAAAATGGCTTTTATACACAAGATAGGGTGTGTGGACGAGGGGAGAAGAGGGGTAAATGATAGGTGGAGACAGAGGCCGAAGAGGGATAAAAACAGTTGCACAGTCAAAGGAATGGTTAAATACCAGCCGAGAAGTATGAATAGCCGCTAACAGGGACTATTAGTCACAGAGAACGATGTGTGGTAACAACCGGTGTCATAAGAAGGCAGCGGGCACAGAGCTGGGCGAAAGCACGGGGAAAGGTGCCCAAGCCCTCAAATTGTTCAATTTGATATTAGGTCCACAAGGCTGCAGGGTTCCCAAGCAGAAACTGAGCTGTTCTTGCAGCTTGTGCTGAGTTTCATTGGAGCATTGCAGCAAGCCCAAAATGGAAATGTTGGCCAGGGAATAAGGTGGGTGTTGAAGTGATAGGCAACTGGAACTTCAGGGTCTTTTTCATGGACAGAACGCAGGTGTTCTGCGAAGCAGTCAGCCAGTCTTCATCTCCCCAGTGTAGTGGCGACCACATTGAGAGCAGTGAATCCAGTAGACTAGACTGAGTGGTTCATCTGGAAGGTGTGTCTAGGGCCTGGGATAGCGAGTAGAGAGGGAATAAATAGACAGGTACTACACCTTTGGTAGTTATAGGGAAGGTGCCATGGGGCTGTAGGAGAATGTTTGGAGTGGATGAGGACAGGACCAAGGTGACTGAAAAGAACAGTCCCTGCGGAAGGCTGACAAAGGAGGAGAGGGAAACATGTATCTGGTGGTGGCATTGCGCAGGAAATGGCAGAAACAGCAGCTAAGCATCTTTTTAATGTGAGTGCTGGTGGGATGGTAGGTGAAGACAAGGGGGACCCTAATGTTACAGTGGGAGGGACAAAGTGCAGGAGATGGGTGAGAGCTGGCTCAGGGTCCTATCAACTTTAGTGCTGGGGAATCCTCGGTTGAGGAAGTAGGTGGTCATTTCGGAAGTCCACATGTCAAAGGTGGCATCATCAGAACAAATGTGATGGAGATAAAGGAGCTGGGAGAGTGGAATAGAGTATTTATAGGAAGCACGATGTGAGGATGTAGAGTCAAGGTGACTGTGGGAGTCAGTGGTTTGTAGTGGATTTGTAGCTAGCGTATCCTCAGAAATGGAAACAAAGTTATCGAGGAAGGGAAGGGAGGAGTCAGAAATGGACCAGGCGAAAGAGAGAGTGGGGTGGAAATTAGAAGTGAAATAGGTAAACTTTTCCAATTCTAGAGGAGAGAAGGAATCAGCACTGCTGATGTCAGCGATATACCGGGGAAAAAGTTGTAGGTGGGGGCCGGAGCAGGACTGAAACAAGGAATGTTTCACATATCCTACAAACAGACTGGCATAACTGGGGCTCGTGCAGGTACCCACAGCCGCACCATGGGAGGAGTCGAAAGAGAAGTTATTCATGGTGAGGATGAGCTTGGCCTGGCAGAGGAAGGTGGTGGGGATGGTTCAGGCCATTTTTCCAGGAAGAAGCAGAGAGTTCTAAGCCAATCCTGATAGGGGATGGACGCATAAGGAGATTGCACGTCCTTGGTGAACAGCAGGCAGCTGGAGCCCGCAAACTGGAAATTCCAAAACTGACGTAAAATGTTGGGGGAATCACAGAAGGAGAGAAAAACATTGAGACAAGGTAGGAAGAGATGAGTTCTGTGGGGCAGGAGCAGGCTGAAACAATGGGTCAGTCCAAGCTGTCCTGTTTGTGGATTTTTGGAAGGACGTGGAAGTGGCCCAATTGTGCAGTACTAAAGCCCCCTGTACTGTCTGTGGTACCACAACAGATCAAGCTTACTTAGATGGGTATAAAAGACCAGACTATTCAAAGGCAAGCTGTTCATGCCAACATTTTTATTTCAACTGCCATCTAAAATAAATTATTTGATCACACATCTTCTTGATGTTTATGGGAACTTGTTGTTCATGAATTGGCCTGTTGTGTTTCTTATATTTTTTAGAAGCACTTCCTTTTTTCATTATAAAGTTATGTAATTATGAAGAGAAACTTGACACAGTTTACTAAGGTAATAAAATGTGAGGCTGGATGAACACAGCAGACCCAGCAGCATCTCACGAGCACAAAAGCTGACGTTTCGTCCAGAAGGGTCTAGGCCCGAAACGTCAGCTTTTGTGCTCCTGAGATGCTGCTTGGCCTGCTGTGTTCATCCAGCCTCACATTTTATTATCTTGGATTCTCCAGCATCTGCAGTTCCCATTATCACAGTTTACTAAGGTGACACCTCAGGCCGAACCAATGCTTCAGCCGAATATTTTTTGGCCGTGTTCTTTAGATTCTTTAGCGCTCGAAGAGGCTGTTAAAAAATGCTTCCCTTGATGGCAGATATTCATAATTGAAATGAGATTTGAACAGAAGCTTGAAAGCTTGCAACATGATCAAAAGTATATTAAGCTGATATATCAGTTTAGCGCAAGTTGTTACTTTAGTGAAGAAGTCGAAGCCTATGCTAGCAACAACGAACCAGAGAATCATGAAGGGACGGATTTCTATTTAAATTGTCTGTGAGATTTCACTAAAGTTGTTTAATGGCATTTTAGGCAATAATAATTAACCTTAAAGATACAGACAGGTTAGGTGAGTAGAGAAAAACTGGGCAGCTGGACTATAGTGTGGGGAAATGTGAGGTTATATACTTTTACAGGAAGAGTTAGGAGATGAATGTTATCGAGATGGAGGAAGACTGCAGAAAGCTAAAGAACAAAATGATTTGGGGTTACTTGCCCATGAATCACAAAAAGTTACCATCCATGTTCAGCAGGTAAGAGGAAGACCAATGGAATGTTTGTTTCAAAGGGAATGGAGTATAAAAATAGGGAAGTTTTGCTAAAACTGAGGTAATAGTCAGGCCGCAAGTGGAATACTGTGAACAGTTTGGGCCCCTTGTTGAAAGAAAGATATGCTCACATTGGCAGCAGTCCAGAGAAGGTTCACCAGGCTGATGCCAGGCATGGAGGGATTGTTTTATGAGGAGAGGTTGAGTAGATTGGGACAGTACTCATTGGTGTATAGGAGAATGTGAAACCACCTGATTGAAATGCACAAGATTCGCAGAGGACTTGACAAAGTAGATGCAGAAAAATTGTTTCTCCTTGTGGGAGAACCAGAGGGCATACACACAGAATAAGGGGCCACACATTTGAGACAGAAATGAGGAGGAATTTCTTCTCTCAGAGGATTGTATATCTGTGGAATTCTTTAACACAGAGAGCAGTTGAAGCTATACAATTAAGTATATTCAAGGCTGAGATACAGACAGATTTTTAATTGGTAAGGAAATCAAGGGTTGCGGGCAATGGTCAGGAAAGTGGAGTTGAGAATTATCAGATCAGCCACGATCTCATTTAATGACAGCGCATTTAGATGGGCAGAATGGTCTACTTCTGCTCATATTTTATGGTCTGCTATCTTAATGTCCTTTCCATGCAGGCAGCTCTATTGGCAACAAATAAGTGTTGCTGAAGATTTTGAGTGCATCTTAAAAATATACCACAATATACTGTTGACTTTGTGCTGGAAGTTTGAAGGAAACTTTTTAAGCACTTTGGAACATGTTCTGAGAAACTTTGTCAAGGTTTCAATGCTACCAACATTGATTCCAGAAATTTTCCGAGGGCATCATTGGAAAAGAGCAAGTGCTTGCTTGTGACCGAACAGACACTAATAGGATTAACCAAGAAAATGAGAGTGCTTATCATGGCCTTTTTGCTGGGACTCCCCAGTGGTCGACAAGAGAAATGGAAGGGGGGGGCAAGAGTATGCAGATCGGAAGTAGCTACTGCTGAAGATGGGGAACAGATGACAGATGATGTGAACTCCTTCGTCCATGAGGATATCCCAATGAATTTCCTGTCACAATAGAGGTCTAATTGCAGGAACTTCTGCTCACTAGGTTCCAGATCCACACTGAAGTCAGCTGTTGTGAATTAGTCGATTGACTCTGCACCTTAATTGCGGGCACTTATTGTGCAGTGATAGTGTCCCTACCTGTGGATTTAAGTCCCAGCTGATCCAGAAATGTATCAAAACATGGTGTAGAGGTTGATTGGAACCATCCATACCTTAACTGGAGTGAGTTTGAGGAGCCCACGTGTACTCTCCACAAATAAATACTTGAGAGCTAAATGTGTAAGTGTCACTGTTAGCACCTCCAAACAAGTTCAAATTGTGCTAATAAGCAATTAGGACCAAAATGCTGAAACCAGAATTACTCCATTTTAATTTAATCCCCCTCCTCTCTTCCGACCCTTTCCTAGTCATGGTGTTGCATGGTCATTGATGGGCATGCTTCTTAATTTGTTGTTTAATTGATTACTTGGGTGATTTATTGTTAGTTTAATTTTTTTTTGTTTTGTAGATTTCAAGCTTTTGTAGACCGTTGTGGCTCAGTGGCAATGTTCCTACCCCCAAGCTGGGAGGTCTGGATTCAACTCTTGTTTACTTCGTAGGTGTGTAATTAAAAAAGACTTTCAAACAAGCATCTCTTATGAGCACAGTACCTATTTAATACCTCCTTTACCATGTCCTGCTGGACAGTTCAACTACCGCCTATCAGTCTGATGATCTCCATAAATTCTTACATGCAGTTGTGGTGAAATTGACCAGAAGTGAAATTGACTGGACCACTGTATACTTCAACACCAATCTCCAGTTTCCTGTGTTCCCACTTGGACAAATAGTTATGCAAAATAAAGCCTCATCAAAAGTAATGCCAATTATACTAATTAGCAACATTGAATTGAGACTTGGCTGATATTTAGTTATGAACAAAACTTAGTTATAAGGCAAAGCACAGATGTAGGTAACCAAATATTGTACCAAATTCAATGTATTATTTACCAGAAAATGTGCCCATGCTATAATGCCAAGTGTTTTGAGAGATGCTCCCCACAATGCATTGTCTGTCACCTCAGGAACTTGGTCATCAGCAATGTCACTGATTAGTGAGGAGAAATGCTCCATGAAAGGTCTTTATGCAGAGATGTTATTGCTTATAATGCTTTTCACAAGAAACAGTTATGGTAGCAATTATTGCATCTTTCACAGGAAAACTAACATTTGAAACAGAAGGCAAATAGAATGGTCAGAGTACCACTTACAGAAATCTGGTTTGATTAAATATAAATAAACAATCAAAACAACTGCTACAGTATGCAAAGAAGATATTTTTAAAAGTTAATCTGCTAAATACCTGATGTACAATTTTTGGAACAGTATTTGTGTTCTCCATGAGATGAAAAGTCATTTGCATGGGCTGAATGATGGGTGCAAAATCATTGAAATCCCTCAGTATAACAGTGACAGTAGCTGTCCCTGACCTGGGACTCTTTCCACCATCCAATGCAAATACCACAAAGGAACACCATGGGGTTTGTTCACGATCCAATTTTCCTGAAACTGAGATTAATCCTGTGACTGAATCAATGTAAAAGTCCTTGCTACTAAGAATATATCGAACTTGTCCATTTTTGCCTTCATCAGAGTCAGCAGCTGAAACGACAAGCAAATCTGAGCCACGAGGTATATTTTCATCCACTGTGACAATATAAATGTTTTCCGTGAAGACAGGACTGTTGTCATTCACATCAATAATGATTACTGTAATGCTCATTGAGGAAGATAGTGATGGCTCTCCTTCGTCTGAGGCAATCACATCTATTATAACCCTCTCAATTTTTTCTCCATCAATATCTCCAATGATGCTAAGTTCTCCGCTTGTTGCATCGATGCTAAACTTGTTCCTTGAGAGCTCCTGCAGAGAGTATTCAACCTGGCCATTGAGCCCACTGTCCAGATCCACAGCTGTTACTGTCATTATTACTGAACCAATAGAAGTATCTTCAGGAAGGTAGATAGTGTTTGCAGTTCTGAACTCAGGTGCGTTATCATTCACGTCATTGAGCTTCACAGTTATCCATGCACTACTTGTGAAACATGTTGAATCACATTGAGGCTGATCAACAGCTTGCACAATTAAAGTATAGACAGACTGGTGTTCTCGATCTAATGTCTTTTGGACCGTAAGTACAGCACTTCTGTCAACTACAAACTGTCCATTATGATCCCCCGAGATTATTTTAAATGTCAAAGCAGCATTTGGACCTGGACAACAAACAAAATAACAACATTAAATAACATTTAGACATTCATACAACACTCATAAAGGGCATTTCCTATCCATTCCAAACTTCACTGCAAGACGATCAACTATCTCTGTACATAGGCAATGGCAGTATCACGAGAATGTCAATGGATTAATGATCTAGAGATTCAGGTTGATTCCCTGGGGTCATGGGTTCAGATCTCTGTCATGGCAGCTAGTGGAATTTGATTAATAAATTTGCTAGTATCTGTAACTCTTGTTTATTAATATCCTTTGGGGAGGAAGTCTGCCATCCTTCTGAACCTCATGTGAGTCCAGACCCACAGCAATGTCTCTGAAATGGCTGCACTTAGACAATCAGAGCCTTCCAGCTATTCATTATGATCGTAGCTGGTTGTCCAACTCAGTACTTTCGTTCCCACTTTTTTCCCATACCCTTTGATCCATTTAGCCCTAAGAATTATATCAAACTTCTTCAAAACATTCAATGTTTTGGCCGCAACTGCTTTCTGTGGCAGAGACACCACCTCTAGGTGACTTAAACAGTACATGAGCACAAACAGCAGCCTGACATCATTCGAAAGTGATGGAAATCAGCACCCAGTCTCAAACATGGTACTTCTGGAAGTGATATAGTCAAAGGAAGAGGAAACGCAAGTTAAAAAGATCACAGCAACTAATACTAACATACTTTTGAAATCTCCATCACCAGGACATGTAAACACATGACTGATCAAACTCTGCAAGGCCTGCTCCCAATAAGATTAAACTGTTCTCCTTGAGTTTAAATTTGACAACAACAGCTGCATTCAATTTACCGATTAGATACAGTCTGACAGAAGTTTTAATAAATGAGGGGGAAACAAGAGTTTCATTGTGCCGTTGTTTTATAGGTCAAGTAACTGAATCTTAAGGTTTTCAAAATGACTCCAGCTTCACTATAATTATCCCTCAGCTGGTTTGTTTCCTTCTGACTGGTCACTTTCATTGTTTTTCTAGGACATTGGGGATACACAATCATTGCAAGATACACAATAATATGCACGGGCAGTTCTATTGGCATGTTGAAAATAAGTCAACTTGTAAGATCTGAGTTGGAAACAGAATGTTTAATCATAGATGTTTGTATGGATGGTGCTTTTGTGACTTTGGTAGAAATTTTTATTATATTATAGAAGATTGCAGTTTAGTACACTATAGAATAAAGATACATGCAATGTTAATTCCAGATTTCTGTTTCCAAATGACCAGGTTGCATTGTTGACTGATGCTTAACAACTGGAGGCCAGCAAATGCAGTCAACTCTATCTTTCAGATTCAATTATCTCGAGACACAAATGGTGGTAGTAATGATGTCACTTGAAAGGTCTGGTAATGCACAAGGTTGCAATAAAAATAGAGTACAAAGGATAAGGAGGAGGAGTGAATCAGAGCAGCAGCTGTCAGGCAAGCCAGATTTCCTTTTAACATGAATGAATAGGGTTACTCATTCCAGTATCCAAACATGAATAAGCCAAAGTGAGAGACACAACATGCTGTTAAAGATTTTGTTTTCTCTGCACAGGCAACAATGGTAGCATTAAACATTTATTGGAATAGCACCAAAAGGATTGAAGGCATTTTGACATTGTTATCCATTTTGATGGATACAGCGTGAGAGGAGCATACTCCTGCTAAATGTTCCATTTTCCCAGCATCCGAGTCTGGAAGGAAATTTGTTCACTACTTTGTTGATGAGGCGGACAGGCAATGTGCAACCTGGAAAGGATTAAATTGCTTCACAGTATTGGAAAGTATCTCCCGCCCCCCATCCCCCACCACCATTACTAATCTGAACATCATGAAATATGGTGGAGGAGGCAGTCGGGGGCTGCGGACCCCTTCCATCTTACTCAGTCCTCCCCTTTGTTTCATTACAGGCAAAACTGGCTCACAATGCGGTCAAAAGGATTGAGACACATGGCAGAGGTGTGTTCATCCAAGCTCCTCAGGTCTACATGAGGTAAAACATTTTTGCTCAAGCCTGGGAAGAGAGCAGACATTCATGTTGGGACAGAGAGACCGCAAGGGCCAGCCAATCCATTAGAATACATTGTGCTGCATTGCTCTCCTTTTAACACCAGTGCTAGTTTACTCCTAGATTGCACAAGCTTTTATCTACTTTTGACGGCCAATTCCCTCTCTTCTCTTACACAGGCATCACCGGCACCAGCCGACTTTCACAAGGAAGAAGCCAACTTCACCTCCTCTTCCGACTCGAATAAAGAAAGAACTGAAAGCTCACAGGTTACAGCAATAAGGTTTTCACCTGCACCTTCTACAGCTCAGAGACTTGCACCTCTGTGCATTCTCTTAGGCTTGGGAGTACAATCTAATGAGCACATTACTGACACTGGTGAAATTTAATTTTAATAGAAGAAACTGGAATTAAACACTAGTTTAATGGTGATCACGCAACATTTGTCAGTGATCATTAAAAAAAAGCCTTGTTCACTAATGTCCTGAAAGGAAGCAAATCTGCTATTCTTACCTGCACTGGCCTACATGTGACTCAGATCCACAGCAAGGTGTTTCCCTTTTAACTGAGTTCTGAAATGGCCTAACATGTCACTCAGTTCAAGGCCTATGGGGGTTGGGTAATAAATGCTGGCACATCCAACAATGCCTACATCCCACAAATACATGAATGAATTTAAAAAGAAAATTGTGCAAGATTATGGTGAAATCTGGCCTGCACACATCTCTCCACACTTACACCCACTTTGTGAATGAAAGCACAGTATTATGATCTTACACACCTCTGAAGGCAACATTTCATTCTATATTTCAGCTTTTCCAGGCAGCGTACTGCCATTCAAGGCTGGGAGATGTCGTTTGGCCAGCTTATGTGAGCAACCATAGCGTATTGATCTGCCAGAGAAGCTACACAAAAAGTTGCCTCTCCCAAGTTCAGCACCACCCTGAGGGATTGTCATGTATTTCAGGGCAAGTTAACAGACTACTTGCACTTCAAAACATTGAAGGGTTTTCAATGATGGAAAGGTTGAGAGGAGATTCTTTAGGATTTCTCTCAACCTGCCAGCAATCATGAGAAATTTCACTGCAAATTATTCAGTTATGATAACCTGAGAGCAACTTTAACAGCGACCTAACTTTGATGCCATGTGTTGTTAGTATATTGTCTCACTGCCTGCTACCAGTGTGACATGTAATATGCAGATACTCGAAAGTCAGGTCAGCCAAAAATATCAAGCATGCAATCAGGTGAATGATGAGTCATTTATTTGGCAAATTAGAAGGTCAAAGACTGATAAGAAGTAAGGCCCACATATCCTCAGCGGGGGCTGCTTGCTAGATTATCCACAGAACATTAGATGATTAAATAAAGTCCAAATCCTGAAAGGAAATTACAATAAGGTTATCTCTGGCCTCTCAAGCTCAGTGATTCCAGCCTCAGAAGATTTCAGCTGCATCCAGGATATCCCCACTTTGTTAGCTCCAGTTCTGAAGGATGTGCCAATGATGCAGGATACCTTTTCTGGACTATGCTGCAAAGCTCTACCAGATCAGTCAAGATCAAACCCCATCTTAAAGAGGCCTATGCTCTGTTCTACTAAGGTCCTGCTGAAAGCATGAGCAGCATTGTATCTTCATCCAGCATCAGACTGATGGTTACATAACGGTTTCATGATCCATGTTTGGAGAAGGTACACGAGGGGCATAGGTGGAGTAGACAGGAAGGAGCTTTTACCCGTGCGAGAGGGATCAATGACTAGGGGGACACAGATTTACGTTAAGAGTCAGAAGAATTAGATGGGACATGAGGAAAAACATTCTCACCCAGAATGAGGCACGGATCTCAAACTCACTGTTGATAAGGGTGGTAGGGGCCGAAAGCCTTGTAACATTTAAAAAGCATTTAGGTGTGCACTTGCGATATCAATGCTTACAAGGTTGTGGGCCAAGACTGAAAAATGGGATTAGATTAATTAGATAGTTGTTTTTGGTCAGCAGGGACACAATGGGCTGGAGTCTTTTCTGTGCTGCAGATATCTATGACCTGTTACCTCCCAGAAGAAATGTTTGTGTGGCCTAAGGGCATTAGACAGCCCTGAAGTATCTAATTCAGGCCTCAAAAATTTGACTTTGATGGTCACATAATTTGAACATTGATGGAGGAGGAAGCCTTTTCAGTTGGCCAACTCTGCAGCCTGGAAATCTATTGGTCTCAAAACAATGGTGGGGGGAGGTGGGTGTGCCGTTCATAGTGGGATAGGTTTGCCAAACAGTCCTTTTGACTGCACATCCTCCTCCAGCAGATGACACAGTTTGGTGAAATAGCTGGGACATCCTTAATCAGTGCCTACATTATCATTCAGAGGGTTGAAGAAAGTGACAGCGAGGCCTGTGGGTGCAGGGTCTCATCTTTCTCCCCCTGTCTATACTTGCTACCACTGCCTTTGGAGGCTAGGGAGCAGCTGCTGGAGGTCACTGTTCTTGCTGACCTCCCTGACAAAATAATCCCTCTCTTCATTTACAATGTATCCGAGTTGAAAGTAGACCACAAGCACCGTAGCCGCAGGGATCACCATATGAAGTGTGTGGGAAGATAATCTGTGAGGAATGTCAGAAAAATAATTGAATTTTATTGAAGTAACTCCTGGTCCCTCACGTCATCACAATGAAGCCCAATGCCTTACCCTTACACAGTGTGACATGTAGGCTTCCCAAGGAGGTCATTGTCAGGCCTACATAAAGAGCCCTGAGGGGGTGTCATATCCAAACAAACGTTGCACAACTAGACTTTTCATGATACATGAGGGAAATGGAATTCTGTCGGTAAGCTCATAGATCATAGAATCCCTACAGAGAGGAAACAGGCCATTTGGCCCAACAAGTCCACACCGCCCCTCCAAACAGCTTACCCAGACACATTCCCCTAAGTTCCCATGCCTAACTCACCTAACCTAAACATCCCTGGGCACTGTGGGCAATTTAGCATGACCAATCCACCTAACCTGCACATCTTTGGACTGTGGGGCGAAACTGGAGCACCCGGACGAAACCCACGCTGACATGGAGCGAACGTGCAAACTCCACACAGATAGTTACCCAAGGCTGGAATTGAACCCCGGTCCCTGGCACAGCAATTTAGTACACTATAGAATAAAGATACATGCAAAGACAGCAGTGCTAACCACTGAGCCATCATGCCACAAATTGATGCTATTGAGATAACATCTCCCATCCCTCAAAAAAGGCTGCCTTTCGCAGACCGTGTCCTTGAGCACCTACAGTTCAATGTGACAACTGTGATGTGTCGTCTTCCAGTGCTAACTATAAGATGTATGTGTGAACTGGAAACTCAGATGTTTAACAGCCTTTGTCTGATTCCATTTGCTTAGCTGATATGGTAAGGAGGTGAGTAGTACATACAGTGGAATGGTCATGATTGCTGAAGGCTATTGTCCTGAATGTGCATTCTGGGTTAATAGATGATCTAGATATTTTTTAATCAACCTGATCAGAAATGTTATGACTCACATGTGAGCTTGATCCTCCTTGCTCAGAGACAGGGGTATGGCCACTGCAACAAAAGAGCCCTTTTTGACAATGAATGTATGCAAATTGAAGCCAGATGGGTTGCATTACTGAATCACTGCAGACATGATTGCTGCAATTTTCCCTCACAGGGCCTCAAATTCCAAAGGTTTTTTTTCTGAAGAAATTGTGCCTTAATTTGTCTACTCTGCATGCGATGTCAGTCATTCTGAGAGTTGTTATGCAACTGACTTTCAATCCAATGTGTCAAGGTTCCCATTTCATCTCAGTGTGAGGAACTTGCAGGATCTGCCAGTGATGCATGAACTTCCTCCACCCTTCATATTCCCAGTCTCTCTGGCCCCAATTTCGGCCTCCTTCTATTTCTGTTTCCAAGATATAAAACTGTTCATGTGCCTAATTTACCTCCAGAGCCCATGACCATGGAAATGTTCATGTTCCTGTTGGTCCTATACCTTCCAGAGGTATTTGGGCCCATGTGAGTCGTCTCCCTTCTGGAGCATCCAGTCCTACCCTATTCATTATGAGTCCATAGAATACTATCCCCCGCTGCCCCATCCTATCACTTTTACGTTAGTGACCCAGTAACCACGGAGCCCATCCTCAGACATGAGTTGTCCATTTTCCTAAGATGCCATGCACTTTCCCAAATAATGTCCTTGACCGTTACTTGCCAGACACGCAGGACTGACTGTGGGTTACGCTCCAGTCTGATGTTTTCACAGCATGATGTGGAGGTGCCGGTGTTGGACTGGCGTGGACAAGGTCAAAAGTCACACAACACCAGATTATAGGCCAACAGGTTTATTTGAAAACACTAGCTTTTTAAGCTCTGCTCTTTCTTTAGCTGTAGTGTAGAAGAGGAGTTATACCAACACCGAATTTATAAGCAGAAAGGTAACAACCCTAAAAATGGCTTGCTGCTGACCGCATCCAGTAGGAAATGTTTCTATTGATTAAAATGCAAATCCCAGAATTTCTTTCAAGTCATTGTTGCGAGATAACTAAAGGTTTTATCAATGTATATGAGAGGTAACATCTC
Source organism: Stegostoma tigrinum (assembly GCF_030684315.1). Classification (NCBI taxonomy): domain Eukaryota; kingdom Metazoa; phylum Chordata; class Chondrichthyes; order Orectolobiformes; family Stegostomatidae; genus Stegostoma; species Stegostoma tigrinum. Next base: position 80,241,044 of record NC_081359.1, read on the forward strand.
AGGTCAGACAATGCATTTTAGGTGTGAGGCCTTGTTTAAATCTGTCTCTGTCTTAACTTGGAGTCTGCATTGTTGTGTATCCCAAAGGACATTTACCCAAAGATCCAAGGTCAAATGCCCTCGACTGCTGATGTGTCCCCGACTGAGAGGGAACATTCCTGTCTGGCAATTGTTGCATGGCGTCCTTTCATCTGCTGTCATAGCAGCTATATGGTCTCACCTCGGGGCATCATTGCCGGCAGTGTATGGGATAGACAGTGTTGGACAAGTCACATGTGTATCTGCTGCGCCCATGGTGGGTGGTGTTCCCATGTGTGATGGTGGTGTCCATTTTGATGATCCGACATGTCTTGCAGAGGTTACCAAGGCCGGGTTGAATGGTGTAGTCAATGTTGTCGCGAAGGCTGCATACTTTGCTGCGAACAATAGTCTATTTAAGATTTGGCCCTTGTTTGAAGGTGAGAAATAGAGGCGTGGGGAAGATTGTGGTGAGATGCTCATCATCATTGATAATGTGTTGAAGGCTGTGAAGAGCATGGCGTAGTTTCTCTGCTCCCGGGAAGTACTGGATGCCCTCATAAGGAATGGCATATGATGCTCAAATCATTGATCACCAGCTCCAATGTGCCACAGCAAAAAACTGTAAAGACCTCCTCAGAAGACAGACATGAGTTGTGTCCAATAGACTACCCTTCATCATCCAGTACTTCCCGGGAGCAGAGAAGCTACACCATGTTCTTCACAGACTTTAACACATTATTTATGATGAGCACTTTGCCATGATCTTCCCTATACCCCGACTTCTCGCCTTCAAATAACCGCCAAACCTTAAACAGACCATTATTTTCAGCAAACTACCCAGGCTTCAGGATGACATCAATCACAACTTTATACAACCCTGTCATTGGCAACCTCTGCAAGACATATCAGATCGTTGACATGGACACTACCATCACACGGGGGAACACCACCTACCACGTGCATGGCAGATACTCATGTAACTTGGCCAAAGTTGTCTATATCATACACTGCAGGTAAGGATGCCCCGAGGCTTGATATATCAGCAAGACTATGCAGACACTATGACCACAAAAGAATGGACACCACGCAACTATCATCAGACAGGGGTGTTCCCTCCCAGTGGGGGAGCACTTCAGCGGTCAAGGGCATTCAGCCTCTGATCTTTGGGTAAGCATCCTCCAAGGCAGACTTTGGGATACACAACAATGCAGCGTCGCTGAGCAGAGGCTGACAGCCAAGTTCAGTACCCATAAGGTCAGCCTCAACCAGGATTTTGGGTTCATGTTGCACTATAGATGACCCCACTACCACACTGTATACTTTCTCACACACACACACACACACACACACACACACACACACACACACACACACACACACAGACAGTAGGGTCAATTATTTCATTCAGGGTGTTTGTGTAGTTGCAGAACAATTCTACTTTGTTCAAAAAATAAAACCAGCCTGACTTCAGATTAAAACAGAGACAGATTCGAAACAAGGCCTCACACCTAAAATGCATTGTCCAAACTGAGATGTCATCAATAAAACCTTTAGTTATCCCGGAAGAATGACTTTAAAGAAATTTCGAGATTTGCATTTCAATCAATAGAAACCTGCATCTCCTTTCTAACTGATAAGGATTAAACTGGAGGCAGTCAGCGAGCTATTTTGAGGGTTATTACCTTACCCTCGGTAATAAAGTCTACGTCAGTACGCCTTCTCTTCCACACTACAAATTTGGAAAGAGCAAAGCTTTGAAAGCTTGTGTTTTCAAATAAAACTGTTGGACTTTAACCCGGTGCTGTGTGATTTTCGAGCATACTAGCTAACCTGCCTATTATCCCTGCAGTGGTTGCTCATGACCTGCTGGTCTGACAATAACCCAGGCCCAAACCTGCAAGAACGTGGATTCTGGACTCTGCTAAGTTTATATGCCTGACTGTGTCCAATCCTCTGAGCTGGAATTGGATGTGCCCCTTCACTTGCAGTAGTTGTACACCTTGACTGACTATAATCACCCTTTGCCCTGTAAGGCACAGCTACCCTTTAACTTTCACACATGGTCATTTGCTTGCAGCATGTGCATTATGTTTGCCACGTACGTTTGTGCCAAATGCTGCCAGATATGACACAGTGGCATAGCCCAGTGCCAGAGCAAACCACAGAGGCTGGCAAGTGGCACTGAACAGCCTGTTCAATAAGTACCAATGTGATGTATACAGAGTCTAGCAATCTCCAAGTAAACATAAAGTGAGTGAGCACAATGAAAGCAAGCTAAGAGCCATAAGATGCATTTTGTGGAGTTGCATTAAATGCATGTATGTCCCGGCATTTAAAGCGACCTGGCAGAACCATGCTAGTCCTCGGTGTGTCTGAGTTCCAAAGTAAGTTGTTAAATGGCTGCTTTGAATTGGAATTGGACTGCAAGCAGGCCTGGTACTGTGCTGAGGCTGGTGGTTTGCCGAAGCTGATATGGTCTGAGTGAATGAAGCATTGAGAAACGTAATGGTTTACGGAGCAAGCAGTAACATGGTTTTGAAGAGGTGGCTGGGTGAAGGCCAGGGTAACGTTTCCGTCAACTGCAACCACTAGCTACCCACTCTGAATGACATGTCAGGATTTTGTGCCATTGAATTCCACGGGGAAGGAGATTGGAATTGGAAGAGCCATAGAGTCACAGAGTCATGGAAATTTCAGAACAGAAAGACAGTCTTCAGCCCATCACCTATTTACTTTCATCCCGTTTCCCAGCTCCTGGCCATTGCTTGACTATAGTATTTCAAACATTCATCTAAATGCTCCTCAAAAATTGTGATGGCTCTTGCCTCTACTACCCTTTCAGGTATTGGGTTCCAAACATCCACCACCACCTGGCTGAAAATAAATTCTCTTTAAATCCCCTCTAAAATTTCCTGCCCCCTACCTTAAATCTATGTCCTATGGAAACTGGCTCCTTTAGTAAGGTGAAAGGTCTATGCTTATTTATCCTACTTATTCCCATCAAAATTTTGTATATTTCAATCAGGTCTCCACCTCAGCCTTCTCTGCGCTAAGGAGAACAATCCAAGTCTATCTTGTGTCTCTTCTTATCTGACTAGCTCCAGCCATGGCTATATCCAGATATACCTCCTCTGATCCCTCTCCAGTTCAATCATATCTTCATATAGTGTGTTGACAGCATTTGCATACAGTATTCCAGCTGTGGCCTAACCATTGTCATTTACAGTTCCACCGTAACCCCCTTGCTCCTGTATTCAGTGCCTCAGACAATAAAAGCTAGTCTCCCACATATCCCTTTACCACCTGCCCTGACATACTTTGGGTGTGCACACCAAGCTGCTGCTGATCCTCCGTACTAGCCAGGGTCTGGTCGTTCTTAGAGTACTTTCTTGAACTGTTAATCCTCCCAAAATGCATCATTGCTCACTTTTCAGGATTAAATTCTGTCTTCAACTGCTGTAGAAATTAGACAAGTTGGGACATGGCTATAAGATGGTTGCCATTCATTGGCAAAGTCCAAAGTGATCATTCAAGGTTTGAATTGAAAATTACAGAAATTTGAATTTTCTGATTTTTTTTTCATTCTCTCCGTATTTTTCTACCTACCTTGCCATTGCTCAAGGCCAGAGAAAGGGAATTTCCCTACAGCTATTAGCAGAAGAAGTTACACTTTTGTAAAATAAATTCTTCAGGGTATAGGAAGCACCTTGTACCAAATACATTGATTACAAAGCCACATTTTAGTTATCATGACAGACAAATTTAGAAAGAACAGTACCCACTGGCAGCTGTGAGTGAAATGAGTAGTTAGTTTGTTTTGGGAGTACAGGAAGAGGGGTAAGTAAGAGGGCACAGAAAAAAAATTCTCATTGTACTTTGTGAGATCTTCTTTGGACCCAAAAGGTCAGAAAATGCCATAATTTAATATCTTTCATGAAAAATTTGTACATTCCACGTTGTAGGGATTCTATGATTCCATGATTCACTTCTGCTGCACATTCTCACCACTGCACTAAACTAAACTCAAGGCCTTCCAGTGTATCTTGAAGCCAGAAAGTGCTTAGTTCATATTTTGCAGTGCCATCATTGAGCCAAACAGACACCCAAACTCAGCCCTACCTTTGATGCAAGTCTTTACAATGTCTGTACCCTCCTTAGTAATTTTGTCAACATAATGAGATAGGGAGTTCCTATTTATCACCCTAAATCAGGAAATCTTGCATGTCAGCCTTTAGTCAGGTAATTTGCACAGGTATGCTTGGTCTCACCTACAGAACTAGGTCTACTTTAGGATTTAGCATGGGAATAGTGATGGACCTCAAGATTTTTCATAAAGTTCATGTTGTGTTTGCCCCTGGAATGAATATTCTCTCCATCTCCTATTCCTATCTCCATTATATTACTCAGTATCAACTCTTCCTCAGTTAATTTGTTGCTGAAACCCTCATTCGTGTCTTTGTTACTTCTAGGCATGACTATTGCAATGCTCCCTTGTCTCCCATCTTCCACCCTAAACAAACTTCAGGCTATCCAAATTCTGCTGCACATCTCCTTTCTCTCACAGAGTGCTGCTCCCCTATCATTGCACATGATTCAGATGTGCCTTGATTGTAAAATTCTCAGTCTTGTTTTCAAATTCTTCCATGGTATCACTACTCCAGACTCTGTAAGTTCAGCCTCGCAATGCTTTGAAATATCTGCACTCCTCCAAATCTGGCCTCTGGCCTGAACATTAAAAATTTTATTTGCATTGTTATTGGCAGCCCTGCCTTCAGATGCCATGGCACCAGAATCAGGAATTCCATATTTAAGACACTCCTTAAGATCTACCACTTTGACCACAGAATTGCTAAAGCATGGAGAGATGATGGTGTTGGGTTAGATGGGCTTCAGATTGGTTTCACAGGTTGGTGCTTCATCAATGACATTCCCTGCATCATAAGGTCAGAAGTGGGGACGTTCACTGATGATTGCACAATATTCAGCACCATTCGCTACTCCTTAGACACTGAAGAAGTCCATATCGAAATGCAACAAGATCTGAACAATACACAATCTTACCTGAAATTGGCAAGTAACATCTGCCAAGCAAATACAAGACAATGACTATCTCCAACAGGAGAGAATTGAACTATCATCCGTTGACATTCTATGGTGTTACCATTACTGAATCCCACACACAATCAATATCCTAATCATTACCATTAATCTGAAACTCAACTGGACTAATCATGTATATACAGTGACAAAAGAGCAGGTCGGAGACGAGGAATTCTGCAGTAATTAGCTTACCTCCTAACACTCCAAAGTTTGTCCAACATGCACAATGTATAAGTCAGGAGTGTGATGGAATACTACCCACTTGCCTGGATGGGTTAGGGTTAGCAGCTCCAACAACACCCAAGATGCTTGACACTATCCATGACAAATTGGCATCACATCCACTTCTTCCACAATCAATTCTCAGTAGCTGCAGTGTGTACCATCTACAAGATGCACTGCAAAAATTTATTAAGGCTCCTTAAATAGCACCTTCCAAACCCACAAACAATACCATCTAGGAGTTCAAGTGCAGCAGATACATGGGGGCACCACCACCTGGAAATTCCCCTCCAAGCCTCTCATCATCTAAACTTGGAAATATATCGCTGTTTCTTTACTCGTATTGGGTCAAAACTCTAGAATTTCCTTCCTAATGGTATTGTGGGTCCACTTACAGCATGTGGTAAGCAGCAGCTCAAGAAGGCAGCTCACCACCACCTTCTCAAGGGCAACAAGAGATGAGCAATATTTGCTGACCCAGCCAGTGATACCCATGCCCCATGAAAGAATTTTTAAAAATGTCATTCAACCTATTATTTCTGCACTGGCTCTATGAATGAGAAATTCACCTGGAGCTATTTTCCTAACTTCTCTCTCTACCCTACAGGTTCTCCCTTTTAATGTAATGTTCCAATTCCTTCTTAAATGCCTCAACTGAACCTGCCAGGTGGCCTCCAAGTGGTTGAGGTATTCTTACCATTATCATATAATTACAATAAAATCCCAATCATATCAAGACTATAAGACCCATAAGACCATAATACAGAGGAGTGGAAGTAAGGCCATTCGGCCTATCAAGTCCACTCCACCATTTAAATCATGGCTGATGGGCATTTCAACACTACTTCCCTGCACTCTCCCCGTAGCCCTTGATTCCTTCTGAGATCAAGAATTTGTCGATCTCTGCCTTGAAGGCATCCAATATCCCGGCCTCCACTGCACTCTGCGGCAATGAATTCCACAAACCCACCACTCTCTGGCTGAAGAAATGTCATCTCATTTCAGTTTTAAATTTACCCCCTCTAATTTTAAGGCTGTGCCTAGTCTCCCCGCCTAATGGAAACAACTTCCTAGAATCCACCCCTTCTAAACCATACAGTATCTTGTAAGTTTTTATTAGATCTCCCCTCAACCTCCTAAACTCTAATAAGTACAATCCCAGGATCCTTAGCTGTTCATCATACATTGAACCTACCATTCCAGGGATCATCCGTGTGAATCTCCGCTGGACACTCTCCAGGGCTAGTATGTCTTTCCTGAGGTGTGGGGCCCAAAATTGGACACAGTAGTCTAAATGGGGCCATCTAGAGCTTTATAAAGCCTCAGAAGCACATCGCTGCTTTTATATTCCAACCCTCTTGTGACAAACGACAAGAAACTTGTGGATCACTGCGAAGCATTGAGTAATGTGTCTGAATATTTTCTTATATTTTGTTTGATAATACTCCTGTGTAGTACTCTGGGGACATCATAGTTGGTTAAAAGCACTAAACAATTTTTTTGTTGTCAAAGAGACCAAAAGGTTTTTATATACTGGAATTTGTCATGAATAGCATTTCTGACAGAGTAGGTGGAATGCAAGCCACAATGTTAGCAGAGTCACTGGCAGGTTTCCACATTGAGCTCAATCTTGATATCACTGTTGGAACTATACCATCACAGACCTGACAATGTCAATGTTTAAACGTTTTATGGTAAAATTTACAATGACAGCATGTTTCATTTGTCTTCCCTAAGATTGCTATTGAGGGTGGATTTTAAGTACTAACATGGTCAATAAGTCATCCCCACAGGCCTTGATGAGCATCTTGTCTATTCTACCATGGAATCTCTGGAAGCAGCTCCATAGCAACAATAATAGTATTTTTCTTCTTGCATTAGAAAAGAAATCACAAATGGCTTCTCAAAGCCAGGTAACATTCCAGTAAGGAGAAGGTCACCAATACAATCTTTGGCTAGCCTTATTTGGGGTTGGGGAAACAAAGGTTTAGTGCTTCACCATTAGGATTTTCTCAAACAGGGAAAAGTCACTGATTGGGTAGAATTATTTTGATGGGGAGTTCAGTGGATGCTCTGTCTTACTAATTGGTTATTAACAAAAAGTATGGGGACTTTGGTGACCTCATGAGGCCACTAGGCTTGTAATTCAGAGATCTAAGCGAGTGCTATAGGAAAATGGATTTGAATCCTAACTTGTCAGACGGTAGAATGTAAATTTAGTTGACAAAACTGGAATTCAAAGCTGGTTTCGGTAATAATGACCACTAATGTTCTTTAGGGAAGAAAATCTGTAATTGTTGCGTGACCTACATGTAGGTCAAGGTGTGATCTACATGTGATTCAGATGCAGAAGAATGTGTTTGAGTTTTAACTGTCCTCTGAAATAGCCTAGCAAACCATTGAGTTCAAGGGCAATTAGTAATAGGTACCAAATGCTGGCCTTACCAGCAACACCCACATCCCATGTAAGAATAACAAAATAAAGTACAGTGTGACAAATGAGGTGATTGATATCTGACAAATAAATTAATCAAAAGGTGTCTGGACTTTGATGAGGCTTCCTGGAGATGTTGATCAGAAGTTAAGAGTGTTTTGTGGCTTTTCTGAAATTCCTCTGTGTATGCTGACACATTGTTCATCAATATGCCTCATATGAATGATGAAGCAGAAGAACACAGCATGAGGAATCACTTTGGAATATGAAATAGAAACTGATTCAAACCATACTGCATGTAGAAAGGCTGTGGATTAACTTTTGTTATCCAAAACATATGTGCTATAATATTTTAAACTATATGCATTTCATCAATTATTTATTGATGTTATTGCCCTCTCTCGACAACTTTGTTACAAGTATCTTGCAAAATTTGTCTTCGTGCACTGGTACATATATTAATGACATATGGAGTAGAAAGACAAATAACCTTGGGAAAGAAGCCTCTATATATCTTACCTTCATCAGCATCAGTTACATTCAGGGTTAAAATACTGGTGCCAATGGGGACATTTTCCATTATGTTAATACTGTAGGAATCAGGATGGAACACTGGAGGGTTGTCATTGATATCCAGCACATTGAAGTAAGCCCGAATCAGACTGAATTGCTCATCTGTATTCAAAACTTTCACAGTGAGAATGTAATACTTTGCAGACTCGAAGTCTAAAGAACGAGTCAGAGTAAAATTTCCGGTAGCTGGATTAATAACAAAGAGACCATTCCCATCATCTTCTTGAATTGCGTACACCTTGTCATCGACTCCACGATTTGGAGCAGAAGTTGTTACTAAGCCCACCACAGTGCCTGGTTTGAATAAAAGAGAAAATGTAACGTATACTTTCATCTGATAGAGCTATTCATCTGTTTCAGTGTACATTTGGTGCAATATGCCATAGCTGGGCATATTATTGATCACATTATTTTAACCCAATGTAAAGTGAAATTAAATCTGAGTTGAGGAAACTTTCTTTTTAAAGTTCTCAGTGAATCATGCAGTTGGAAACATTTTCCGACATTTTAAAATATATGCTTTAACAACATGTGGCAATGAGTTTGCCACCAGCACTCACTATTAGAATTGGATGGTTGAAAACACAAATTATACAGATCACAGTAAACAAAAAATTTTGCATGATTTGTAGAATGACAAAAAATGTACAGTCGATCTCCTTCCACAGGCCATGAACAATCAGCAACATGATAAAGGCTATTGCACATATTTAATCAACTGTTTATGGGAATCTTATTAAAAAAGTCTGTCTGAACAGACTTCAGTCTCAAGATTGTTGACCAGAATTCCAGAATATCCATCTATCAACTCTATCATTGAAATTAGACTAATTGTTTTTGACATGTGGCATTCTTTAGCCATAGTGGATAGGAATTATTGCATTCATAGAAACGTATAGAACAGGAACAGAAGTAGGCCAACTGACTCTTCTAGCATGATCAACCCTTTAATATGATCATGGCTAATTATCCAACTCAGCACCCTGTTCCCACTTTTGTTCCAAGCCCTTTGACCACCTTTAACCCTAAGAACTATATCTCCTTCTTGACAATAACCCATGTTTTGGACTCAACCACTCTCTGTGGCAATGAATTCCACAGGGTCACCAGTGTCTAGGTGAATAGATTTATCCTCATCTTAGTCCAAAATTCGCCATGTCCTTAAACTTTGACTTGCTTCTGGCCTCCCCAGTAATCGGGAATATCCTTCTTGCATTTAACCTGTCCAGTTCTGTCAGAATTCAAAAGGTTTCTATAGGATATCCCCTCATTCTTCTAAACTACAGTGATGTAACCCTGAGAGTATTTGATTTTGTTTGCTTCCGGTTGCCATTAAAACCTTCAATCCCATTCGACCAGATATACAAATCAATTTAAAGTGAAAATCATTAGTTGCTAGGTGTCCATTTCATTCACTCCAGGAAAATTCTATTATTTGCAACATTTGAGAAACACCGGGATGAACACTTCAAATGCAAGGCATAGTTGGCTATGGACCAAGTGCAGGGAAATGGGATTAGTGTAGCTTGGTGTTTGTTGGTCAATATAGAAATTGTGGGCCAAAGAACCTGTTTCTGCGCTATATGACTCAAAGCATGGCAGCTCAACATTCCAGGTTTTAGATGTTTCAGGCATGATAAAGACACAAAAGGAAGTTATATTATTGATAAAGGAGAATGTGACAGCTGCACTAAGAGTGGATGTCTTGGAGGGCTTATCCAGCGAGGCCATATGGGTAGAACTGAGGAATAAGAGAGATGGGTGTGTGGTGATGGAATCCAATGGATCCACTGTAATGGAATTATACTGCCAGCCTCCCAAGAGCTAGCAGGGGATGGAGGAAAGATATGTAGGCAGATCATGAAAAGATGTAAATAAAATAAGGCTGTTGAGGTGGGTGATTTTAACTTCTTCAGCATTCACTAGGGCTCCCTTAGTGCCAGGGGTTTAGCTGGGGCAGAATTAGTTAGTTGCATGCAGGAAGGTTTCTTTAAAGAATATGAAAATATTCCAACTAGGGAAGAGACCATACAAGACATTTTATTGGGAATGAGCTTGGCCAAGTGATTGAAGTCTCAGTGGAGGAGAACTTTGGGAAGTGATCATAATTCTGCAAGTTTTAAGATAGTTTTTGATAAGGAGAAGATTTGTCCTCAGGTGAAAGTGTTAGATTGGGGGAAGGCTAATTACAAGAGTATTAGGCAGGAACTGGAGAAATTAGATTAGCAGTGACTGTTTGAGGGTAAACCCACATCTGACACATAAAGATTCTTTAGAGACCAGTTGATCAGTATTCATGACCAGCAATGTTCCTATAAGGATGAAAGATGAGGATGGAATCATCCTGGAACTTTGGATGACAAGCAACATTGAAAGTTTAATCAAAAAGGAAAAGGAAGCATATGTAAGGTTAGGAAACTGAAATCAGGCAAGGCCCTTGAGTATGAGAAAGGAAGCAGGAGAAAACTTAAGTATGGAATTAGGACTACTAAAAAGGGGTATGAAATATCTTTGGCAAGTGGGAGTAAGGAGAATCTCAAGGCATTTAAACATATTTTAGAAGCATGATGGTCGATAGGGAAAGGGTAGGTCCAGCCAAGAACAAAGGAGGGAATTTATGCTTGGAGCTAGAGAAAGTGGCAGAAGTCCTTAATGAGTACTTCTCATTAGGACAAAGACGTAGATGATGTTAAAATTAGGGAGGGACATGTTGATATTCTAGGATATGTAGATATTAAGAAGGAGGAGGTGTTGTGTGTCTTGAAAAACAGTAATGTATGTGAGCCCCCAAGGCTTGATGGGATAGATTCCAGGACACTGAGGAAGCAATGGAGGAGATAGCTGGGAACTTGGCAGAGATCTTTGTATCTTCTCTAACCACAGACCAGGTCCCAGAAAATTAGAAAATAGCCATTGGTTTTCTTTAATTTAATAAGGGCAATAGGAATAATCCAGGAAATTAAAGACCAGTGTGCCTTACATCAGTGATAAGGAAGTTATTAAAGAAGGTGCTTGGGGACAGGATTTACTCATAATTGGAAAAGAATGGGCTTATTAGGAATGGCCAGCATGGCTTTGTATGGGTAGGTTTTGTCTCATAAATTTGATTGAGCTTTTGGAGCAAGTGACCAAGGTGATTGATGAGGGTAGGGATGTTGTCTCCACAGACTTTACAAAACCATTTGACAAGGCCCCTCAAAGAAGGTTGGTCCAGAAGATTAAGTAACATGGGATCCTCAGGGAGTTCGTAAGTTGGATACAAAATTGGCTAGGCCATAGAAAACAGAAAATAGTTAGGAAGAGGTGTTTTTTTGACTGGAGATCTGTGACCAACAGTGTTCCATAAGAATCAGTGCTGGGACCTCTGTTGTTAGTAATATATATATGTATACAGATAAAATTGTAGGTGGTCTCGTTAGTACATTTGCAGACAACATGAAATTCGGTGGAGCTGTCGTTAGTGAGGAAGGTTGTCAAAGGATACTACAGATTACATCAGCTGGAAAGTCGGGCAGAGAATAAGCAGATGGGGATTCATCCAGACAAATGTGAGGATATGCATTTTGGAAGTCAACTGCAAGAAGAAAAAATGTAATAACTGGCAGGACCATTAGAATCATTGATATACAGAAGGATTGTGGGGTGCACATCCATAGTTCCCTGAAAATGGCAATATAAGTGGATAAGGTGGTAAAGAAGGCTTGTGCATGCTTGCCTTCACTGGTCAGGAAATTGAGTGTAAAAGTTGGCAAGTGATGTTGCAGCTGCATAAAACTTTAGGTTAGACCACATTTGGAGCACTGTATGCAGTTCTGTCTCCACACTATAGGAAGGATGCAGAGGTACTGGAAAGGGTTTACCTGGACATTGCCTGGATTGGACAGTATTAGCTGTAAGGAAAGGTTGGACAAACTTGGATTGTTTTCTCTCAAGAATAGAAGGCTGAGGGGAGGCCTTTTAGAAGTACATAAAATTATGAGAGACATGGATACAATGGATAGAGTCTTTTTCTCAGGGTGGAAATGTCAAATACTAAGGGGCTTAGGTTTAAGGTAAGAGGGGAATGTTTCAAGGTGATGTGCAAGGCAAGTTTTCTACACAGATGGTGATTGGTGCCTGGAATGCGCTGTCAGAGGAGCTGTTTGAAGCAGATACAATCGAAATGCTGAAGAGGTAGGGACTATGAGAATATAGATCATCTGCAGGCAGATGGGATTAGTTTAAAAGAGCATCATGGTCAGCACAGACATAGTGGGCCAAGGGGACTGTTCCTGTGCTGTACTGTTCTACACCGTATGTTGTCATGTTTGACCTCATTTGAATGTTAAACTTTGCATCTTTAAAAATTTCTCAAATAGCTCCTCACTTTTGTAAGAAATTTCTTTCTTAGCATTATGAATAAACAGAATGGGTCCTTTTGTGATCATCTGTTATATAATGAAAACAACAGGTTAATTTATTTAAACAACTTGAAGTCCAAAATCGTGGAGCCATTTTCCTCATTCTTCTCCAAACTCTTTACCAATACATTGATATCATTCACTCAATATTTCAAATACAGTTTCACCACCATATTTCGCAGTATATTAAAGTCAGTGATTTACAGGTAATGTAATTTATTTCTTGAGCGTATAGATCTCATTTCAATCTGCATCCAAATGGGGACAGTGCAGCCAAGCCCACAAGCCCCTAAAAGAATTTTCCACCACACAGGCCCAAATCCACGTGAATACTAAATGCAGCTGCAAGGACAGAAGTAGTGGGTGAGTTAATTATCTACGGAAAAGTCCGATACTAAAACAGTTTTTACTACCTGGGTATGGCTTCACTTTTATTCAGACAAATTTATTTCATGGGCTGAGAAAGCACGTTATTCCAATGCAGTTCTGCTGAGATCTTTCCTTTTCCTGCCCTGTGAAAGTTAACATACTATCACATGAAGTTAATCACATTACCTGGCATTACATTTTCTGGGATGTCAAAGCTGTAAACACTCTTTGAAGAGATCTGCCTGTTGTCATGGATATTCCTGAGGTCGTTGCATGTTGTTACTTGTGAAGACACAACATGGCTCTTGGAGGAGTAAGGTTCTTGGTTTTGATTTGTGTTTCCCAAATCTTCCCCATTGGCAAAATTGGTGTAGACGCCATCTGCTTTATCACCCACTGTTACACCTAGATTCAAATTCTGGTTAAAATATGAAATGTTATGTATTTGTGAATAGATCTTCTTATTTAAAGCAAAAGTAATTTATCATCTGTTAAAGTTCACTAACATTGTACAACAGCTCCTCCTTTCTACCGCTTGTTTTATTCTTTTTTCCTTTCTCCTTCCCCTGAAGACTCAAGGGCAATATTTTTCATGTCATTCTGGGAGTGAAAGCAAAGAATTATGGAGATAAGGTCCAGTATGTTACACCATTTACATCATACAAAAGTTTCCTCTTGACTCCTCAGAATAATGAAAACTCTCAAATCAGGATTTGCAGTTTCAAAGAAGTAGGAGAGATCTAACGAGCCCTCCTAGCTCATTTTGGTTTTGAGACACTAGAAGATATTTAATTGGTGCAGCACCCTAGGGAAATGAGATTCCTTGTTCAGATTGGAGGTCCTGAGCAGAACCTAGGTCCCATTTACTAGGGTGATGCTGAGGTTAAGCATATCATTTGTCAGATGTTAGCAGAGAATTAGAATTGAGGTCTGTTTCATTGTTGTTTTTCAACAGAGTGTGAAAGACTCTGAACATGAGCAGCCATTCTTCTTGCTCAAGGCTTCTCTAGTCTAAAGTACACGTTTTTCTTAATTTTTTGAAGCTAAGCCCTGTCAGACAATGCTTATGCCAAGGGAAAGCCTTGGTTGATGTAAACAGTTGCCCCCAGAAGCACAGATGGGTTTCATTCTTATCAGATCATGTGTATTTTGGGTCGGTTGTATCTGATTAGCACACAGGCAAAACAACAAGTAGGGCCTGATGCTTGCTGAGAAACAGCCCCACTAATGCTGGCAGATGCCTGATAACTCATTCAGCCAATTGTTTTTTATGTACGTGCCTAAACTAAATTATTTGCTCGCAGGAAGGATAATAACTAAGCCCTCACCACAAAAAAATTCCAGGAACAGATGAAGGATAATAATCAGGAGCAGGGACCATGATTGGGAATTTTGTCAGGGGTTCTTGTGAGTGCTCCAATGGAGGGTTAATAGAAACCCTCTGTTTTCCTTTGTCCATCCAATATGAGTATTACTGCCCAGGCTATGCTTTTACCTCTTGTTGGTTACCTCACCATCTGCCAAGATGGCAGATATGTCCTTTAGGGCCTGGCAAGCTTGATCACCCCAGTGCTGCTAACATTGAATTCCCCTAGGGCGCATTCTGCGCCTTATGCTTCAAAATGCCTCAGGCAAAAGGAGATGTTAAGAAGGAGAGTCCTTTGTGGTAGCCACAGCCAGTGCAGAAATTGAACCCATATTGTAGTGTCACTGCATCGCAAACCAGCCATCCAACTGAGCTAACCAAGCCCCCTAAAAAGGCATACCCAGAGATGATGGTGTTAGTGTCAGCCCCAACACGAAGATCCTGGAACAGGCTAGACAGAGAATTCCTGGAAGCATGGCACTCCACGAAGCATGTTATTAATAAACACTTTGAACTCGACCCCATATACACTCCACTATGGAGGAAACCCGGAAGTGAGGCAATCCATCGCAATGGACCACAGTGTTTAAAAACCAGGCAGGAAACCACTCCGACGCTTCATCAGAGGCTGCACTGATGATGTTACCAAGCACGGTAAGGAAACGTCTGCAGAACAACAAACCAGCTCGGCGAGCCAACCAACCTCAACACCCACAACCCGCGCTACAGATCTAATCCAACATCTTACATTACCCTCATCTCTGGGCTACGAGTTCAGCAACAATACCACTGAGAAATCACCTCCCCCCATAAAAGGATTAGCATCTCAGTTGGAATTTCCTATTTCCTTATATAAAACGTAATGCAGATCAATGGCAAGATAACATTTTTGTTTACAGTCATCCATTTTATCTCATTGATACCAAAACATAGAAACTTTATGATTTTCCTTGTGAGAAATTCTTTCCATCACAGAGCCTGGGGTATAATATGTCCAAAGCCAGTAGTTAGTTGCTAATTGCATAGTGCACTAACCCACTCACAACTGTCAGTTTCCAGGGGAGCTGACCGTGTTAATGAAAACTGTTTGATTGCCTTGAGCACAAAATAAAAGTATTGGGAATAATTCCTAAACTAGAGAAAAAACACAGTTCTTCTAGCACAAAGGAGTAAAGCTACTATTTGCATTAACGAGGAGCAGTTGATAGCATCTTTACATCAAAGGCACAATCTGACACTTTGGTTAATGAAACAAACAGTTCAGACATTACCACACAAGCACGAGAAGAGGAAATTTCCACATGTTCCTGAGAATATTTATAAGGCCTGATTCAATGATGATGCTCTGAGAGAGCAGGTCATATGCTAGAAACATCCCCTCCTGTGCCTGGCAAAAAAGGCTAGATGTTGAAATTACAAGCCACTGCAGACCGCAAATTTCAATTTTCACTTTTAGAAACTGGATGAACCTCTTTTCAGACTAAATTTTATATCATTCCATATAAATGGGAAATTGTCTCTCACCAGCTTGATTGAAATTTTGGAAGAAATGATGAAGAGGATTGATGAAGTCAGTGCAGTGGACATGATCTATATGCATTTCAGTAAGGTGTTCAACCAGGTTCTGCATGGTAGACTGGTTAGCAAGATTAGATTACATGGAATACAAGGGGAACTAGCTATTTGGTACAGAACTGGCTCGAAAGTGGAAGAGAGAGGGTAATGGTGGAGAGTTGCTTTACAGACTGGATGTCTGTGATGAGCGGTGCGTCACAAGGACTGGTGCTGGGTATACTGCTTTATGTCGTTTATATAAATAATTTGGATATAAACGTAGAAGGCTCGGTTAGTTAGTTTGCTGACGACCCAAAAATTGGAGGTGTAGTGGATAACGAAGAAGGTTACCTCAGATTGCAACAGCATCTTGATAAGATGGGCCAATGGGCTGAGGAGTGGCAGAAGGAGCTTAAGGTGCTGTATTTCAGAAAGGCAAATCAGGGCAGGACTTCTACATTCAATGGTGAGATTCTGGGGAGTTGCTGAACAAAGGGACCTTGGAGTACAGGTTCATAGTTCCTTGAAAGTAGAGTTGCAGGTAGACAGGGTAATGAAGAAGGCACTTGTCTTTACTGGTCAGTGCATTAGGTATTGGAGTTGAGATGTCATGCTGCAGCTGTACAGGACTTTGGTTAAACTGTTTTTGGAATGCTGCATATAATTCTAGTCTCCCTTTTAGAGGAAGGCAGCTCATGAAAGGAACCACTACTTTTATTAAAGGATAGCTTTCCTGAAGCATATGGCCTCAATAGTGGCCTCATCTGGGTTCTTAGTGACCATAGTAAGGTAAAGGTGCCACAGTCCTGGCAAACCATGGTCCTTTCATTAGAGAGAGATGACTGTTCGTGGTTTAACCTTAGGGTCACCACACATCAGGCAAGGGGTGAGGTTGAGAAGGTGTTACTCTTCAAGGCAGCCTCAGCTGGTACAGGACTTGAAGCATGCTGTTGGTGTTACTCTGCATTGTAAACCACCGATCCAGTCAACTGAATTAACTGATCCTCTCCTCTTAGTGACTAGGCCACTGCTGACATAAAGAAGGAAATATTTGATTTTACAACTGTAATTTGGACTGAATTAGCACATCTTGTCAGTGCATGTGACATTGTTTAGGAGAAATCATGGATCTAGAAATTTGAAGGCTTGCAGAAGTGGGCACAGGGAGTAATTCTTTCAAAGGAATGATGGATTCAGTGTGCAGGAAGCTCTCTGGTGCCCAGGACTTAATGGCTGGGCTGTTACCAGTAATGGTGGGAGGTTCTTGACGAGAAACAGGATGTAACTGGGAATGTTCATGTCTGGGAAAGGGAGCGATGTAATGAAAGAGAAGGTGTATCGGAAAATTAGGGTGTCCAGAATAAGATTTAATCCACAACTGAGGCAAAGGGTACTCGGGCAGCTGGGATGTGAGGTGGTGTAGGATGCAACTTGTGGTCAGAGGTTAGGTGTGGAGAAGGCTAACAGTTAAACTAGTAGGCCAAGATGGCAGCCGCACAGGTAAAGGCAGTGATTGTGAAAAAATTCAAGCCGGTCATTATTGTGGTGGGAATTAGCAAGGGAGTCCGAGTAGTGGTTAAGAGACAGTTCTCAAACTGGCAATGTTGGGGCAGAGGAGGAGGGATGGTAGAGTTAGCAGAGACAATGAGGTAGCTGGGAAAGGGTAGAGGTGGTGGGTGGTTTTTGGAAGAGGATTTGTGGCATTGGTTGGCAGCTGGGAGGGTATCAAGGGATGGAATCTAATCAGCCAGTGAACAGGTCACTTCTGGAACCTCATCAAAGTGAGCAGCATATGCGGGAGGAACCTCAGGCTGTGGGCAGGAAGAGGCTCCAAAAAATTTCAGCCCTCAGACTGTCAGCTGCAGGGAAATCCCAGGGGCATTGACAATCTGCTCCTATACAGTCACTTAGCTGCTCAGGGCTGGCGAACTACACATAGGTGAAACTTAACTTCCATTAGAATATGTTCTGAAGTCCCTGCCATCCTGCCTCCAAAACTGTTTCTATAATGTTAATCAAATTTCATCTGAGTTGGTGGATGGGAGAAGATGCAGTGATGGTTGGGAAGGCTAAGGGCATTCGGAGGGGACAAGCTAATTGGGGGAATGAGATGCTGGTTGTGAGGTGAATGAGGTGGTTGTTGGGAGGTTAGGGTGATGGTTTTTGGTGAGCAAGGTTGTAATTGGGGATTAAAACATGGTTGTTGTGGGAGGATGCAGAGTGTTAGTTGTTGGGACAGTGTGGTGATTAGGAGAGGAAGAGAAGATTTTGGGGGGCAGCAGGATGGTTTCTGGGAGGTTTGGTGGGTGGTGGGAATAATACAGCAGAAGTCCTACAGTTTTATTATGGAGCCAGGAGGGCGATAGATGCTGCTCTAGATTCACTTTCAGGTCAGCATTTTATCGCACATTTACTTTATGGTTACTGACCTGCATTTGTTTACACGAGTCTAAATCAGTTCCTCTCCAGGCCCGGCAGTTTATTAAATAGTAATTTATACATTGTGCAAAAATTTTGGTCTAAGGAAAAAGACTCAATGGAACATATTTTAAAGTATTTCGAATTGGACTAAATGGACCAATTAAAAGTTTTCTGCTTCAAATTGTTCACACAAACACCTCAAGGATTTTTTTATATTATTCATTATCACCTTTTACACAATGTCTTATTAAGGGCTAATTGGGAATTATAAGCACGGAATGAAGCCACAACAAGATTGAATGATATTTTATTTCTCCAAAGAGCTTTACCTTTAGATACTCAACATTATGTTTGCAGCCATAAGTATAAATACTGCACAGATCAATACAAAAATCAACCTTTCTGTGAGGATATAAAGAAAAACACATGAAATTCCATGATCTTTTCTCTGACCTCAACACGCTCACCAAAGAACGAAGTGTAATTAGATGGTGTAGCCATTTTGACATCAACATACCTGCCAAACAGAAGATAGTATCTGAAAAAATTAAATCTAAACTCTCATTGTACTTTCAATAGTTTACTCAAACCTAACAAACACTCGTTGCATTTGAAAGAGAAAAGGATGTATCAACTACTCAGTTCTCAAACTTGGATGATTTTCAAGCTAGCATAAGCACCGGAAAGGCATTTTTTGAAGATGTTAATTCTGTTGCTCGCTCGACATATGCTGCTGGACATGCTGAATTTCTCCAGAATTTTATATTTTTGTCTCATTTCGTTTTTTCTCCAGCATCCGCAATATTTAGCTTTTATTCAGAAAAGATATTTTGAAACGAATTCGAAGATAGCAACAGCTGCAGATGCTGGAGTCAGATTCAATACAGTGTGGATCTGGAGGAACACAGCAGGTCAGGCAGCATCAGAGGAGCTGGGAAGCACTGTTTCAGATCAGGACCCTTCATCAAGGCTCCAGCTCCACACTGCATTGACTTTAGCATGAAATATTTAATTACTGTGCTCCGGTCTTAAACTCAAAGATTGAGTTAATGTGATGAATTTGCCCAAAAGAATCCAAATGATGGAGGGGATTTTGCCTCTCCCTGTTCATAATTAAAATGGAGGGAGTTCACTTTGTGCTTTCCACTTGCCCATCTCTGATTTCAATAAGATTATAGCTGATCTGATCATTCCCTCGAACTGACATTCCTCTATACCCTGATAGCCTTTAGGTCTTTGCTTAATAAGAATCTATCTGACTCTGCCTTAGAAATATTCAAGGACTCAGCTTCCATCACCCTTAAGGAAAAGAGTTCCAAACACTTGATGAACTTCTGAGAGAAGAAGACATCACCTAATCCATGTTTTAAATCAATGATGCTTGACTTTAAACTGTGACCATAAAGTGAAGATTTATCCCATAAGAGGAATTATCATCTCCAATCTACACTGTCAAGACCCTTCAAGATTTTACCTGTTCCTATCAAATCACCCTTTACTCTTCTAAACTCCAGTGGCTGCAGATCTAGCCTGTCCAACACAGAGGACAACTTTCCTATTCTAGGTGTTAGTCTGGTAAACATTCTCTGAACTGCTTCCAAAGCATTTGCATTTTTCCTTAAATAGATAACCAATATAGTGCACATACTCCAGACACAGTCTAATCAGTGCCCTGTATAATTGAAGCACAGCCTTCCCACTTTTGTTTTTGTTCCCTTCACATCAAGAAAACATTCTGAGATAGCAAGGTTTAGAGCTGGACAAACACAGCAGGCCAAGTAGCATGAGAGGAGCAGGAAAGCTGATGTTTTGGAAGGATCCACACCTGAAATGTCAGTTTTTCTGCTCCTCTGATGCTACATGGCCTGCTGTGTTCATTCAGCTCCACACTTTGTTATCTCAGATTCTCTAGCATCTGCAGTTCCCACTATCAATGAAAACATTTTCTGTAATTACCTGCATACTAATATATTGCAATGCATGCAGAAAGATACCTCCACACTTCAGAGCTCCAATTTCTTACCATTTCGATAATATGCTTTTATTTTAATTCTTCCCACCAAAATGGGCAATTTCACATTTTACCATATGATACTCAATTTGCTGCTCATCTTTGCTCACTCATCTTATGAAGTAAGAGGAGGCAATGACCTAGTGGTATTGTTTCTGTACTGTTAATCTAGAGACCCAGGTAATGTTCTGAGGACCAGCAGATGGTAGAATTTGAATTCACTAAATATTTAGAATTAAGGGTCTAATGATGACCATGAATCCATTGCTAATTGTCAGGAAAAATCCATCTGGTTCACTCATGCCCTTTAGGGAGGGCAACTGCCTTCCTTACCTGGTCTGGCCTACGTGTGGCTCCAGACCCACAGCAATGCTGCTGACTCATAACAGCCCTCTGGGCAATTGGGGATGGGCAATAAATATGGCCTAGCATCGCTGGTTAGGCCCCTATTCCGTGAATTAATAAAGGAAGAAAAAGTAGAAAGTTCCCAATGAATGACATTCAACTGAACTTCAATTCCTCAGCTGTTATGATGGATTTTAAATTCACATCTCTGAGAAACCAGTTCAAGTCTCTGAATTTGTATGTCAGTAACCTGTGCTAACTTGACCCCACCGTTATGATATTGACTGTATTTTAACCTGAGCTGATAAATGTAACAACTTTCCACCAGCTGAACCAGGTCGACAACTGATGGAAAAGAAGAAGTAAGTGCACAAGTTACCTTAGCGGTTCAGTAGAGGAGATGCCCCCAAATGGAGCCACACTCAAGTCAGCACCTTCAATCTCCTTGCTCTCCTACAACATCCTCCCATAGACCATCCTCATTGTTTAGCTGCAAGGACGACTTGATGGCCTCCTGTCTCAGCAGCTCTCAGCCCTATGCCTGCTCAGAGGGGATTTACATGAGGATCATGAATTAAAACGCCCCAGGACTGAAATTTCATACCCAGGTGAGTTTACCTCCCGCGTACCTTAAAACCACTCAGTGTACACATTCCAGGTAACTGGTCAGTGTAGTCTCCATGCCTTTGAGACAGCATTAGTTCAGTTAAGAATATTCATCCTTCTTCCAATACTTCTCTTTCTCTCCTCGTGATGTCTTTTCAGGTTTGTTTGCATGGATGCCATTAGCATTCTTTTCCTGCAAGCTGTGAACAACACAGCCACATCTATTATTAACTCATCTCAGTGTCATCACTTGCCAGCAGACACTGGGCAGCGACTATGAGCTGATAAGTTATTTAATGTTTTGCTAAATGAAGGAGGAATTGCAGCACCATGCTATCATTCTGGTTGAAGGAAGCAACCTCAGTACACACTGGGACTGGAATATTGCACACCTGTGTGACTCAGTCCACATGGGATATTGCATTTTGTATGAATCCAGTTTAGGAAGCAAACCCAACATTACAAATGGAATCTCTTGAAGCAGCTCAACTGTACTGTCTGGAATTGGAACACCCACTGAATTAAATGCAGGGTTATTTGAATTTAATTAGAAAGGTTATTTCAACAATGAAAGTAGATTGTACATTGACTCATTTTGCCCACATCAGTATCCCTATAAGGGGATTGGCCTTTTTGTGACATGAATCTAAAGCACAGAGTGCATCAGCTTTAGATCTATGGTAAATTGTTATCTCAAATCAACCAGCTGATTAATATTGTTTTTCTAATGATAACGTTGGCTACTTACTGAATCGGACGAACAGAGAGGTTATTGTTTTCAAAGTTTGTAAATGCCAAAAAATGTTAATGAGGCAGTGTTTTTCTTGAACTTTTTAATCTGAGCTTCTAAGAAATGTGAGTTGGTGCAAACCCATAAACCTATGTGACTTTTTGAATTATAGGTTTAAAACAGCCAGCCAGATTCAGAGTTTTAGTGTCAGAAACAGTATCAGAGTGAGTCTGCAGTGATCCATCAAGTTTATATTCAACCAAATTTATGGTCATGTGACATTTATCACCGATTAGAAGTGGAAAATTACAGTGGCAGAGATAAGAAGTTACTGTCTTGGTACAATTAGTCAACATCATCAGATTTTCATTCAAATCATACAGCTAGATTGGCATGTATTCTATTCACTTTGACCCTTTTACTTTTAGTTGAGCTCTTCAACTTAGCATCGCCACAACTCATGACAGATTAACAGTCTTTAAAGTGTTAAGTCGAGATCAAATTATTTTACTAATTCAAACAGGTCAAATTGGATGAGTGTTACATAATAGCACCTAGTTTTACTCTGCTCATGAGCCATGGCAACCAGCAACAAATTGAACTTCTACAAAGCACAGGAATGAGACAAAGAGAAGCAACTAATACAAGAACAATAATGAAATTACTATTATCACAACATACATGTTTGGGCTGTATAAAATATAACATTTGTCACAATATCTTTTAAATGTACAGTCTACTTCATTTTGATCTAAAATTATCAGAACAGCAAACAAATCTGGAACATTCATCTATGTAAAACATTAAAAGTCCAAAGGACACTGCATCAAGGCATCACTTTAAAAACAAAGCCTCAGAGCAGTATAACACTGAATCACTTTAAAATGGTTGGTGTTCATTAGCTGATTCCAACAAGTAAAAACAAGATTGCACCAGACCTGAGGTACAGCTTATTAATGCACCTAGATAACAGCTAAACAGATAAAGCACAAAGCTGCCTGTTGCAAAAGTTTAAAAAAAGAGCTGAGGCAAACTTATTATGGACTGGCTTTGTGTGTAGAGGTACATGATATCTTGGTAAGGCACTTGATAAAGGACAGTTAAGAAATTATTTCTGACAATGTTTCCTGATGAGCAATCTGATGTTATAATGTATAACGAAGGTACCCACCTGAAGAACCAGTAGAATGAGAATTAGCAGACTTATACCACAACATCTCCAGCTATCCATTAGTTCTGTTGAATGAACAGTAATCGTATTCAAAGCTCACACCTTCCCGTTCATCTCTATCAAGCTTTCCAGTGCATGTTAAAATTTCAATCATACCGCAGAACTGTTAGAGAGTGTGCCATTTCATCCTGCACTGGGTCTAATCCTGCCAAGCAGTGTGGGTCTGAATAAGCCTGTGTAATTGCTGAAGGAGTGATGCACAAGGCAGAGTAAATCCTAAGCAAATAAAACATTTGCTATGGACATACAATCCTACTGCAGTAATAGTGAGTAGTACCAGGAATTCAGCATCCATGGGTCCAGTTACAGTTCTTTCAGTCAATGGCATACCTCCCACGAACACAGACATTTATTTACATATTCAAGCATTCACGATTGAACAGATGCACAATCAAGATGCAGCTTTTAACGCTATTCAGAACACATAAGTCTCCAGGTCTAAAAAGTAACCACAAAGGGTTCTTTAGTGCTGCACACATTCTGGTGCGTGAAGCATGTTGTCATTCCACACAAGAAAAACTTTTACACATTTGTTTCTAGAAAAATAACGTATCTGTTTTCCTTTCTCTGGTCTCTTGAACATTTTTTTCTATTCGTTTAGCTGAATTGCACTTATAACTACAAAACCAGTCTGGACCATGGGAACTGTCTTTGATTAATGTTGTGCCTTTATTCTAATGCAAATTTCTGTCAAAAAATTCTGTAGCACAAATCCCAAATTCTGATCAGGTTGGACAATACACAGTTTGAATTCCAGCCATTTCATAGGCTGTTGGTTGTACATGGATTTATTCAAAATTAGGAAGCACTCAGCTTATTTTTCATAACATTACTTTTAAAGAATGCCTGTTGGAAAATAGTATCAAGTATGAAAATGTGCTAATAATGAGTGATTATGCATTGTTATAGAAATCATAATCAAGGTATTTCAAATGGAAGACTGAAGGAAGACTGATGTTAAACTCATCCAATGAGAAACAAATCTGATTTCATCCTGCATTTTGGAAATGATAAGTATGTTTACAGCTGCAAAATGTTGTCTATTTGACACATACACAACCTGGGGCAAATTGAACTTGTTACCATTTTGGTAAAGGCATAGTGCGCAGTGAATGGCAGCTGAAAGTATGCAACATTGGCAGATCATGGCATCAGTCAGTGTGCAATACTGTTTTGATGTTAACAGTGTTGTTTTTGAGCTCAATGCTCCAGTGAACTCATTCTCTTACATTTGCACAGTTAATCCCAAATGCAGCAGCAGGAAGTATTATGTTCCTCCAGCACTATTTAAAGGAATCAGGTTAGTTACTGATTGATTTATTGTGGCTATACTTCAATTTGATAGCAAGTTGGCACATTCTATAATTGTTTAAATTTACAAACATCAACAAGGAGTGACTGGCACGGCAGGTGCTGAAGAGCCTTCTTCTGACTTCAAGGCAAAAACCAATTATTTCCAGACGATGAAGCAGCTAAAGGTGGTCAAACACCCATTGCCATTTGTAGAAGAGAGTTCTAAACATCTGCTACCGACTGCGTGTAGCGTGCTCCCTGACATGTCTCCTGAACTATCTGGCCCTAATTCTCAGTCTATACCATAGAATTGCCAAGCAGTGGAAATAGATCATTGTCAGTTACCTTGCTCCTTTCCTGTCAATATCTTGAAGACTTTGATAGATCACCCTTAAACTTCTAAATTCTAGAGAAAACTAATTTGTATCAACTCTCTTCATAACTCACGAAGTCCATGTATCATTCTTGTAAACCCATGTTGTAATGCCTCCAAAGTCAATATGTCCTTCCTAAAGTGTGGTGCCAAGTACGTCTAAATAGGTTTCACTATAACTGCAGCATAACACCTTACATCCCTGCACTCTAGTCCCCTCGATAGAAAGGCCAGCAGTCCATTAACTTTCTTCATTATTTTCTGCACCTGCTTTTTGGCATTTCAAAGTTCCATGAACCTGAACCTCCAAATCTCTTTGGACATTCACTGTATTTAACTTCATACTGTCTAGAATGTACCCTGATTTATCCTTTTTCTGTCCAAAATGGATAACCTCACATTTGTTTACAGTGAACTCCATCTCCACGGTTCAGTCCATTCACTTAGTCTATCAATGTCCCTTTGTAATTTTATGCTGTCATTTACACTGTCTACAATACCACTTAACTTTGTGACATCTGCAAATTTGGATATATCATTTTCAATGCTATTATCAAAGTTGTTAATAAATAATATGAATAATTGAGGCACTAACAGACACCATGGTCACATCCTGCCAATTCGAGTACCTACACATTATCCTTACTTTCTGTCACCTGCCACTCAACTAGATTCCCAGCCATATCAGTAAATTGTCCTCAAATCCATGGGCATCTACCTTAGTTAACAGCCTCCAATACAGGGCTTTATCAAATGCCTTTTTTAAGTCCATATAAACTGCATCATAGACATTCCCCTGCCCACTACCTTAGTCACATCTTCAAAAAAATTCGGTGATGTTCCTCAGGCATGATGTACCCATGCTGGTTTTACTGATTAACTGGAAATTTTCAAGATGTTCAGTTACCCCAATCTCGATTATAAACTCCAATAATTTCCCCACCACATATGTTGAGAAAGAGGAGCATAGGTCTCAGGGGACCACACTCACAATAGTTATTCAAGGAACAATTCTCCTAACTAAGAGTTAGTGAGGAGATATCAATACTCCAATAAGGAGGTCCTTACTGAAATCTCCATCTATTGTGAAACAGGTACAACTGGAGACCTGAATAACATTGCATTGCCAGCAGCTATGAAAGCTACCATTGCAAGAAGCATGATAACGAAATGTGAGGCTGGATGAACACAGCAGGCCAAGCAGCATCTCAGGAGCACAAAAGCTGACGTTTCGGGCCTAGACCCTTCATCAGAGAGGGGGATGGGGTGAGGGTTCTGGAATAAATAGGGAGAGGGGGGAGGCGGACCGAAGATGGAGAGAAAACAAGATAGGCGGAGAGCAGAGTATAGGTGGGGAGGTAGGGAGGGGATAGGTCAGTCCAGGGAAGACAGACAGGTCAAGGAGGTGGGATGAGGTTAGTAGGTAGATGGGGGTGCGGCTTGGGGTGGGAGGAAGGGATGGGTGAGAGGAAGAACAGGTTAGGGAGGCAGAGACAGGCTGGGCTGGTTTTGGGATGCAGTGGGTGGGGGGGAAGAGCTGGGCTGGTTGTGTGGTGCAGTGGGGGGAGGGGGCGAACTGGGTTGGTTTTGGGATGCGGTGGGGGAAGGGGAGATTTTGAAGCTGGTGAAGTCCACATTGATACCATTGGGCTGCAGGGTTCCCAAGCAGAATATGAGTTGCTGTTCCTGCAACCTTCGGGTGGCATCATTGTGACACTGCAGGAGGCCCATGATAGACATGTCATCTAAAGAATGGGAGGGGGAGTGGAAATGGTTTGCGACTGGGAGGTGCAGTTGTTTATTGCGAACTGAGCGGAGGTGTTCTGCAAAGCGGTCCCCAAGCCTCCCCTTGCTTTCCCCAATGTAGAGGAAGCCACACCGGGTACAGTGGATGCAGAATACCACATTGGCAGATGTGCAGGTGAACCTCTGCTTAATGTGGAAAGTCACCTTGGGGCCTGGGATAGGGGAGGTATGTAGGTTTCTGGGTCTTTCAGTCATACAGCTGGTGATGTTTGTAATATTTTGCAAAGAAGATCATCAGGAAAGCGAAATACATTTCATTCCTTCCGACCAGGGAGAAGCCAGTAAAGTGAGCATGCACCGTCTCAAAAATTGCAAGTTGCCCATGGTACAGGATGTCATTGTTGGCACATGTTGCTTTGCAGGTACCATGTGTCCATTCTGAAACAGAAAGGGGATCCACTTACTCAACATTCAACTGATGTGTGACCATAGTCAGTGAATCGATCAGGGTGGCTTACTTCTGAGGTCATCTTTCTTACCATGGTAATTGAACCATGAATGTGGGCAGAGGTTGACAGAGCCATCTCCTCCATGCAAGATAGGACATGCAGGGGCAGAGTGAGGTCTGTCTCCTCCATGAGGATCAAACTGTGCAAACCAAAAGATGGCTTCTGGACAACTAAGATTATGATTCTGGTATGAAATTCATTCAGATGTGTCCAGTCTACACACGTAGACATACGAAAAAAAATATGCTGCCCACATGAAATATGATTGAGCAAACCACTGGAATGCTAAAATACTGCGTCGACTTCTCTGGTGGGGTCTACTGGTGTAACCAGTAACTGAGAATGCTGCATGCTTAACATTGCTGTAACAGAATAAGGTATACAGCCCATCAGCTATAATCTGAGCAGATGAGGAGCAGGATGAAGAGGAAAGGTAAATGCAACAAAGCCAGCCTCTTCCTGGCCTTCCATGTCCCTGACAGTGATAAATGCAATCCCAATTTCCCATTCTGTAACACTCCCAAAGTGCATTCTCTTAGTATCTGTTTCCCATGTGTATTTCCCTGTCATGGTAGCTGTAAGTGGATTCAATAATGACTTTCTCAGGACAATTGGATAAGCATCTGAAAAAAAGACAAGCAAGTTAAACTAATTAAATTAGTTTTGGAAAAATCCAACCTAGCCACTTACCATCTCATCACTCTATTCTCGATCATCAGTAAAGTGATGGAAGGTGTCATCAACAGTGTTCTTAAGCACCTCCTACTCAGAAATAGCCTGGTCAGTGATGCCCAGATTGGGTTCTGCCAGGGCCACTCAGCTCCTGATCTCATTGCAGCCTTGATTCAAACATGGACAAAAGAGCTGAATCCCAGGGGTGAGGTGAGAGTGACAGACCTTGACATCAAGGCTGCCTTAAGCCAGGTATGGCTTCAAGGAGCCCAAGCAAAACTGGAGTCAATAGGGAGAAGTTCTCTGCCGGTTGGAATCATACCTGGCACTTTGGAAGGTGGTTGTGTTTGTAGCGAGTAACTCACCTCCTTCTACAACTGACAGTCAGTAACAGCAGTGATGTTCAGTACAAGATGCAATGCGTAAAATTGCTGAAGATCCTTAAATAGCATCTTCCAAAACCATGGCCATTTCCATCTGGAAGGATAAGGCCAGCAGGTAGATGGGAACACCACTACCTGCAAGTTCCATTCCAAACCTCTCAGCATCCTGACTTGGAGATACATCGCTGCTGCTGGGAGAAACTCCAACAATATCCTCCCGCATGATATTGTGGGAAAATCCATTGCACATGGGCTGCCAAGGTTCAGGAAAGCAGCCTACAACCACCTTCTCAAGGGCAAATAGGGATGGGTAATAAATGCTGGCCCAGCTAGCAATGTCTGGATCCGACAGAGGAATAAAAAAAATTTCTGTTGCATTGAACTGACATGTACTCAATGGGCTGAATGGCCTCCTTCTGTGCTGCAAATATTCCATAATTTTATTATCCTTTGATGAAGTGGGTTGTGAGACAGAGGAATAGGTAAGAGGTTATTTATCTTTGATGTTCCAACACCGTTATTGGTTATAATGGACTGTGCTGACCTCCTCCATGGGGACTAGGAGCATCTGGGGTGATTGGAGGGATCTGGTGAATGTGGGCAGAGGTTGAGAGAGCCACCTCCTCCATGCAAAATAGGACATGCGGGGCAGAGTGAGATCTGTCTCCTCCATGAGGATCAAACTGTGCAGGCAGGGGTCTGCCTTCTCCATGGAGATGGTGGGGGGGATCTCAAAGTCTATCTCCTCATGGCAAATAGCACATTTTGGGAGGAGGATGTTGCCTTTTCTCTGGAGTGTAGGACACCTGAAGGTAGGCGTCTGTTCATTGGGATTAGGGCATGCAAGGGTACTAGAAAATGCAGGATTCATTTCCCCCTTCAGTTTCCTTCTGCTGACTTGCTCTGTGTATCAGTGAATGTTGTGAAAATGTTTGAGTAATGTAGTTGTCAGGGTTGAATAGCTGGCAGTGCGTGCAAATGGGAAGATCGAATGTGAGGCTTTTTAGCCATACAATGTGTGTTGGGTTATGGTTGAACATATGAATTTCAGAAACAAGTGCTAATTGATACAGATTGTTGGCAAGTAAGTGTTGGAAGTGTGGCAATTGGGCAATGATTAAGGCAGGTATTACAGTCAGTAACATATGAAATTTGAAGAAGCATTGATTGAACATTCATGTGGGCTCAGTGCAATTAGGTCTTTAAGGCTTGGATTCTGACATTGAACTCCATGACAATCTGCTTCCACAGCCTTACAGCATGTATAGCAATCTATAGCAACCTTATAGCAGGACCTCCTCTCCTTTCTTTTCCAAGAACTTCAAGTGTCCCATCTGAAAACTTTGGAACCTTTGTTTTCCCCTGCTCTTCAACATCTGCTATGCTAGAGTGTCTTCCTATATGACTGCCTGGATCAGATCCTGCTCCAGTACACCTCTACTACAGGTGCAGTCTAGCCTTAAGCAGTGCAGTTGGCTTGGAATGGTGTGAGTTTTCATAATATTGGCTTCCGGCTGATGTGTGTAGCTAATCAACAGCACAGCCTGTGCTCACTGCATGCTGTAATCATTGACACACAGCCTGCCTGAAATGTATTAAACAAAAACTACAATACCCCTGCCTCTTTTGGCGACTATCAATTTAAGGTCCATCATCTTTTAATAAAATGGTTAATAAATGACAGTGTCCTTAGGATACCTGCTATGGTTCACAATTACTTAATTCCCAACATTGGTGCTTCCTCATTGACATTGTTTTAGTGAATTACATGAAAAAACATGTCAGTGAAAGCCACTTCCTAGAAAGGTTATTTTCTGTTGGTTTTATCGAGCAGAAAGGAACATAGGCAATAAAGTTGTCACTCATCAGTATTGTAACGAGGAATTAATTACATTTTGTAGCTGTCTGAATTGACCATAAATTAGATTTTGGCTAGCAATGAAATTTTTTCTAAGCAATGAACTGGATGATACAGCAAGTTAGATCATGGTCCTTTGTTGTCAGATTCAATTCAACCCAGACTTTTGGGACAAGATGTATCTTTCTCTGTCACTGTGAAAAATGAACTTGCAAGGCTCAACCTAGCTTCACGTTACTGGGCCTCAGCCTCTGCACCAATCTTCCCATAATTCACTGCTGCTGACAGACTCACTGAGAAAGGCCACAAAAGCAGAAAATAGAAAAGAAATATTTGTATTTAAGTAGCACCAATTCACATCTCACAGGAACGTCTCGAAGCACTTCACAAAGAATGAATTCCTATGAATTAAAGCAAGGGTTGTTACGTTGAAAATATTTTGCGCATGTTAAGAGAGATGAATGATTCATTGCTGTATTGTTGATGGCACCTCCAACCACCAACATGAGATTTTTAAAGTCTACCTCAACAGTAGGGTGGGGGAAAGGGTCTTATCCTAATATCTTAGCTGCAGGATGGAACCACAGCTATGTTGGAGGACATCACCTTGGCAGCGCTCCTGCAGGGGAGAAACCCTCCCACTTCTAAGAGCTCACAATAATTCACAGAATTGCTACAGTGCAAAAACAGGCCAACCAGCCAATTGTGCCTGTGCTAATTTTGTTAACCAGTGCCAATCTCCTGCCTTTTCCTTATATCCCTATATGTTATTTCTATCCAAACAATCATCCAGCGTCCTCTTGAATGCCGTTGTTGATCTGGCCTCCACCATATTTCCAGGCAGTGCATTCCATACCCTAACTACTCGCTGTGTGAAAAAAAACTCTCATACCCACCCTTCCTTCATTTGCAAATCTATCTCATCTCATTCTTATTTTAACATGCAAGAATAGCTTCTCCCTATCTGCTCTATCTAGCCTATTCATGATTTTGTAAAAGTCTATCGACTTTCCTCTCAGCTTTCTTCTCTCCAAGGAGAACAGTCTCTATATTTGTTCCATGAATATTAGAATACCCCATAATTTTTGAAGGAATGCTTTAATTAAAGCAGAATATTTTCTGTAAAAGACATGGCTGTTTCATTTTTAGGGAAATGTTTGAATATTACAGGCTGTAGTGCCTTGTCAATTTTGACAAAATGAAAAATATGGTGTACTTTACTAACCCAGCATATTTTTGTAGACATTTGCGACAAATGAACTGCACTGTCACGAATCATATTGATATTAATAACTTGGTAGAATGTTTTGAAAGAACAAGATAAATGCAGCACAAACATAAAAAGATACACAGCTCCTTTAAAAATATGCACTGAGGTGTTTCTGCAATGTGTTTGATTTAATTTTCACCAGTAACCCTCTTGAATTAGCAAGCATCACCAACCCTACAATAATAGTATCCAAGTCGACACTTATGTTTAAAATGTTGTGCAAACGTTTGGTGTTAGGCTATTCACATTGTAACTTGCATTTAAAATAAAAATCACCCTCTGGATCCAGATTAATAGCTGATGTACCTTCATTGGAATGGCAACACGTGGGTGTGAATGTTTTATGAATGTGAGGCATTGAGTGGAGCTACATGCAACAGCCTCAACTGCAAACCCTAATTAGCTAGTCAAACAGAAGTAGTTTATTTTCCACTGATGTTTTGATATGCCTTTGGGTACAATAACTTTTCTGAAGAGTAGTTTTATATGTTTTTCCATTCCAAATACGAGCATATCTATCATTCTGGGCTTGGTTTTACTTTACAGCATTCACCTGCTTTACAAACAGCACTATTAGATGCTGGCAAATGAACTATGGGCATCAATCGTTTCCAATGTCAAGCCATTGCTACTTTGATGTCAATCCTGTTATATCAAACCCCCAGCAGCAACAATGAGAACCCTGATTCAGTTCAGAGTCTTGGACGCAATGATAATTATTAATGTATAAATCTAAACATCGAGCAGAATTTAACAATGAAACGGAATGGGAAATCCAGGGCACTTCTGGTGTCCAACCAAACTTGCAGGAAGTGTTGTTATCTCCAGGTTGTGGAGCTTGAGCTGCAGTTGATATCATTGCAGTATATCTTTGAGATTCAGAGCTCCATGGATAACATACTTACTGATGTGGTAAACCACAACCCAAGGATATACAAGGGAAATGAAATGGGTGACTACCAGAATAACCAGGCAGATAGTGCAGGAGTCCCCTGAGTGCATCTCAATCTCAACGCAATCTGCAATTCTGAATACTGATGAAAGTGATAGTTCACCTGGGGAATGTAGTCAGAGCAAAGAACCGGGCACCACATCAGCAGTATAGGGAGGGAAGAGAGAGCACACACAAAGCCGGAAAAGCGATAGGGACAGGAGATTTGATCGTTAGTGGAGCAGGCAGTCAATTATGTACTTGCAAACATAAATTTAGGATGGTTGATTGTTTTCTTAGCATCAAGGAAGTCACTGAGCAGCTGCTGGGCTCCCTAAGCAGGAAGGATGAGGAGCCAATGGTCACGGTCCACATTGGCACCAATGTCCTTTGCAGAAAGAAGAATGTGCAAGTTCTGTAATCATAATTTCAGGGTCTAGGTAGGAAGTTAGCAGCAATATGTACCTGTGGTTGGAGAATTGGTACAGGAGGGAGGACTTTAGATTCTTAGGGTATTAGAATCAATTATGTGAGAGATATGTAGAGACCTCATACAGGCCAAACAATTTACACCTATACAGAGTTGGTACAATTTTCTTTCAGGGTGATTGGCAATTTTTACTATTAAGTCAATTAATTTGGCAGAGGTATGGAAACTAGGAAGTAATACTAGAGACTGATTGCAAGCTGTAAAGAATGTTGGCAGAGTCACTGGAGTAGAAAATTGCAAGATATTAGATTGGCTCAAAATAAGAGGGAAGTTTTATTTTGTTATTTATTCATGGGATGAAAGTGTTGCTGGCTGAACCAGCATTTATTACCCATCCCTTGTTATGCTTGACTTTTAGTTAGTGCGATCTCAAAAGGCAGTTAAGACCCACATTGCTGTGAGCCTGGTGTCACATGTAAACCAGATCAGATAAGACAACAGATTTCCTTTCCCTAAAGGATGTTAATGACCCAGATGGGTCTTTATAACAATTGACTGTGATCACATGGTTGCTCTTAAACTAACTTTTAATTCCAGATTTTTTAAAATTGATTTGAAATTTCACTATCTGCCAAGGTGGGACTTGAACTCATATCCCCCAGATCATTAGCCTAGGGTTCTAGATAACTATGCAACTACCATTACCACCATACTACTACCTCAACCCCACCCCAACTGCTGCAATTTAAATTCTAAATTAGGATCACTGCACAGTTAAGTGACAGTGTGCGCATTGCATCAAAGTCTGCTCACAAGGCTATCATGACAAGGGAATTTGCAAGTGGGGAAGGAGGCCAGGCAAGGAAATCCATTTCTATCATTATGATGACATGGTCAAAGAGGCCAGAATGTGAGATTGCTATGCATAGTAAGTAGAAGGGTACCAATTAGAATATTTGGCCAATTTTGGCATGAAGATGCATGTTAATGATTATCCAATTGGCCATGTAGGGTAAAAATACATTCAAAGACAAGGAGAGACCCAAGTCAAGAGGAGGAGTGCATGCACTATGAATAACATACCTTTGGAGCTGGAGGCCTTAGACGCTGCTGGGAACTAGAGAGGTTGCTAGACAGCCAATCTGCTATTAAGAGCAGTTCAATATTAGCACAATGGAGACATTGGTAAAATTGTGATTTCCTGATAGACTGAAATGATCTTATACGTTCTCCACTGCTGTCATTGTCAAAGTCAATAGTGCTGACAGGTAACTGATGAAGACTGCAAATTTTCCTCTGTCTCAACCTCATCCTCCACCATCACTTTTTTAAATCAGTCATGGCGTGTGCCAGCATTTATTCCATGTCCCTAATTGGCCAGAGGGCAGTTAAGAATCAGCCAGATTGCTGTGGGTCTGGAGTCACATGTAGGCCAGGTAAGGACAGCAGTTTCTTTTCCTGAAAGACGTTGGTGCACCAGATGGATTTTTCTGACAAACAATAACGATTTCATTTTCATCATTAGTAGAAGGGAAAAAGGACCCATATAGATTTTCTGACAATCACAAGTATATAACTACAATTATAAGATATACTTACAGTTAGATGTGACTCCATTGTGACATGATTATATAATCATGTGCATTAGTTTAAGAATGATTGGATAATACAGTCGAGGTGTATGTTATGTAAGCTGTAATGTAGACTATGAATTCTGATTATTGATGTTGGTGAGAAATGTATAGCCTTTTGATATTATCTGTAGAATTTGTTGATTATTAATAGAAACAATATAAAGCCATTGTTTTTGTAATGAAGTTTGAGTTGTACGCCATTTTTGATATGTATCTCTCATGTGTGTATAAATGAATGTTTGAACAAGGAAACCTGAGCCTTCCAGGCCCGAAACATCAGCTTTTGTGCTCCTGAGATGCTGCTTGGCCTGCTGTGTTCATCCAGCCTCACATTTTATTATCTTGGAATTCTCCAGCATCTGCAGTTCCCATTATCTCTGAAACCTGAGCCTTGTCTGGTCTCAAGAGGGAATACAATCACCTGTTCAATTAAACTGTCAATTCCATCTTTTCCGAATTAAATTCAAACTCAAACATCTGCCATGGCAGCATTTAAACCTGGCACCTCAGAACATTTGGGGCTCTGGATTAATAGTCTGGTGACAATACCACTAAACTATCACCTTTCCTCTAAGCTGCACTCATAAGGCTTTCTAACAGTCTGTGTGCAGGAACAGGGGAACGTGGCTTTACTGACCTGTGCAAGTCCTGCTTTCTTTGTGTGAGTCAGAGGCGCTGCTCCTCCCAGCTAACAAATTTTTCTTAACTTATTTTTAATTTACCCTCATTCCCACAACTGTCTCTCTCTCTCTCCCTCTCCACAGAAGCTGACTAACCTACTGGGTATTTCCGCAACTTTCTGTTTTTGTGCCCAATACCCTTGTCTTATTCAAGTGATTATGCTTACTTTGAGTCTTTGAAGTATAGTTATATCAAAATGCTTCCATCAGCCAATGCCTGACTCTTTTTACCATTATTTATGTTGCCTGTTCCGGATTAGTCCATTGGGTCTGAAAACTTTTGTCCTCAGTCTGCACTTGGGATTCTTCATACAGTTTGAACACTGTCTCCCTGATCTGAGAATTTATAAGACTTCAAGGAAATTTGGTTGACAGCTCCATGTAGAGCCTTTTTTTTAAAGATTCATTCCATTCTTTCCTGGGTCTGGAGATTTCATTAGTGGTTCTATTGCTGCTCTTATTGATTTTATCAACCACTTTGTGCCTATAGCACCTAACTCAGCTCTCTCTTTTGAAGCACTGTAAGGAGTACTGCAATGAATTTTAACCCTCAGCTCTGAGAGCACCACCAGGATTGGAATGTCGCCATGTTGAAACTGCTGGTCTAAAGTATTTGTCATCAATCAGAGAGTGTGCATTACAATACATTAATCTCATCAAAATCTTATATTCTGAAATCAGAGCATATAAATATAAGTTATTGGTTTTGCAGGA
This sequence comes from Stegostoma tigrinum, assembly GCF_030684315.1. NCBI lineage: Eukaryota > Metazoa > Chordata > Chondrichthyes > Orectolobiformes > Stegostomatidae > Stegostoma > Stegostoma tigrinum. The sequence continues at coordinate 80,276,920 of NC_081359.1, forward strand.
ATATATCGTTTTATTAAAACAATTAAAATTCTTCTGAATACTGAGTAGAATATGTGAAGACAACGGTTAAGTTAATGGCCCTTGGAATTATTCATGCATAAATGGTGCAGCAAAAGTTCAGGCCAAAGGCAAGTGCACCATTTAATACACATATCCAAAAGTTATTTGCTGAGGTGTACTGCTCCATGGTTAACTTCTTGAAAATGGCATTTTACCTGTGAAGGGATACATACAAAAACATATGGGATTGGTGTGTAAAATTAACTTAAAAGTCATTTCTCAGTATAATCTAAAGCAAACTGCCTTCCTCTACAGCCAAGTGCAACCAGGCATAACATGGACAACTACCTTCATAATAATATGGAATTACTGACGTACTGTTTTTTTAGTACAGGAGATAGGGTAGGCCACTGTTTGAATACTGCATGCGACTCAGGTTTCCCTGCGATAGGAAGGATTTTGTGAAACTTGAAAGAGTTCTGAAAAGATTTACAAGGATGTTGTCAGAGTTGAAAGGCTTGAGCTACAGGGAGAGGGAGAGTAGGCAGGGGCTATTTTCCCTGGAGCTTCAGAGGCTGAGGGTTGACCTTATAGAGGTTTATAAAATCATGAGGGGCATGGGTAGGGTAAATAGGCAAGGTCTTTTCCCTGGGGTGAGGGAGTCCAAAACTAGATGCCATAGGTTTAAGGTCAGAAAGGAAAGATTTAACAGTGCTACAATTACAACATTTAAAAGGCATTTGGGTGGGTACATGAATAGGAAGGGTTTGAAGGGATATGGGCCAAAATTTGGCAAATGGGACTAGATTAATTCAGGATATCCAGTTGGCATGGATGAGTCAGACCTTCCGTGCTATATATCTCTATGACTGCTGATAAAGATTACACCTATGAAAGAGCTAATCTCCTAGCAACCAATGTGATAACAGTTCCCATTATCTCTGATAACAATGCTAGTTTAGATAAAACCACAATCTGATAAAAAGGTGTTAAATTCCATGGTCTTATTTTCCTTGTTAGTTCCAGGGCTTTGACAAAACAGACTACCAGCGTGACTGTGACCTAGCCCTATCTTTCAAAGAATGAATTTAGAGAAACATTTCTTGGAAACAGAACAGGCAGCCTTATTACAATTCCCATCAAATATGGGATAGAAAATAGGGATGATGCATTGAACAAATGAATACCTTCTAGTTAATAGCAGGCACACCCATGCAAAATCCATAGGATATATATAAAAGAGCACAAAGAAATTGTCCAATAAAAGAACATTTCATAAATTTGGAACATAATGACGCACACCTTATTCTTAATTTAAGCATTGTATCTAATTCATTTTCCTTAAGAAATGTACCTACAAGCATAAAATAAGGAAACAAGCCATTGTTTTCCTGTACTGCTTAATTGCTATTTTGTTGATGCTTCAGAATGATTTCTGTTTAGCTTGGAAACCTACTTTCAATATGAGATCACATCACTTTTGTTTTGAGAAAACAATTGAATATAAAATCATTCGGACATAAACCGATGATAATTCAGTGTAACCCAAGTGAAATCTCTGGTGCAGACTTTATTTCATGTTGAAAGTTCTTATATGCCACCCAGTCCTATAAGGGCATCATCACAAATAAAAGAAAATGATAATAATGATGAAGATACATCATAATGGAACAATCTTACTGACCATCTTGCTCTATTCCATTTGCTAAGGTACCCCATGGCAGGCTGGTATAGAAGGTAAGAGTCTTTTGGGATCTAGATTGAGCTGCTGTGATGGCAACAACACTGGCTTAGTCATAGAAGTCAGAGCGTAACAGCGGAAGGGTGCTTTTCGGAATGGAGATCAGTAACCAGAGGTATTCCACAAGGATCAGTGTTGGAACCTTTGTTGTTTGTAATAAAACAAAATAGTCTGGAGGAATATGTAGGTGGTCTGATTAGTAAATTTGTGGGTGACACCAAGATTGGCGGAGTTGCAGATGATGAGTAAAATTGTCAAAAGATAGAGCAGGCTATAGGTTGCAGATTTGGGCAGAGAAATGGCAGATGGAGTTTAAGTCAGACAAATGTGAGGTGATGCATTTTGGACTATCAAACGTGGGTGTAAATTACACAATAAATAACAGAACCCTTAGGAGCATTGGCATACATAAGGATCCAGGAGTACAGGTTGACAGATCCCTGAAAGTGCCTACACAGCTGGGTAATGTGGTCAAGAAGACAGATCCCTGAAAGTGCTCACGCAGCTGGGTAATGTGGTCAAGAATGTGTTCAACCAAGGCTTTGAATAGAAAAGGTCGCAAATTATGTTACAGCTGTACAAAACTCTAGTCAGGCCACAGTTGGAATATTGCATGCAGTCATGGTCGCCAGACTCCCAGAAGAACATGGAAGCTTTGAGGGGAGAGTGTGCAGAGAAAGTTTACCAGCATGATGCTTGGTTGAGAGGGTTTTGCTGTGAGGGCGAAGTTAAATAAACTCAGATTGTTTTCAATGGAAAAACAGGCTGAAGGGCGACCTGATAGGGGTCTACAAAATTATGAGAAGTGTAGATAGAATGGGCAGTCAGAGGCTTTTTTCCAGAATAGGAAGGTGAACTACAAGAAGGGCACAGGTTCAAGTTGACAGGTGGAAAGCTGAGAGGAGAAATGTGGGGAAAGTTTTTCACACAAAATGTGGTGGGTACCTGGAGCACACAGTCAGTGGAGGTGGTAGAAGCAGTCACGTTAGCAATGTTTAAGGCATATCTTGATAGACTCATGAACGGGAAGTGAACAGAGGGATGTGTACTGCATATGGGCAATAAGTAGCGGGTCTAAGTAAGAACTAGAAATTGGTGGGCTGAAGGGACAGCTCCTTGGCTGTATTGTTCTGTATTCCAGGCACCAGGAAATATCAAACATCCATGAAAACATCCGAAATTTTGGCTTTTGTTTTGCTTTAAGTCGCTATCAAAAATCACACTCACTGCTTCTGTGTTGTGCTTGTGTTTCAAGCAATATGATAGACACTATAGAAGGTCTGTCAAGTTAGATCTATGGTGCTGTTGTTCCAGTTGGATCAGTATGTGAAGAAAGCCCCATCTGAATAAATGTTTAACAAACCATATCATATTTCTTTTTCTTTGACCTGCTTTTATTTTGGATCCATTTGGAAAAAGGTGCAAGGTCATTTGGTGAGCCAAGCAGAAAGGAATTTTCTTAGTTCAGGGAGATGCTAAGGTGCTAATTATTCATGTGAAAGCAATTGAAACAGATTTCACACTGCTTCTCCAACTGAAGAAAGGGCTGCTTCTATTCATACAATGGCTGTCAACAGGCTCAAAAGCAACCAGATTTCACACTCCGCCTTTCAGCATGTTTAAGTGATTAAATATGGCTTTGCTAACATTGGTGCCAAGAAAGGTCAACAAAGGTCTCCTAGCTCAGTGAAAGTCCTATTTGCCTATCCACTTCTGTTGGTTAGATACAATTGACTAATGGATAAAGTACAAACTATGTGAGCAGAGGATTGATCTCCTGCTTTCTGCATGCAGTATGTGATTAATTTGTTGATACTTTAAGGGAGGGAAATTTCACAGTTGACGTTATAATAATGCTTGGATTCCCTGAAATTATAGAACATTTTAGAAAAATATTTCCAAAGCTAAAACATGTGAAAAGTGAAGGAGCAGCAATTTCAAAAAGAGAATAACATGAACAAAAAATTCTTTATTTTTTAAGTTGCAACAAATGCATCCTAATGAAAGCTTTTATTATACTTATTGACAGAATTAACATTAGAATAGAGCCAATTTATCTGCTGTTTTCATGACTGACATTAGAAATCAGGGTTATAAAGCAGAAGACGTTGAGAACTTGTTAAACCAAGTACCACAGATTCCGGTCACTATCATTTATGCTGATGTCTTTTATTTAACACATAGCAATGCAGGTTTCATATTCCGCTTTCTTAATTCCTCCGATGTTGTAAATTCTAAAAGTTAAAAATTAAGCAAATGAAGTTCAATGGGAAGTCAGCTTTTAATCTGGTGAACAGTAACTCAATAGAAAATTAGAATTTAGGAGCTGATCTTACCATAAATCAACTAAGTGTTAGATTTAGAGATAATAGGAACTGCAGATGCTGGAGAATCTGAGATAACAAGGTGTAGAGCCGGATGAACACAGCAGGCCAAGCCGCATCAGAGGAGCAGGAAGGCTGACGTTTCAAGCCTAGACACTTCTTCAGAAATGGAGTAGGGGAAGGGGATTCTGAAATAAATAGGGAGAGGGGGGAGGTGGATCGAAGATGGATAGAGGAGAAGAAAGGTGGAGAGGAGACTGACAGGTCAAAGCGGGGGGATGGAGACAGTGAAGGTGAGTGTAAGTGGGGAGTTAGGGAGGAGATAGGTCAGCCCAGGGAGGTCAGACAGGTCAAGGGGGCGGGATAAGGTTAGTAGGTAGGAGATGGGGGTGGAGCTTGAGGTGGGAGGAGGAGTCAGGTGGGAGGAAGGACAGGTTAGGGAGGCAAAGATGAGCTGGGCTGGTTGCCCTCCCATTTCTCAGATGACATGTCCCTCCTGGGCCTCCTGCAGTGCCACAACGATGCCACCTGTAGGTTGCAGGAACAGCAACTCATATTCCGCTTGGGAAGCCTGCAGCCCAATGGTATCAATGTGGACTTCACAAGCTTCAAAATCTCCTGTCCCCCTGCCATATCCCAAAACCAGCCCAGATTTGGTAGCTGGAGGGTTTCCCTCTGCAAGTCTTTGTGCATTTTCTATTATTGGACTATTATTTGGACTATCTGGACCATTGCCCAAAGCTCACCATATTACCTCAGTAGCATAGCTCGATGATGCCTTTGTCATCTGATGATAATTGGATTCTCCAACTCACCCTGGTCCAGCGTACTCACCATTGCCGGGCTATCCTTGGTGCTGGTGCCAAGCTTAAAAGTTCCTTGTTCACCCAGCCAGGAGCTGGCAGCTCAGCGCTGCCCTGCACATTTGGAGACATTTACCCTGGACGTGGTAAACAATGGGAAATTGGTGCACCACTTAGTGGACAGGAACCTTGAGGTCCTGGTGGAGAGGCTAACGCAGAGGACGGACACTGTCTTCCACCAGTACTGGTAGGGGAGGCCAAGCCAACAAAGGTTGCCAGCCTGATCTGAAATTACCACCTAGATGATGCAGTCTCCATTATCCAGAAAATCTCCCAACCTCACTTGGGGTCCTTATGCCCCATTTGGGAAAGCCTTGCTGCCTGTGAAATATTCTATACAGACACTTTGACCATTCATTACTCATAAAACAAGTTTACCCAGGTGTTCTTATTGTCTGCGACAAGCAAAAGACAGCAGTTCAAATTTAGTTTTATTAAAACACTCGCAAGTTGAAAAACCAACTCTTACACAAATTAAGTTAACTTTTCCCAAACTAAGCTGACTACCTGAAAAACATGTTACCCGCTCTGGTGAGCTTGATTGGTTTGCTGAATTCAATTCTCTGAGCTCTGTCAATAGGGCACTTAGGGTTTTCTTAGTGCGGGTGTGGGTCTCACATGGAACCTTCACTGGTCAAGTCTTCCCTGAGAGTATGGCTACCAGGTGCCCCTTCCTATCTCACCTTTCTGAGCCCTCCTGGAGTGTCTTCTGACTTCAGCCAATGGGGACATAGGGCAGGGGTGACAATGCCCAATCACTTAGCCTGGGTCAACCAAGTGAACCCATCCCCTTTTCGAGGTATGGTGCCAAAGTGTCTGGCTGAAGCTGGGGAATAAACAAATGTACTGACTCTCCCTATTGTTCTGGTTGAATACCACTTAATGAATTTCAGGTCAGGACATTGCTCCCACTGTTATTGTCAATCATTGCAGTTCAATACACAAGACCAGGTCTGAGCTGATGCTTAATAAAAACCGAAAGAACTGTAATTCTGTAAATCAGGAACAAAAACAGAAGTTGCTGGAAAAGCTCAGAGGGTCAGGCAGCATCTGTAAAGAAAAAATGCAGAGTTAACATTTCGGGTCCGAGTTCTGTGGAAGAGTCATTGGATCTAAAATGTTAACTCTGTTTCTTCCTTCACAGATGCTGCCAGACCTGCTGATCCTTGTTTGCTTTTGACATGGTAACCTTGGCCTGTTTGCATTCCATCAGGCCTTGTTGCAGGATAGACAAACAGAAGGCTGGAAGAACACAGCAAGCCAGGCAGCACCTGGAGAATAGGAGCAGTCAATGTTTCAAGTATTATCACCCTTCTTCAGGACTGGATGTGGGGGTAGGGGGAGCTGCAGTTAAAAGGTGGGTAGGGGTGGAGGTGGAATCTACAGCCCGGGCAAAATCAACACGCACTAGCCTCATGCACTGTTTTCCATGGATATTGGCAGCCAGTATCTGCCAACTTATTAGACCATCCTATACTTTTGCTATTCAGTGGCTATACACTCTGCAAGAACAGGCTTGCATTAAAGGTGCACCAGCAAATAGCACTGAAGGGCTGCAGTTGGGATGCTTTGAGCAGAGGGACATGTTCCCAGCTCATGGACTGGAGGAGGCTGCATCTCAGGGACGTTTTCTTTCTCTCTTAGCGCTCTGTCACAAAGCAGCTTGCCTTGCTGATTAGCAGTCTTCAGTCTGATGGAGTGGGGTGTACATCCAGCTGAATGTCAGCGTGCTACGACAATCTCACACCTGCGCCTCATACTAGCAGCTTATGCACCAAACACACTGAATGAAAGCAAGCAAGCAGCCATGTGTCCAACCCTTAGGGGTGTAGCCCTCATTGACATTGACAGAGACACAGGTCTGTTTGAGTCCTTACCTTTTTGGCAAGACATGGATGTTTTTGCATTCCTGCAGCAGCATCCCTAGTTTTCTTCAGTGAGGGCCAGGATTCAATCCATCCTGGGTCTGCAGACACGGATGTCTGGCACCTATACTGCCTCACTGTTCATTATTGTTTGCTGTCTTCTCCTGTATTAAACAAAAGGGGACCAGTGAGTACGAGTATAGTAAGTAGCACAGCTCTTAGTGCTGTGAGGGGAAAGTAACGAGATATTCCAAGGCACTGAGGAGTAGATGCAGGGTTCATGGTGTGGGATGTTGGGCAGTGAGGAGTCTCAGCAATTGAGGGAAGGCATTGAGTCAACAGCGAAAGTGTCAGAACATGAGCCTTGGTGGGAGATGGTAGCAACAGTAGCAATACAGTGAGAGTGAGGGGGCAAAGAGATGACTGTCAGAGAACAAAGAAGGTCATTCTTCAAAGCAGCACAGAATCCCTACAGGGTGGGAGAAGACGATTCAGTCCATCAAGCCCACACCAACTCTCCAAACAGCATCCCACCCAACCCGTATAACCTTGCATTTCCCATGGCGAATCCATCTAACCTGCAAAGGCCTGGACACTATGAGCAATTTGGCGCTGCCAATCCACTGAACCTGCACATGTTTGGACCGTGGAGGAAACCAGAGCACCTGGAGGAAATCCATAGAGACACAGGGAGGACATGCAAACTCTACACAGACAATCACCTAGGGTTGGAATTGAACCCAGGTCCCCAGTGCTGTGAGGCAGCAGTGCTGACTGCTGAGTCACTGATTTCTTCTTGCTGTATTGCTGGCTACTCTTCCACACTCTAAAGAAGAGTCTGACCTGGGTGGTGATGCCAGATCAAGATTGCAGTGTGTGGTGGTGTGGCCACCTCTGCTGGTAGTTTGGGAAAAGGATGACCCCCTTCTGGACTGCCCTGTCCACCAGTAAATCTAGGTGCCTGATGCAGAAAAGGGGTGCTACCTCCCCATTTTCCAATGTGTTCGGAATCCGTCTATCAACAGCAGAGCAGCTTTGAGCTATGTGCAGAATGGACTTTATGAAAGATGGTGTGGGCCTATAGGTTGTTGATCTTTCTACAGATATCCACTGAGTGCCATGGTGCTCTGGGAATGGGCTGTGGGAAGATGGAGATAAGAGATATAGTGGAAACCAAAAGAACTACCAATGCTGTAAATCAGGAACAAAAACAGTGTTGCTGGAAAAGCTCAGCAGGTCTGGCAGCATCTGTGAAGGGGAAAAACAGAGTTAATGTTTCGGGTCTGGTGAGAGTCAGTTCTGAGGAAGGGTCACCAGACCCGAAATGTTAACTCTGTTTTCTCCCCAAGTGATATCATGGGGTGGGCTAAGTAATACTGTGGTGAGCTTAGTAAGGTACAACAACTGGACTCACTACGCCTCATGGCAAACTGCCATCCAAAATACGGTGCCACAAATTTGCAGAAGTTTGCCAAGGTTTCTTAGGCAACACCCTCCTAATTCGCAACCACTACCATCTAGAAGGACAAGGGTAGCAGATACATAGGAGCACCTGCAGGTCCCCCTCCAAGCCATTCACCATCCTGACTTGGAAAAATATTGCAGATTTGTCAGCGTCGCTGGGTACAAGATCCTGGACTTGCCTCCTTAATAGCATTGTGGGTCAACCTACAGCACATAGACTGCAGCGGTTCAAGAAGGCAGCTCACCACCACCTTCTCAGTAGGAATGGGCATTAAATGTTGGCCCAGGCGGCGACACTCATGCCTGACAAGTGAATAGAAAAACACTTATCCAAGAAAAGTAAGATTCAACCCATTGGGGTCACTAAACCACTTTGTCTCTGAGCCCAGCAACATGAATTAAAAGTTTCCATTCTTATTTTCAATGCCATTAACTGGCATCGTTCAGCCAATCTATCTCTGCCAACTCTCTCCAATTCCAACAATGCTCCAAAATATCTATGCTCCTCCAACACTGTCCTCTGAAATCTCAGTTTTAACTGCTCTGTCAGCATTGTCTCTGCCTTCAGTTCAAATTTCAAAGCTTTGAAATTCCTTCTGTAAACATTTCTTCTCTTTCATATCTCTTCCCTCCATAAGATGCTCCTGAATACCTACCTCCTTGACTGATATTTACCTTAACATCTCCTTAGTTATATGCCAAGTTTTGTTTAATGATGAGTGCCTTATGATGTTTAACTCTATTAAAGGGATTTCTTAAATGCAAATTTCTATTTTGATTGTTGTTGTTAACCACCACGAAAATTTCACAAGCTCTGCAAAAATTAATTATTCTTAAGATTGAAATATCAAATGAATATTATGACTAAATGAGTTTATGCAGCAGTGTTTTGCAATGTGATCAAACCTACAGGCCACCTCAGATTCGGTGCTCATTAAAAGTTGTTTAATTGTCAGATTCCAATATACTGGTGCAACCTCATTACATTTTCTTCATCAAAAGGATGAAGAGAGAATTAAAATTACGTTTGGCAGTTAATGATGAAAACTGATAAGTAGGTCAAATCACTGCGTACAACTTGAAAATATTGTTCTTTTTAATCCATAGTCAATTACTTTCCCTTTATTTATTAAGGCTTGGTGCAATTAAACTAGTCTGGACATGTGGAGTTCTGATCAAACAGTCATAGGCTAGTCAAACAAGAAAAAACACACTCGTGATGTCAAGGATAACTTTGTCATTCAATATAATCATGGCTGATGTCCAAAGAAATTGAAAGATATGTTAAAGTGTGTTTTAAAATTGCCTTTAATATATTGCATTAAGTATTTCAATGAATTTAAATATCAATGAGTGGCCAAATAATAAGTTTCAGAGAAATAAATATTTTATGATTTTTAAAAACAATCAAAAAGCTTACACTAAATACTGTGAATTTTCTAATGAAGAGTGCAGCATCTTTCCTCCCCAAGCGAACAAGTACCTTTCAATATAATGTTGCTGAGATAATGGGAACTGCAGATGCTGGAGATTCCAAGATAATAAAATGTGAGGCTGGATGAACACAGCAGGCCAAGCAGCATCTCAGGAGCACAAAAGCTGACGTTTCGGGCCTAGACCCTTCATCAGAGAGGGGGATGGGGAGAGGGAACTGGAATAAATAGGGAGAGAGGGGGAGGCGGACCGAAGATGGAGAGTAAAGAAGATAGGTGGAGAGGGTGTAGGTGGGGAGGTAGGGAGGGGATAGGTCAGTCCAGGGAAGACGGACAGGTCAAGGAGGTGGGATGAGGTTAGTAGGTAGCTGGGGGTGCGGCTTGGGGTGGGAGGAAGGGATGGGTGAGAGGAAGAACCGGTTAGGGAGGCAGAGACAGGTTGGACTGGTTTTGGGATGCAGTGGGTGGGGGGGAAGAGCTGGGCTGGTTGTGTGGTGCAGTGGGGGGAGGGGATGAACTGGGCTGGTTTAGGGATGCAGTGGGGGAAGGGGAGATTTTGAAACTGGTGAAGTCCACATTGATACCATATGGCTGCAGGGTTCCCAGGCGGAATATGAGTACTCCCTTGTTCGCTCCACACTGCCCTCCAACCCCACCACACCCGGCACCTTCCCCTGCAACCGCAGGAAATGCTACACTTGTCCCCACACCTCCTCCCTCACCCCCATCCCAGGCCCCAAGATGACATTCCACATTAAGCAGAGGTTCACCTGCACATCTGCCAATGTGGTATACTGCATCCACTGTACCCGGTGCGGCTTTCTCTACATTGGGGAAACCAAGCGGAGGCTTGGGGACCGCTTTGCAGAACACCTCCGCTCAGTTCGCAACAAACAACTGCACCTCCCAGTCGCAAACCATTTCCACTCCCCCTCCCATTCTCTTGATGACATGTCCATCATGGGCCTCCTGCACTGCCACAATGATGCCACCCGAAGGTTGCAGGAACAGCAACTCATATTCCGCCTGGGAACCCTGCAGCCATATGGTATCAATGTGGACTTCACCAGTTTCAAAATCTCCCCTTCCCCCACTGCATCCCTAAACCAGCCCAGTTCATCCCCTCCCCCCACTGCACCACACAACCAGCCCAGCTCTTCCCCCCCACCCACTGCATCCCAAAACCAGTCCAACCTGTCTCTGCCTCCCTAACCGGTTCTTCCTCTCACCCATCCCTTCCTCCCACCCCCAGCCGCACCCCCAGCTACCTACTAACCTCATCCCACCTCCTTGACCTGTCCGTCTTCCCTGGACTGACCTATCCCCTCCCTACCTCCCCACCTACACCCTCTCCACCTATCTTCTTTACTCTCCATCTTCGGTCCGCCTCCCCCTCTCTCCCTATTTATTCCAGTTCCCTCCCCCCATTCCCCTCTCTGATGAAGGGTCTAGGCCCGAAACGTCAGCTTTTGTGCTCCTGAGATGCTGCTTGGCCTGCTGTGTTCATCCAGCCTCACATTTTATTATCTTACAATATAATGTTGCTGCCTGGCCATACAATGTGCAGGGACAGAGTCAGAACTCATGAACCAGAGCAGGGTGTATCTCCAAGTTCTTTATTGCTTTCCTAGCACTTACTCACTTCATGTCCACTAGGATATTTACAACATCTCTGCCTTGTTTTTTTGGTTTTTGCTGCCTCATTCAGAACATATAGACTCACTGTGTTTTTTTCTTTCTTGCCTTTTCAAAGAAACACAAAAAAAGCAGCTTGTCAGGATTATTAGCAGTGATCAGTCAAGGGGACTGGACATGTCACTGTCAATATCATCGCCACTGGCAGTCTCTCGCACATGAGGATGACTTTCTTCCACTCTCAGGGTGAATCCATTCAGACCGATGCAGCCTCCATTACACTTGGGGTAGAAGGTGGTCATGGGAAGGGGTGGGTGTGGGCACTGGTGTGATAGCACGTTCCTTATGCTATTTTCAAGTGGCTTTCATCTTTTTGCCAATGGCAAGTCTCAAGGTGCTTGACACTTCCCAGATGCTCCTCCTCCACTTTGTATGGTTCGGAGCCAGTGATTTCCAGGTGTCTGTGGGAATGCCGCACTTCACCAGGGAGGCCTTAAGGCTATCACTGAAGCACTTCCTCTGTCCACTTGGGGTTCAGCTGTTGTTTCAAAACCTGGAGTTCTGCACCTGCTTGGGAAGCTTCATATCGATCATGCAGACAACATGCCCAGTCCATCACAGCCAATCCAGGGTGGTCAGTGTCTTGATGCTCAGGGTGTTGGCCTGGTTGAGAACACTGGCGTTGGTATGTCTTTCTTCCCAGTGGATTCGCAAGTTTTAGCGCAGGCAGTGTTGTTGGTATTGCTGCAGTGCCTTGAGGTCCCTGCTGTAGATAGCCCATGTCTCAGAGCCATACAGGAGTGTGGGAATTACCACAGCTCTGTAAACCCTGAGTTAAGTGTTGGATCTGATGTTGATGTCCTTAAACACCCTTTTACCTCAGGCGGCTGAAAGCTGTGCTAGCACCACTGTGTAGCACCATTCTACACCAATCTCACACCTAGAGCATGTGCCAGCAGTTCACACAGCAAACACACTATATGTGACAAATAGCCAAATTGTGTCTAGGGAGGAGTAGTCCTTGATCAAATCTGGTGGTCCACTATTGCCAGTGAAGGGTACTAGCACAGTAAATCAAGCATAGCATCTGATCAGAGCAGGGATGCAGACAGTCAGCTACACAGGGTAGTCAGGCCAGGGCTTCAGTATCATTGCAGTTTGGACAGTGAGCCCTGGTCAGTCCTGCAGGTTCAGCTCAACTAGCTCAGAAATTTGTGATGTCAGTCAGGGAGCTGCATAGAGATCTTTTAGTTGTCTAATCCCTCATCAGTATAGTCTGCCATTCCAAATTGGTGGGGTTGGGCCACCGTTAGTCCTGGGAGTCTGTGCAAAAAAGTCAACAGTATGTCAGTGGTCATTATAGATTGAAATAGAAATGGTGACAGGGGACTTGAAGTGTCACCTGCAAGTCAGAATACTCAAGATAAGATTTTCTAATCTGCAAGGGGGCATGGAGCGGATTCACTCTCAACGTGAACAGTAAGTGTTTGCCGACATATTCTTATATGCAATGCTGCCTATCTTGGCTGATGTTTGTGGGGTGGGGTGGGGAGAACAGTGTTTCGTTAATCCTAAGATGCTAACAACCTCCTCCTATGTTTACATGGCCCAGTTTGAGCTGCCTATATTGGAGAAAGTCTACTTTGTTAAAGGTTCAGAATTAGCCATTCCATTGGTCTCAGAATTGTCCATGTCCCATTGTATGGAGGAGGATTTTTCTTTCATTTGTTTATGGGATGGATCATTGCTGGTTGGGTCAGCATTCATTGCCCATCCCCATTTGTTTCTTGAACTGAGTGGTTTGCAGGGCCATTTCAGAGAGCAGTTAAGAGTCAACTACATTACTGTGGGTCTGGAGTCACACTTAGGTCAGAGCAGATGAAGAAGGCAGATTTTCATCCCTCTCAACTTCATCACCAATTTTGTTGTCCTTGGAAGACTAACTCTTCAGCATTCAATTTCTCCTATATTTTACCTACCCACTCATCCACCCATATCTCCACTCACCCAACCACTCATCCATTTGTTGACATTCAAAGATTGCACCTTTAAAGTTAAATTGCTGGTGTATTAAAAGGGAGGCATGTCCTGTATTTCCCCAATGCTGCTCTGATTCAGTGGAGTTCCCTGAAGGATCTTCTGAATTTTTGTGAAGGACTGGATCAAAGGATCCATAACAAATACATTGAATCAGGGTAAATTTACAAAGGCAGTTGGCAATGCGCTTGTCATTATCATCAACTGGGCTATTAAGTCTTTCTCTGTCCACAGATGTCACCTAACCTGTTGAGTATTTCTGTTTGTCAAACAAATAATAAATGTGTCTGTTTCTTTACTGGTTGCCTTCATTCACAATGGGAGATTACATACTAAGAACATTATTTGAAGAATGACATTTACATGTGAAGCCTACATTTCGAAGCAGGGACATTTATTAATTCCACCAGCAGCCGTTCAGGAATGGAAAGATGAATTTGCCCCTTTGCTTCAGAATGCCGTCTCCAGTATCTTAACTTTGTCAACAATGCAGTAAAATAAAGAACATAAGAACTAGGAACAAGAGTAAGCAATTCTACCCCTTAAGCCTGCTCCACCATTTACTATGAAATTTTCTAATCTCATCTTGGCCTCAACTCCACTTTCCAGCCCACTGTCTATAACCCTTCAGTGGCCTTCTTGGTTCTACAACAGTTTTATCCAACAAATAATTTCTGATGTACTCTGATCTCTCCTTTGCTAAATCGATTAATCTGGACTGTATGTTTATTAAAATTCTCATGACTGCTCAGGAAAACTAGTGTTGTCTATGGCCCACATGAATATGCTTCTGGTCACCGTTTCTCATGAAGCCAGCAGAAGGATGTTTCACACTGTCTGTCCAAGTCTGCAATGGCAGCTATCAGTTCGGCTGTGTGGAATTTGCGCAGCCACAAGGGAAAATCTATTCTGCTTCCAAAGCGGAAGGCAGCATTCATATTCGCCAAATGGTTAAGTATGCATGGGATAACTTGTAAGACTGTTCTTTAAGAAAGCAAATCTCCTTCCTTAACTGGGCTGCCTTAGAGGGTGACTCCAAACCAAGAGAAATGTGGGTGACTTTTATCTGCCCTCTGAAATGTCCTAGTAAGCCAAACAGTTCAAGGGCAATTAGGGATGAGCAACAGATGAAAGAATAAAGTAAAAAATATTCAACAGTTTCTTTGTTGTCTTTAGTATGATGCAATCCACCACTCAATGTAAATGACACAGAATTAGCGTCAGCATGGTATTTAATCAGTCTGCATTGACGTAAAACTTTAACCTATTAGTTTGTAATCTTAATCAATGCTGCCTCATATTCTAACATGGAATAAGCTTCACAATAGTCCCTTGCTACAAAATACAGTGTATTCTCTAGAACAACGTAGAAGAGTGATGCTTCTATCATACTTAAATAAAAACTAAAAGAGTTATGGATGCTGTAAATAAGAAACAAAAGCATAAATTGCTGGAAAAGCACAAATAGTCTGGCATCATCTGTGGAGACAAAGCAGAGTTAATGTTTTCGTTTGAAGTTCTGAAGGAACGTCACTCAACACAAAATGTTAGCTCTACTTTGTTTCCACAGATGTAGCCAGATCTGTTGAGAATTTCCAGCAATTTCTGTTTTTGCTTCTATCGTACACATTGTTTGAAAATTCTTCAGTATTCAGTCTAAACATTTTGATTATTTTTCTAGCACAAAATATTTGTTTCTGCGTAAGCAAATGAAAATTATTTGTTGTTAGAAAGTGAGAAATAATAATTTCCTTAGTAGTACAGGTCTCAAATATTGCTACAAAGAGACACAAAGTTGAATCTTTTCATGGTGCATGCATCAGCTTTGTAAAAGAAGAATGAAAACTTAAGAAAGGGAACAACAATTTAAACAGCTTGAGAAGATGACACACCCTTATTCAAAAAAGGAGATGGACAAGAAATGGGAAACTATAGACCAGTTAGTTTGACCTCTGTAGTGGGAAAGTTGCTGGAGTCATTCATAAAGGAGAAGATACTCGAACACTTTGGAAAACAAAGCTCAATTCATCAATGTCAGCGCAGTTTCATGAAGACCAAGTCATGCTTGACAAATTTGCCTGAGTTCTTTGAGGATGTAACCAGCAATGTAGATGATGGGGAAGTGGTAGATGTGGTAGATCTAGACTTCCAGAAAGCATTTGACAAGCTGCTGCATAAAAGAATAATCCAGAAGGTTAGATCCCAGATGGTTAAGGGTACAGTGTTGGCTTAGAGACAGGAGTGGCTCACTGACAGAAATCAGAGGTTAGAATAAATGGGTCCTTCCCTGGATGCTGAACTATAACTAGTGGCGCACCTCAGGGCTCTTTGACGTCAATTATTTAGAATCTGTACAAATGATCTGTAACCAAGGACAGAGTGTAACATAGCAAAATTCTCAGATGTCACTAAAATAGAAAAGCAGGCAGTGATGAGGAGATTGAGTGTACGGTTGGATATTGACAGGCTCGGAGAATGGGCCGGATTCTGGCAGGTGGCGTTTAATGTGGATAAGTGTGTGGTTGACCATTTTGGCTGGAAAAAGAAAAGGACAAACAGGTTCGAAGTGTGTCAGTGCAGAGAGACCTGTGTGTCTTTATGCATAAATTGCAGAAAGTGGGTATGCCGGTGCAGCATATAATAAGAAAGGCAAATAGAATTCTGGCATTCATTACAAAAGGACTGGGTTATAGAAGTAAAGAAGTGTTGGTACAATCATTTAAGGTATTGGTGAGACCACGTCTGGTCTCCTTTTGAGGAGAAATGTGATGGCATTGAAGGCAACTCGGAGGAGATCCACAAGCTTGATTCCAGGGATGATAGATTTGTTGTATGAGGAGCAGTTGAATAGCGTGGGGTTATACCGCCCGTTGAAACACCATCCAAGTGAGTGGAAGCTTTCAGCCTGATTACTGCATTGTGATCTCTCACCACCAACTGGCCTGCAGTTTGTAGCTTTAATCCTTCTGTCCCTTACGAACGATTTGCAATCTCCTGGTGCTACCTCCGGAGGGCAAGGGCAGATCCTGAGATTTTGCAGATTGGGCAGCTCACTGATTTTCAGTACTGCTCCGCTTTTGCTTTTTTGAAAAGGGGGAACACCTCTCCCACTCCCTGCCACTTTCATTTTCTCCTGCATTCTGATAGATACTGTGCCAACAACAGCGTTTGCAGAGTCTGGCAAATGACAGGGCAAAGTTCACACTGAGGAATACTACGCTGCCCTCGGTCCCTGAGCCGCTCCTCCAACAACCCTGAGTAAGCTGTGAAAATGCTGGGGACGCTGGCTCAAAGTCAGGGGTCGCCCTACAGAAATTGAAAGGTGGAGAAATTAATTTCCATCAAGGGGGCGTTCAACAGTGTTCAGACTTCCCTTTCTGGGAGGTAAGCGGAGGCCACGGTGGGGAGAGGGGGTGCTGGTGGAGTCATTCGACATATTCGAGGCGGAGTTTGATTTATTTTCCCAAATCAGAGTGGATTTGTTGAGGGCAAGTCATGTCAAGTGAACTCATCCTCATGCATCTGGTGTTCCAGGCATTGCGCAGAGTGAAAAAGGGATGAGAGAAAGAATGTGTGTCATTGGATTTCAGAGCAATAAAGTTTACATTATCCATTGTGTCCTATGCTCAGGTGCTACAGCTGAATTGTAAAACACTGTAGAGATGTCATCATAGATTCATGCACGTGGGAACAGTCCCTTCAGTCCAACCATTCCCAAATTAAACCAGTCCCACCTGCCTGCTCCTGGCCCATATCCTTCCAAACTTTTCCTATTCATGTACTTATCCGAATGGCTTTTAAATGTTGTACCTGCATCCCCCACTTGGGTCTGGACATTCATTCGAACCCAAACCACTCTGTTTAAAGAAAGTTGCCCCTCAGGTCCCCTTTTAAATCTTTCTTCTTTCTTAAAAATGTGCCCCCCCCCACCAAGTTTTGAACTCCCTCACCCTAGGGGAAAGGCCCTGCTGTTCACTTTAACTATGCCCCTCAAAATATGTGAGGGTTCAAACAGAAACAAGCCTGGCTGTGTTTTACAGTCAGTTAATGCTGACACTGTCAGTATTGTGACAGAGAGGCCTGGGAAATAGTGGCAGGGATTCTGTTGGTGAGGTGCAGAGCTGCAGATCTTATCCTTTTCTTCCTGGCACGGGTTCCTGACTGAAATAGAAACCGCGTCTTCAGTTCCTGGGGGCCATGGCTCTGAGATATGGGCAAGTGCAGGTTAACTAAGGGAAGCCAATATGGGCCAAGGGCCAATGGAGCTGAGCTCCCTTGGTGTTTTGGGAAAGCTAACAGACTGTTCTGATGTTGCATAGCACAGACACAAGGCTGTCTGGCCTGTCCTGTCCGTCCTGACTCTGAGCGAGTGTTGTGAGTCTGCGTCATTCTCCTCGCCATCCCCCAGCCCTGCATCCTCGCCCATGATGTTTTGATTGAAATCATCAGCCGGTGCTCCCTCTTGATTGACCCTGCCTCTGCCACATTTCCAAGCAGGGCCCTCCACACCCCTGGCTGGGGAGGAGAGACTTTTCTCGCCTTGCGTTTGCGCCTTTTGCCAATCTTGTACGAGCCGTGCCCCCTCTGATCCTTCAGAGAACTGAGGCAACCTCTCCCTCAGGACCCTGTGCCCCAATTCCCTGTGTCTTTGAAAGCTTCTCTCCGAAGAGCAGGGAGGGCTGATGAGGGCGAGAGATGGGTGTGTATGGAGAGACAGAGTCACATGCCAACGTTGGCAGCAAAGCCAGAGACCCCTGGAATAAGAGAGACGGTAGCAATTTGGGTAAGTGATGGACAGTGATGAGTGTTTATTTCCTTTTGGGTGTGTTGGCCTTTGGAGGGAAGCTTTCCAGTGGTCAGCCTGAGGCCACTTAACGCTTTCTGATGCAGATTACCGAGCCAGAGCCTGGTCTGGGACGGACAAGTTCGGAATCTTTGGGTCGTATCAATGATATGGGAGCTGCGATAATTGGGACGGGGAGGGTGAGCGGGGGATAGTGCTGAACCTGAGAAAGGACAGTGCTAAGTGGGTGGACAAAGGCAGATGAAGTTTGTTGCAAAGGAGAGTGAAGTGGTTCACTTTGGTACAAAGACCATGGAGAGGTCAGGTCAAATGAAAAAGGACTGTGCCTGAGAGAGGGAGCTGAGTGCATGTGCCCACACATCATTGAAGTTGGCACAACAATGATCAAACAGCGGTTAATAAGGCATACATTATTGTCAGCTTTATCAACAGGAGCCTGGAGTACAGGCTCAAGGAGGCGATGCTGATCTTAAGAGGTTAGCTTGGCGTCAAGTGGAGCGTCACATCCCATTTTGGGCACCACTCGTAGGCATTAGACAGGAGAATAGCCACAGGGTGGAGAGACTCCCGCTCCGAGATAGATCAGAGAAGCTGGGACTGTCCTGCCCAGTGAAGGGGAGACTGCAATGAGATTGGGTGGAGATGTTTTCAAATTTAGCATGGGCCAGTCCAACCCAGCCTGCACGTCTTTGGACTGTGGGAGGAAACCGGAGCACTCGTGTGGGCACAGAGACTGGAACTGTTCCCACTTGTGGAAGGATCAGGAGGGAGTGCACAGCTGGAAAATCATTGGGAGGAGAAGGGAAAGTGAGATGAGGAGAGAGTATCTCACACAGCGCATGGACGTGCAGCCTAACTGGGTGGGTGCTGTAGGGGAGTGTGCAGGTTCAATTGAGGCACTGAGGAGGAGGTTGGGCTGTGAGCTGCAAAGGCAGACAGTGCAGGAGACTATGTAGCAGAATGGCTTAGAGTCATACAACACTGAAACAGACCCTTCTGCCTGACCAGTCCATGTCATCCACAGCCAGTGGGCCAAACGGCCACCATGTGAATTGCTCTGTGATGATACCACTCTAGTGAGGTGTTTCATTTTGGAAAGACAAACTCGAAAGCAGAATACAATGTTAGCAGAGGGATCTCGGGGTTCATGTCCACAGTTCCCTGAAAGCTGCCATCCAGGTGGATAGAGTTGTTATGAAGGCATATAGTGTGTTAGTTTTCGTTAATAGAGGGATTGAGTTCAAGAGCCATGAAGTAATGCTCCAGCTATTGTGTCCATTATTGGTCGCCTCATTACAGGAAAGATGTGGAGGCATTAGAAAAGGTGCAGAGGAGATTTACCAGGATGTTGCCTGGAATGGAGGGAAGGCCTCACAAGAAAAGGTTGAGAGAGCGAGGACTTTTCTCTTTAGAACGATGAAGGATGCGAGGTGACTTGATAGAGGTGTACAAAATGGTCAGAGGTATAGATAGAGCGGACAGCCAGAGACTTTTTCCGAGGGTGGAGGTAGCTATTATGAGCGGACATAGTTTTAAAGTGAGCGGAGGTAGATACAGGGGAGACGTCAGAGGTAGGTTCTTAACTCAGAGTGGTCAGGGCATGGAATGAATTGCTGGGGAGGGTCGTGGAGTCGGCATCATTAGGGGCATTTAAGCAGCTATTAGTTAGGCGTGTGGATGATAGTATAATGTTGGAGTGGAGGTTAGATAGCCCTTGGGATTAGGGTAAAGGTTTGGCACAACTTTGTGGGCTGAAGGGCCTGTACTGTGCTGTGTTGTACTGTTCTATACTCGCTGGAGTTCAGAAGAATGGCTGGGATTGATAAGGTGGATGTGAAACTAATGTTCCCTCTTGTGGGACAGTTTTGAGCAAGAGGGCATAGAAAAAGACTGAGAAGATATAGATTCAAAACTGAGATGAGGAGAAACTACTTCTCTCAGAAGGTTGTGAATCTGTAAAACTCACTGCTCTGGAGTTCACTGGAGGTAGAATTAATAAACAGATTCAAGAAAAAAGTAGATATGGTGATGAAAAGTAGGATGAAGAGCTGTGGGGAGCATGTAGGAAAGTGGAGTTGCGCCCAGAATAAGATCAGCCATCATCATGGTAAATAAATTATCTACTCCTGTGCATAATTCCTATTTTCCTATGTTTATATGTGGCCTGCCCTGGTCTCAGTTTAATGAGTTAACAAAGATTGGCAGTTTACAGCTTCTGCAGTTTCTCCATACCAGCCATGTTCCAACCAGTCAGGCTTTCTTTTCAAGATGCATAAATTGATATTTCCTTTTATTCTGAAGAAGGGTACATGGACCCAAAACATTCAGTCTGCTTCTTCTCTACAAATGCTGCCAAACATGCTGTGTTTTTCCAGCAATTTCTGATTATAATTCATTTTTTAAGTTTGGTTTCCTGAGTCTATGATGAGTGGTGTGTGATGAGTGCAAGAAAAAATGCTTTGACTTTTTAGCAATGTTTAAAAATAATTATGAACAGGGCTAATAGTTTCATTTTGCAAGATTGGAAAAAATTCATTTGTAATAACCATTGGCACTGTAGATTTTTTTTCAATACAAACATAATGCAAATTTTGTGATTGGAACAAATGTACATTTAATGACATAATTATACGGTTGTGCTACATTACTTTTAATAATCTACAGCCTTACGTACAATTTCTATTTTAAAAGGTTGCGTAGGGAATCAATTGCCCATCCATTCAAATCCTAGAATCATACACTGTAGCAAATACATATGCTTTATATATTCACTCATAGGATGAAGGCAGTGTTGGTTAGGCTGGTGTTTAATGCCCAATTCTAATTATGCTGGAGAAGCTCCTTCTTGAACCACTGCAGTTCTTCAGGTGTAAGGAGACCTAGCATTGTATGTAAGAGAGTTCCAAGGTTTTGATTCGGTGGCAGTGAGGGAACAGTGACACAGTCCTAGGTCAGGATGGTATGTAGCCTGGAGAGGAACTTGCAGTTGGTGGTGTTCCCATGTGTCTACTGCCCTTGCCCTTCTAAATAGAAGTGGTTGTAGGTTAGAAGATGCTGCCTAAGGATCTTTGGTCAATTTCTGCATCGCATCTTGCAGTTGGTACAAACTGTAGCTACTGAGAGTCAGTGGCAGAGGGAGTGGATGCTAGTGGATGTGGTGTCAATTAAGTGGGCTTCTTCGTCCTGGAAGATGTCACGCTTCTTGTGTGTTGTTGGAGCTATACTCATCCAGGCAAGTCGGAAGTATCCCATCACAGTCCTGGGAAGATCATGGCTGATCTGATTGTGGACTTTACTGTCCATCGACATAACACATGATCACCTTGCAATGTAAGACTCTATCTTGACTGGTCTAAACTATGCTCTGAAAAGTTTGCTCACATTTTGACAGCTGTTACAGGATGCACCACAGAGCCTAAGAAAATTCACAAATTTCTAAAACAATCAACAGCCTAATAAATCAACTAATTCATAACATTCTAAAAGAGCAAGTAAATGTTCCCTACTTCTAATGTTAATGGATCCTTTAAAAAATTTCCAAGATCTGAATCTGTTTAGAGTCAAAAGGCACGGAAACACACGCTTTAGTCCAATGCATCAACGCTGACCAGACATCCTAATCTAACGTAGCCTCACTTGTCAGCATTTGGCCCATACCCCTCTAATCCCTTCCAATTCATATACCCATCCAGATGCCTTTTAAATGTTGTAATTGTACCACCTCATTACTTCCTCTGGCAGCCCATTCTATATACGCATCACCCTTTGCATGTCAAGGTTACCCCTCAGGTTCTTTTTAGATCTCTCCCCTCTCACATCAAACCTATGCCCTCTAGTTTTGGACTCCCTCACCCTAGGATCTCGGCTATTCACCCTATCCATGCCTCTCGTGATTTTATAAACCTCTACAATGTCACCCCTCAGCCTCGGATGTTCCAGGGGAAAAAAACCCCAGTCTATTCCTTCCTAACTGCGTAGAGAATTTCACTGAAATCTCTAAATTAGCTTTGAGGTGCATTGTTGATCTACAGACTAACAATAAATGGTAAAGGTAACGATTATGTTTTTGCAAAATAGAAAGTTTTTAAGAAGTGTCACTGGACCCAAGACATTGACTCTGCTTTCCTTCCACAGATGCTGCAAGACCTGCTGAGTTTCTCCAGTTATTTCTGCTTTTGTTCCAGATTTCCAGCACTCACAGTTGTGTTTTTTTTGAGAAAATTAAAAATAATTGTGCACAACACTCCTTGATTCTTCAGTGCCTTCTCTCTAAGAAACTTCAGTTAAAATCTCTTATGTAAGAACAGGTGCACTGCATGTCAAAATTATCTACAGTTTAAGAACCTAATGAAAGATGCCAGAGCCGAGACAAGGAATGTGACCATATATATCAAATCATGACTGCAGTATTGAAACATCAATGGTCTGAGTTTATTTGTTTAAACCAAAATAAAAAATTGTCTCTTGGATAGTCATATCAGTTAAATATAGCAGAAGAGGCATGATATGAAAGTTCAACATGAATTTCCAGGTTGGAGCGAGAAGCTATACCCATAACCTAGTTATAGAATAGAATCCCTACAGTGTGGAAGCAGGCTCTTAAGCCCAACAAGTCCACACTGATCCTCAGAGTACCCCACCCAGACCCATTACCCTTTGCCCCGTAACCCATCTACACATCCCTGAACACTGTGGGCAATTTACCATGGTCAATCCACTTAGCCTGCACATCTTTGGACAGTGGGAGGAAACCCACACAGACTCAGGAAGAATGTGCAAACTCCACACAGACAGGTGCCCAAAGGTGGGATCAAACCCCGATCCCTGGCACTATGAGGCATCAGTGCTAACCACTGTGCCAACTCTGAAGAAGGAAATGCTAGATGCCTACTGTTAAAGATTACTATCAAGTGGAACAAACATCTTACCAAGATGGGAGTCAAACAACACCTTTGAAGAATATTATTAATAATTGAACATTATTTCTGTGATAGCAACAGAACTGACGATAATTGGTTGCCAAAACAATTAATGATCTGGTGTCCAGCTGGCAGTGACTAATGTAAGTGATTGAGAGATGGAAGGCAGATGTAGAAAGAGCAGGTGAAATATCACAATGAAAGGGAATTTAACTATTACATGACCTGAATCATGCCAGTGACAGGATATCTTTATTGACAAACAAATTGTCTGATTTTTGTGGTTTTGATGGAAATGTAAGATTCCAGTGTTCCTGGACTGATTTAAATGAACCATCTAATGAGCTATTCATCAAGCTTGATGATATTGTAAAATATATGTTAGCTTTCCAATTCTCCGAATTTGCCCTGTTTACATTATGTGTGGAATCCCATATATAGGTGTAACTCAGAAACAAAAATACATATCATGATCTCACCTCAGTAAAGGTATTCAGTTTAGGTAATCTCTTTAGGTGCAGTTTACACCTGATCTGAATGGATAGCAGTGAGTTTTAAACTGACTGCCATCAACGCATGAACAAAGAGCAGAAACATCAAATACTGGAAATCTAGTCTGTTTATCCATTCATGGGATATGGGTGTCACAAGAAAGCGAGCAATTATTACCCTTCTCTCATTACACTTGAGATGGTCATGGGAGCCATCTACTAGGATTGTATGTGTCTCCCCACAGTGAGGTTTCAATCTTGTGAGTTCCGAGATTTTAACCTAGCCACAAGGAAGAAATGGCAATAGAAATGGTGGTGCAAAGGCTAATGACCTCTCTCCAGGCACCTTTCTTTCTCATCTAGCTGTGACTTCAAAATTTCACTCATAGTGTGAGATATTGAGAAGATTTGATACACTTTGTATGAAAGAAGAAAAACTAAATCATGATTTAATATGTAAATCTCTCATTAAAATTGCTTGAATTTAATTTGTCACGGTCAATTCAGTTTCATGACTACATAGGATTGTAAAGGGAAAGAGAGGAAAAGATTGATTTACCTGACATCTCTTACCCTTTCCTCTCATTATCTAAATGAATCAACAAGGAAATTCTTACTGTGAAATCACATTGAGGTCAAGATTCTAATCTTCTTTTCTTTCATGAGTTTGGATATCACTGGCTAAGTTGGTATTTATTCCCCTAGTTATCCTAGGGAAGATGGTATTGAGCTTGAACTGTTCCAGTCCATCTGTTGTGAACATGCTGATGGAGCGCTTAGGAAGAGAACTCTAAGATTTTGATACCGTGATAGTAGGGGAATTGTAATAATACTCCAACTTAAGATGGTGCATGGCTTGGAGGGGAACTTGCAAATGGTGGAATAATACTGTGAAAAAAATAACTGGTGCAAAAACTCAAGAAAAGCAGAATTTGGAAAACAGTCAAGAAAATCAACGCTATCCAGGACATAGTCTAACACAGTGTGGAGCTGGAGGAATGCAACAGGCCAGGCAGCATCAGAGGAGCAAGAAAGTTGGCATTTTGGGTGGTGGCCCTTCTTCAAAAGTGGGGAAGGTGAAGGGAGCTGGGAAATAAAAAGAAGAAGGAGGAGTGGAGCTGACTTGATTGACAGTCCATTCAACATCTTTGACATCCACTTCCTTCGCTATTGCCACTGAAGATCTTTCAAAATCACCTGTCAAATGCACAATACACTACAACCTCTCAGGGGAAAGGTAGCAGATAGGAAAGAACTCCACCACCTGAGAACCCCTTCCAAACCACACACCATCCTGACTTGGAACTATATCACCAGTCCTTGATTTGTGCTGGGTCAAAATCCTGAAATTCTCTTGCTAACAGTAGCAAGTTGTTTTGGACTTCCCATGTAGATACAACAGTCAAGAAGGAACAACCACGCCCCTTCTTCCTCAGGTGGCTCAGGAAATTTGGTATGTCCATAAGGTCCCTCACCAACTTCTACAGATGCACCGTTGAAAGCACACTGTCCAGGCACATAACGGTCTGGTATTGCAAATGCTCTGCCCAGGACAGTAAGAAACTGCAGAAGGTGGTGTGCGCAGCCCAGGCCATCACAGAAGACAACCTTCCATCCTTGGTTAAAATAGTATCAGAGATAATGGGAACTGCAGATGCTGGAGATTCCAAGATAATAAAATGTGAGGCTGGATGAACACAGCAGGCCAAGCAGCATCTCAGGAGCACAAAAGCTGACGTTTCGGGCCTAGACCCTTCATCAGAGAGGGGGATGGGGGGAGGGAACTGGAATAAATAGGGAGAGAGGGGGAGGCGGACCGAAGATGGAGAGTAAAGAAGATAGGTGGAGAAGGTGTGGGTGGGGAGGTAGGGAGGGGATAGGTCAGTCCAGGGAAGACGGACAGGTCAAGGAGGTGGGATGAGGTTAGTAGGTAGCTGGGGGTGCGGCTTGGGGTGGGAGGAAGGGATGGGTGAGAGGAAGAACCGGATAGGGAGGCAGAGACAGGTTGGACTGGTTTTGGGATGCAGTGGGTGGGGGGGAAGAGCTGGGCTGGTTGTGTGGTGCAGTGGGGGGAGGGGATGAACTGGGCTGGTTTAGGGATGCAGTGGGGGAAGGGGAGATTTTGAAACTGGTGAAGTCCACATTGATACCATATGGCTGCAGGGTTCCCAGGCGGAATATGAGTTGCTGTTCCTGCAACCTTCGGGTGGCATCATTGTGGCAGTGCAGGAGGCCCATGATGGACATGTCATCAAGAGAATGGGAGGGGGAGTGGAAATGGTTTGCGACTGGGAGGTGCAGTTGTTTGTTGCGAACTGAGCGGAGGTGTTCTGCAAAGCGGTCCCCAAGCCTCCGCTTGGTTTCCCCAATTTAGAGAAAGCTGCACCGGGTACAGTGGATGCAGTATACCACATTGGCAGATGTGCAGGTGAACCCAGTCCAACCTGTCTCTGCCTCCCTAACCGGTTCTTCCTCTCACCCATCCCTTCCTCCCACCCCAAGCCGCACCCCCAGCTACCTACTAACCTCATCCCACCTCCTTGACCTGTCCGTCTTCCCTGGACTGACCTATCCCCTCCCTACCTCCCCACCCACACCTTCTCCACCTATCTTCTTTACTCTCCATCTTCGGTCCGCCTCCCCCTCTCTCCCTATTTATTCCAGTTCCCTCCCCCCATCCCCCTCTCTGATGAAGGGTCTAGGCCCGAAACGTCAGCTTTTGTGCTCCTGAGATGCTGCTTGGCCTGCTGTGTTCATCCAGCCTCACATTTTATTATCTTCCATCCTTGGGCTCCATTTAAATGGCTGTGCTGCTACATAAAGTTGGCTAACATCATCAAAGACCCACCCCACCTCAGTAATGATCTCCTACAACCTCTTCCCTCAGGCTGAGCATACAGAAGCTTGAATACATGCGCCAGCAGATGCAGGAACAGCTTCTTCCCAGCAATTATCAGAATGATGAATGGACTCTGTAGCTTCAAAAAATGCTGATCTTGCTAACGTTGATCTCACCTGGCTAATGCCCTGTGCAATATAACTCGATTGCCTCTGCCTAAGCTTTTTTTACAACCTTTGAGCTATACATTCTTGTTTACTATGATCTGCCTGTACTGCTCATAAATAAAGCTTTTCGCTGTACTCTGGTATACATGACAATGAGTCAATCAATCAATCAATGCATATAACAACCAACACCCTGACTACCCATGGACTGCAGTGGTTCAAGAAAGCTGCTTACCATTAGGTTCTCAAGGGCATTTATCAAAGCTGGCCTAGCCAGAGATGACCACATCCCGGGAGCATTGTTTTTTTTTAATTAACTGGGACTTGTGAAATCCTTGACAAAGAAATTGCCATATCTTTGTAGGTAGCTTTCTTTGAGATCAGCGTTGTAACTTCACCACTAACTGCAAAATTCAGGCCATTATTTACAGTTGAAATTGTTAGTATTCAATTCATGCATCAACTGCATGTCTTCTTCAATCATTCAAAGAAGTTTATTGGATTACATTACACATAACACATATTGCAATCCCCTGCTCTGTAATTTAATCTGATTAAGTTCCTCTATAATGAAAAACAGGAGAATTCCTGGTTTATTCTATAATTAATGAGCTGCTACCAAAAGGTGTGAGAATCTAACTTGCAGTTACCAAATGCAATTTTGTTAACAGGTTATTAATTGCATTCATGAAAGAGAAACATTATCCTATTTGGTTTTAGCAGTTATTAAGTTAAGGGTAATTTCTCAAATATTTCGATAGTGGAATTTATTTCTGTGCCAGAAGATAAAATTATCAGAAGAATAAAAGTACTTCAGATTAATAGACTATAGAACTCAGTTACAGAGTTCTTTACAGCAAGTAAATTCACCCAAGGGCATGTGCGGTTACTGCATGTTAATATATTGTGGCTTCCCAAAGCCCTTTTCAAAAACATTTCACTAATCTAGTAAAAGATCTAATTGTTTAAATGTGTGAAAAACAACAATGCAGAGAAGTATTTAAAGAGTGACAAGATGATGTAAGGGCTTTAGTAGACAGGTATTCAGTTACATACATGAAATGGGCAAAATATTTTATAAAGATGTTGTAGAATTACAACAAATTTTTTCTGTATCTGAGAAAAAGATGGTTTCCCTCTCGGTTGTCAACTAGCTCCAGGTTAAATGGAAAAGTTGTCAGTGTAGATAGTAGTGGTGTGTTTAATTTATAGCAATTTCGAGCACTTTGCTCAATATATTATTTCACTACTATATAGAGCATTATTTCCAGTAATTGAATGTGATACATCGTCACACAAACAATTGCATGGTTTTCTCTAACTTATATAGTGCAGCTTGTTGCGTAATTCTGCTATGTTGTGTAAAAAGTTCTGGAGAAGATGAAAATGCTAATTACTGAGCAAACCAGAGTAATAATATCACTTAATATAACAACATTTATCATAGACATATCGATTACGAAATGCTCCAAACACATTTTGTTTTCCATAGTTAGAGATCTAACTGACCCAGTCTAAGAGATATTCAAAATGTGCCACTAGTTTAAAATTGATCAATTAGCAATGAATTGAAAAGTAGTGACAGAGATTTGAAGAACACACAGAATCTTGATAAGGTTTTCCTGTTTTATTTTCCATTCTGAGAATTATTAGTGATCAACTGGATTTTAGGCTTATTTTACAGTGCACTTCAGAGAGTATGCTGCACTCTAGGTTTTTGTAAGACATTGAAACAAGTGCCCTCACTTGTGTGGTTGGAAATAAACCTATGACACTAGATTAGATTACCTACAGTGTGGAAACAGGCCTTTTGGCCCAACAAGTCCACACTGCCCCTAGGACCATCCTACCCAGACCCATCCCCCTATAACCCACACACCCTGAACATTACAGGCAATTTAATATGGCCAATCCACCTAGCCTGCACATCTTTGGACTGTGGGAGGAAGCCCACGCAGGCACGGGGAGAATATGCAAACTCCACACAGACAGTTACTGAGGCTGGAATTGAACCTGGGTCCCTGGTGCTGTGAGGCTGCAGTGCTAACCACTGAGCCACCGTGCCACCCCCTATCGGGGATCAATTTGCCCAGAGACCTTGCCATCATTTATTCTTTACCTGACATCAGGAAAACTGATTATTTAAACACTTATCTCAATACAATTTGTGGGATCTTTCTGAGCACAAATGGGCAACTGAAATGCATTACGCTGTAACAGCACCTTCACAGAGCAAAGCATTGACTATAGAAGCGGAAAGTCATGTTGCAGTTGCACAGGTCATTTGTGAGGCGAATTTTGGACTACTGCATACAATTCTGGTTGCACGGCTATACGAAGGATGTCATTAAACTGAAAAGGATGCAGAAAAGATTTACAAGGATGTTACCAGCACTGGAGGGGTTGAGTTATATGGTGAGGCTGAATCAGCTGGGACATTTTTCCCCGAAGTGTAGGAGATTGACGGTGACATTATATAGGTTTATAAAATCATAAAAGGCATAAATAAGGTGATTAGTCAATGCCTTTTCCCAAGGGTAGGGGAGTCCAAAACTACAGGCCATAAGCTTGAGATGAGAGGGGAAAAATATCAAAGGGGCCTGAGGGGCAACTTTTTCTCACAAAGGGCGGTGCGTATGTGGAATGAGCTGCCAGGGAAAATGTTAGAGGTGAGTACAGTTACAACATTTAAAAGATGTTTGGACGAGTACATGAACAGGAAAGGTTTAGAGGGAAATGTGCTAAATGCAGGCAAATGGGATGAGTTGGACTGTAGGGTCTTTTTCAGGCAGTGTGACACTAAAACGCATAGATGGCTGCAAATAATTCTGCATTGTCTTTTTCATTGATGTGCTGGACTCCACAGTCATTGAGAAACCTCCAGCAGCAAGGGATAATTGTGAGGGAGGGTGCTCAACAGGAATGCTCGCAGATTCATAATGTGATCTCCAGCAACAGGAGCCAAAGGTGGGGGAGCTCACACGGTTCTAATGGGACCTCCATGAACAGGAGCCAATGGTGGGAAGGGGCAACTGATGCAGTTGAATGTATCCCCTTTGGTAGAAAGAAAGTGTCTTTAGAGGAAGGAGGGCTCACAGGAAGAAGAAACAGGCAGGCAAAAGATTCCTCAACTTAATGCAAACCATGAAAGTACCGTAAGTACTTGTTTAAACTTAATTTTCCCTCATGTTTTTAATATCCTGTAGCAGTTGAATAAAGATTCCCCGCTTCATGAACTTTGACCTTCTCTGTATCCAGATCTTATTTTGCATTCTGGTGTAATTGGCAAGTTTCCACAGCGCAGACGTCAAGTCATGCTGAAGGAGTATGAAAGGTTGAGATGAAAGGGATATTGGAGTTGTTAAAACTAGCAATGTCTGTCAGAAAGGATGAAACTGCTTTAAAATCATTAGGGGGTCAGATGTTGGCAGTGGGAATCAAACCTTTAGGCCAAGCCCCAGCAGAGGCTCGGCATTTGTTCGATACCATGGAAGAAGGATGCAGTACTCCTGGTCAGATATCCTACATGTTAATGAGCTGGACAGGTCTGGGGGAAGAATGGAAACTTTTAATAATCCAGCATTGGAGACCCTGGGCTCTTCTTCTGGTTGCAGTAAATTTCCTCCATTTCACTCCATTTTACAGTAATTCATATCAAACATATCACACCAACATCAACCATTTTTCTGTTGTTCAGGATTTCTGAGGAAAGCACACAGGATGCATACTGTCATTAGCTGGGGTGTAGAATACAGGAGCAGCGAAGTTTTGCTGCAACTTTATAAAGCATTAGTTAGGTTGCAAATGGAATATTGTGTGCAGTTCTGGTCGCCACACTTGCACTGGAGAAGGTGTGGATACGATTCACTATGATGTTGCCTGGGATGAAAAGTCTCAGTTATGAGGGGAGACTAGATAAGCTGGGTTTGTTTTCCTTGGAGCAGAGGAAGCTGAGGGGGTGATCTGTTTGAGACATACAAAATTATGAGAGGCTTAGATTGGTTAGATTGTGAGAATCCTTTCCCCATGGCAGATGTATCCAAGACCAGAGGGGATAAGTTTAAGGTGAGGAGTAAATGGTTTAGAGGGGATCTCATGAAAGATTTTCTCACCCAGAAACTGTCAGGAATGTGGGACATGCTGCCTGAAAGGGTGATGGAAGCAGGTACACCATCACCATTTATGAAGCATCTGGGCAAGCACTTAAATTGAAGGCATATTCAGCTATGGACTAAGTGCAGGTGAATGAGATTACTGTAGTTTGTTGGTTGATATAGACTTGGTGGGCTGAAGGGCTTGTTTCTACACTGTATGACTGTATGAGTCTATGTCCCCTGCTGTTTGAAGATGGTACT
The DNA here is from genome assembly GCF_030684315.1 of Stegostoma tigrinum. Taxonomy (NCBI): domain Eukaryota; kingdom Metazoa; phylum Chordata; class Chondrichthyes; order Orectolobiformes; family Stegostomatidae; genus Stegostoma; species Stegostoma tigrinum. The sequence continues at coordinate 80,307,857 of NC_081359.1, forward strand.
AGCACCTTCCCACAGACAGGCATAGTTTAGAATTATTAATTTCCCTCCTCAATGGAAACTCAGCCTCAGTACAATGGTCAGATTCCAAGACTATTGCATTAAATGGTCAGTCTCTTGATTGCATCAGGCCATAACAGGTAATGGCATTTCCTTGAACAATTGTTCTGTAATAACATTCAAATGATGTTGAATCCCTCATTCTGAGCTACTGTCTGAATTTAACCCCTCCGTGTTTGTTTCAGAAACATAGACTCCCTACAGTGTGGAGACAGGCCCTTCGCCCCAACATGTCCACAGTGACCCTGAGACATCCCACCCAGACCCATCCCCCTATAACCCACTTAATCTATACATCCCTGATGTGCATGGCCAATCCACCTAACCTGCACATCTTTGGGCTGAGGGAGGAAACAGGAGAACCCGGAGGAAACTCACACAGACACGGGGAGAATGTGCAAACTCCACACACAGACAGGCACCCAGTTTGGCTGCTGACGGGTTGGCTTTTATTTGCATCCCTGGGTAACAAGGTTGCTTTTCATATTTCATGAAGTCCACTTGGGTGGGATTTCAATTTTATATATCCTAGGAAGTAAGCTGTTGAAACTTTGCTTCCAAGACAAGTCTATACTTCCTTGGATACAAAGGCCAAACTGTGTATGGTACACGAAGTCTGTAAGGGTAAGGTGTAGTAAAAGGATGTTGAGACAAATCCCTAAGTGACAGGAATGCTGTTCGTCATGTGATGAGAATATGGTACATTGATCAGTGGTGAAAGTGGGTGGTCTATGTGGGATGTCTTGCACAAGTACATTTACCCAACTTAAGCATCTGAGTGAGGCTATTAAACTTTCTGGCAATGTCATATGCTTGGGACTATCTGTTGGACACTGACAACCCTTGCCACATGCTCCCATGACCTGCTGAGATTTTTTTTAGATCTTCCAGCCCCTGTCAGAAATATATCTCTTCCAGACTCTGTCCCTCAGCTTTGGATATTCAAAACAACATCACTGAGGGGAGGAATGCTTTCCTTCACTTGGTGTGCCTTCCCCTTCTCCATCAGTGCAAAGAACCTGGTTAACTAGCAGCCTGCAGTGAGTTGGTGCAAATTCCCTTTAACAGGTGCTGTGCCTTTTAAAGGAGTGGGTCCCCTGGAGTCTATGATTTCATCACAATGCTAATGTATCCTTTGCAATGCAAAAAGAACTGCCACCAACCTCAACAGATTCCAGCACAGTGTGGGAACCATTCGCAGTGATGCTACTATCAGGAAAAATCCCTTTAGTCAGAGTTCTACATGTAAATGAGTAAAACGTATCATTATTCCTAGTATTGCTTAAAGATTGGAATTACTTCAAATCTTTCAGTTCACATGATGTAAGAATGTCATGTAAAGTATATTTTGAACAATGTGTTGTGCTGCGTTCTTTGACTTATTTGCTTGAATGAACAGTAATTTCCTCCACTGACACACCAGGAAAAACAAATTCATTTCTGTCAACCTTAGCTTCTAGAGGCTTTATTCTCACTTTCCCTGGGTCACCATGTTTACTCTGACCTTGATGGACACACGGCGACACACGGCAGTTCTTTGTGAGCTTTCTACAGCAGATCTTACTGTCAAATTTCTTAAAAACTTTCTTGCTTTTTGTGTACCTTTCCTGTAGCCATTACTTTGTATTTCTCACTCTGTTCAATCACTCAATGATCTTTGTATATTATGATCTGCCTGTACTGCACACAGAACAAAACTTTCCACTGTATCTAGGTACGTGACAATAATAAACCAAATCAAACAAAATCAATAACTCATGGCAGTTCTAACAATAGAATATGTTCATTATTAAAGCAAGCTACACTACAGGAAATACTGTAAGACCCTTCCCCTACATGTTTACAATCATAAGTGAACCCTTTTACGTGAACATTTCCAAAGATCAAACCAGAAAAAATGATCAGCCCACTCAATCTCAACTTCATGTCATTGATCAATTGACCCCTTTAGTGAGTTAGCTAAATTTTTGCTGTGAGGTAAGCTGCTATTGGCATTTTGTCATGTTTTCCACGTTAGTTTCATCCATTAACTCATTAAGTTGCTTGAGTGTCTTTGGAAAAAATGCTTAACTCTTGTCTGTTAATGCTTTAATATTTGAAGAGTCCTGGAGGGAATGGAATAAATGGTAAAGGTATGAAATGTGGATGGGAAGCGTAGATTTTAATCTAAAATTGGCTGGGTTAGCCCAAATGAAATGAAATGAAGTTAGAATGGAAACTGAAGGAGAAATAGTTACAATCTTACCATTGTAGTCAGAATACATTTTATGAGAAGTGACAATGACATCTTGGAGATCCAGTTAAACCAATCTCTTCTCAAAGGACAATCCTGCCATCTCAAGTGTTGGCCCTGTGAACCTCAGCTGCAGTCCCGCTGTAACAAATATGTCCTTGCTTAGGTAGGGACTCCAAACTGCACACAATACTCCAAGTATGGTCTTATCAAGGCTCTGTATAAGTGCAGCAAGAAATCTCCCAAATCGACGTTCAATGAAGGCCAGTATACAGTTCACCTTCCTAATTGCTTACTGCACTAACCTGGCTACTTTCATTGACTAGTGATAAATACACATACCAATATATCACCATTTAAATAATGCTCTTCCTTCTGTTTTTAATACTGGGATGCATAATTTTATATGTAGCCACATTATATTGTATCTACCATGTGTTTACCCATTCACTCAACTTGTCTAAATCACCCTGACACCTCCTCACATCCTCTTCACTTTTGTCATTTTGTCTCGTTATGTGTTGTCAATAAAGTTAGAAATGATGTATTTGGTTCCCTCATCTAGGTCATTTATATATATGGTGAATAGCTGGGGCCCATGCAGTGATCCTTGAGGTACCCCATTGGTCATTACCTGCCATTCAAGAAAAAGGCTCTCTTTTTCCTGTCTCTGTTTTCTGTCAGTTAACTAATTCTCAATACACGCCAGTATATTACCCATATCACTTGTGCTTTCATTTTGCCTCCTGTCTTCTAATGAAGGAACTTCTCTAAATCCTTCTGAAAATCTAAATACACATCTTCTGGTTCTCCCTTATCAGTTCTGCTGGTTACATCCTTTAAAAGCTTCAGTAGAACTGTTGAGCATGACTTGCCTTTCATAAACCCAAGCTAGCATTTCCTAATATTTCTGAGAGGTTATTTCTGCCCTTTGTTTTTGAAGATAGACAAATGTATTTGTTCAATTCTTCTGCCTTTTTTTTTGTCCCCTGTTTAGTTTCTTTGGCTTAAGACTGTAAGAGATCTACATTTGTCTTCACTAATCTTTTCCTATTCACATATTCATAGAAGTGGCCAGTTTCTATGTTCCCTGTAATTTTACTCCCAACCTCTCCTCTTTCCTATTTTAATCAAATTTTTTGTCCTCTTTTGCTGAATTGGAAAATGCTCCCAATCCTCAGACTTGCTGCTTTTTCTGGCAATTTTATTTATATCGCCTTTGGAACCATTATCTTCCTTAATTTCTTTTGTAAGTCATTGTTGAGTCACCTTTCTTCTTTTCTTTCACCAGACAAGAATGAATAATTGTTGTACTTCATGCATATGGTTTATAAATATGAACTATTGCTGTCCACCATCAGCCCCTTTAATAAGGTTGTCTAATCCGTCCTTGCTGAATTGTGTCTCATACCCTCAAATCTCCCTTTATTTATATTCAGGAGCCTAAATTTGGATTTGACAACTTCACACTTTCAATAAAGAATTCTACCGTATTATTATTGCTCTTTTGCAAGGGACCCTATGCAACTAGATTGTTAATTAACCCTATCTCATTGCACAGTACCGAGTCCAGAATAATTTGTTTTCTGTTGGTTTATTAATATATTGATCTTAAAAAAAACACTTTCCAGTAAACCCCCGGCCACAATATCATTGCTTGTTTGGTTTGTCCAATCCATACGTAAAATAAAGTCACCAATGTTTGCAATTGAAACCTTATTGCATTCATCTCCAATTTCTCATTTAATGTCTTTCCTTGCATCTCCAGCTACTGATTTGAAGCCTACAGACAACACCAAACAACATTTTCCACTTCTTGGTATTTCTTATCTCCATCCATACAGATTCCACAGCACGCTTTTCCAAGCCAAAAACCTTCTTCACAGATAATGGGAACTGCAGATGCTGGAGAATTCCAAGATAATAAAATGTGAGGCTGGATGAACACAGCAGGCCAAGCAGCATCTCAGGAGCACAAAAGCTGACGTTTTGGGCGTAGACCCTTCATCAGAGAGGGGGATGGGGAGAGGGAACTGGAATAAATAGGGAGAGAGGGGGAGGCCGCCCGAAGATGGAGAGTAAAGAAGATAGGTGGAGAGAGTATAGGTGGGGAGGTAGGGAGGGGATAGGTCAGTCCAGGGAAGACGGACAGGACAAGGAGGTGGGATGAGGTTAGTAGGTAGATGGGGGTGCGGCTTCGGGTGGGAGGAAGGGATGGGTGAGAGGAAGAACCGGTTAGGGAGGCAGAGACAGGTTGGACTGGTTTTGGGATGCAGTGGGTGGTGGGGGGGGGAGAGCTGGGCTGGTTGTGTGGTGCAGTGGGGGGAGGGGACGAACTGGGCTGGTTTAGGGATGCAGTAGGGGAAGGGGAGATTTTGAAACTGGTGAAGTCCACATTGATACCATATGGCTGCAGGGTTCCCAGGCGGAATATGAGTTGCTGTTCCTGCAACCTTCGGGTGGCATCATTGTGGCAGTGCAGGAGGCCCATGATGGACATGTCATCTAGAGAATGGGAGGGGGAGTGGAAATGGTTTGCGACTGGGAGGTGCAGTTATTTGTTGCGAACTGAGCGGAGGTGTTCTGCAAAGCGGTCCCCAAGCCTCCGCTTGGTTTTCCCAATGTAGAGGAAGCCGCACCGGGTACAGTGGATGCAGTATACCACATTGGCAGATGTGCAGGTGAACCTCTGCTTAATGTGGAATGTCATCTTGGGGCCTGGGATAGGGGTGAGGGAGGAGGTGTGGGGGCAAGTGTAGCATTTCCTGCGGTTGCAGGGGAAGGTGCCGGGTGTGGTGGGGTTGGAGGGCAGTGTGGAGCGAGCAAGGGAGTCACGGAGAGAGTGGTCTCTCCGGAAAGCAGACAGGGGTGGGGATGGAAAAATGTCTTGGGTGGTGGGGTTGGATTGTAAATGGCGGAAGTGTCGGAGGATGATGCGTTGTATCCGGAGGTTGGTAGGGTGGTGTGTGAGAACGAGGGGGATCCTCTTAGGGCGGTTGTGGCGGGGGCGGGGTGTGAGGGATGTGTTGCGGGAAATACGGGAGACGCGGTCAAGGGCGTTCTCGATCACTGTGGGGGGAAAGTTGCGGTCCTTAAAGAACTTGGACATCTGGGATGTGCGGGAGTGGAATGTCTTATCGTGGGAGCAGATGCGGCGGAGGCGGAGGAATTGGGAATAGGGGATGGAATTTTTGCAGGAGGGTGGGTGGGAGGAGGTGTATTCTAGGTAGCTGTGGGAGTCGGTGGGCTTGAAATGGACATCAGTTACAAGCTGGTTGCCTGAGATGGAGACTGAGAGGTCCAGGAAGGTGAGGGATGTGCTGGAGATGGCCCAGGTGAACTGAAGGTTGGGGTGGAAGGTGTTGGTGAAGTGGATGAACTGTTCGAGCTCCTCTGGGGAGCAAGAGGCGGCGCCGATACAGTCATCAATGTACCGGAGGAAGAGGTGGGGTTTGGGGCCTGTGTAGGTGCGGAAGAGGGACTGTTCCACGTAACCTACAAAGAGGCAGGCATATACTGATGTCCATTTCAAGCCCACCGACTCCCACAGCTACCTAGAATTCACCTCCTCCCACCCACCCTCCTGCAAAAATTCCATCCCCTATTCCCAATTCCTCCGCCTCCGCCGCATCTGCTCCCACGATAAGATATTCCACTCCCGCACATCCCAGATGTCCAAGTTCTTTAAGGACCACAACATTCCCCCCACAGTGATCGAGAACGCCCTTGACCGCGTCTCCCGTATTTCCCGCAACACATCCCTCACACCCTGCCCCCACCACAACCGCCCTAAGAGGATCCCCCTCGTTCTCACACACCACCCTACCAACCTCCGGATACAACACATCATCCTCCGACACTTCCGCCATTTACAATCCAACCCCACCACCCAAGACATTTTTCCATCCCCACCCCTGTCTGCTTTCCGGAGAGACCACTCTCTCCGTGACTCCCTTGTTCGTTCCACACTGCCCTCCGACCCCACCACACCCGGCACCTTCCCCTGCAACTGCAGGAAATGCTACACTTGCCCCCACACCTCCTCCCTCACCCCTATCCCAGGCCCCAAGATGACATTCCACACTAAGCAGAGGTTCACCTGCACATCTGCCAATGTGGTATACTGCATCCACTGTACCCGGTGCGGCTTGCTCTACATTGGGGAAACCAAGCGGAGGCTTGGGGACCGCTTTGCAGAACACCTCCGCTCAGTTCGCAACAAACAACTGCACCTCCCAGTCACAAACCATTTCCACTCCCCCTCCCATTCTCTAGATGACATGTCCATCATGGGCCTCCTGCACTGCCACAATGATGTCACCCGAAGGTTGCAGGAACAGCAACTCATATTCCGCCTGGGAACCCTGCAGCCATATGATATCAATGTGGACTTCACCAGTTTCAAAATCTCCCCTTCCCCTACTGCATCCCTAAACCAGCCCAGTTCGTCCCCTCCTCCCACTGCACCACACAACCAGCCCAGCTCTTCCCCCCCACCCACTGCATCCCAAAACCAGTCCAACCTGTCTCTGCCTCCCTAACCTGTTCTTCCTCTCACCCATCCCTTCCTCCCACCCCAAGCCGCACCCCCATCTACCTACTAACCTCATCCCACCTCCTTGTCCTGTCCATCTTCCCTGGAGTGACCTATCCCCTCCCTACCTCCCCACCTACACTCTCTCCACCTATCTTCTTTACTCTCTATCTTCGGTCCGCCTCCCCCTCTCTCCCTATTTATTCCAGTTCCCTCTCCCCATCCCCCTCTCTGATGAAGGGTCTAGGCCTGAAACATCAGCTTTTGTGCTCCTGAGTTGCTGCTTGGCCTGCTGTGTTCATCCAGCCTCACATTTTATTATCTAACCTTCTTCACTGTTGCTTTGCTTTTATCCTTTACTAACAATGCTACTCCACCTCCTTTCCCATGTTGGCTGTCCTTCTTAAATATTGAGTACCCTTGAATGTGCAGTTCCCATTCTTGGTAACCCTGAAGCCATATCTCCATAATCACAACTTTATTATAATCATTTATAACTGTTTGTACTGCTAATTCACCTACCTCATTGCAAATGCACCATGCCTTAAGACACTGAAATGTGAGGCTGGATGAACACAGCAGGCCCAGCAGCATCTTAGGAGCACAAAAGCTGACGTTTCGGGCCTAGACCCTCTGATGAAGGGTCTAGGCCCGAAACGTCAGCTTTTGTGCTCCTAAGATGCTGCTGGGCCTGCTGTGTTCATCCAACCTCACATTTCATTATCTTGGATTCTCCAGCATCTGCAGTTCCCATTATCACTGATGCCTTAAGATACAATGCTTTGGATTTGTCATTTTAGCCTTGTTTGTCATCTTAGCTTTATTTTGACAATGGCCCCATTTGTTATTTGGTCTTTCTTTTCTGTCTTCCACTTTTGCTTCTTGTCTTGCAAGTTGTTTTGAACCTTGTTTATCCCTTCTCTGTCTCCCTGCTCAGGTTCCCATCCACCTGCCATTCTAGCATAAGCTCTCTCCAACAGCACTAACATACACAACAAAGCAGCCATTTGATTGGCACTTCATTCACCACTTCCAACATTCACTCCCTTCAAACCTGCTCAAGGCCAGCAAACTACACAACTGTCAAAATTGTCACAGCCTGTTATAATTGTGAAGCTGTAAAAGATTTGTAACAAGTTTGACAGCAGTCAATAGGCTATCAAAGCTGCCAAATAACTGACAACACTATTCGAAATTAGTTGAAGAAATTGCAATGTCATTCTTTAATTAAATGAGTTTTTTTTAAATAGTGACATTGTAAGTAGATACATATCCATGTCAGCATAGCACTTGAGGCTTGTTCATGCTGAATAGTTGGTGAGTTGGCATGGATAAGGAAGAGCAATAGCAATAGATGCTGGACATGTTTGCCATGAGTTGACACTTGGTTAGATATATGGGCTAAATAACAACTACAGCCTACAGTTGGGCTATAGTTTTACAAAGGATGCATGAGAGATGATGGAGAATGGATAAATATTGTATGAAGGGCCATGGGGGATGGGTAGAGGAAGCAGCATGACATAGAAGGCATGAGGTAGCATGGAGTTGGTATGGGTAGGCATCAACCATGTGGGCGAAAGGAGTATGAAAGGTGAGGGTGAGACAGATGTTTTTGGTTTCATTCTTTTTTATTAATATACTACAACATTGTGCAGTTGCATGCAGGCTGGACATGCCCATTAGGGTTTGACAATCAGCAGTCTCTGCTCTCATATACTGAAGGGCAAAACAGTTCAAGGCATAAAATAGTCTACTCCTGTTCCTGTTTCATATGATCATAAGTTTCTAAACTAGTGCAATGATCCTTCAATGATTAGTTCATTATTTATAATCAATAATTTCACAAACAAAACCCTGTAATGTAAAAGCTTTTCAGTAGACACTCACTTAGAACTTAATCTAACATTATTGCACCTTGAATTCATCAATAAGAATAACTAACATGCAATCATTTCTCTGCAGAGAGCACACTCTACAGTCAATGCTGCTGCATTCCAGCTTTGTTGCTAAGATGCTGTATGCCATCAATGCACAAAGAACCATAAAGGATTTATTTGAAGTTGGCAATGAATTTCAGAGACTTGTATTCAGAGCTAGTAAGGAAGAAAGAAACTAAAGTACTTCTGAAGCAGATTTGACTGAGGTGGTAGCTATAGTCAAAATTAAAGTATTTTCTTTCTCCCTTGAAAACTGAATTGCAGGGTTATTTTTCATGGATTTGGCAACTTCTAATGAACGTCATTCGATCATTTCATTGTACTGCAACTGAAACAACTTTCAAAGCAGTTGCACTGGTTTTGTACCTTCATGTGTTTCAAGGGAAACATTTGTTGAAATGACTAAAAGTTTCTTGTCTAGTATTGAATGTGAAAAGCACTGGAACTTCAAAGGATAAAGTTTTAATTTGTATAATAGTTACTAATTTGAAAGCAAGTTTTGTACTATACACTCATTCAGTTGAAAACAGTGTCAACTGCCTGCTGGGTCTCACTTTTTAATTAATTCTTCACCCTTATCTCCCCCTTTCCTATGTGATAGACTGTTCAGTGCTGCAGAATTAATTATAATAAGCTGGTTAATTCAGTTTTATATCTCTTATTATTCTGCTAAACCCTACATAATAGACGCTTTATACTCCCGTTCTCTGTAGGAGTTTGGGCTCTTTGGTTTTCATGTCATAACTGCTGCTTTCACCCAGAATTGTTAACTGCAAAGTTTTGATGTTTTTGTTTGTAGTTATTCATTTACATGGGTATCAGAGACTGAATGCACTTACTAAAGAATCTCACACATTCTTAATCTTTCAGTTAGCTATGACACATGGTCAAATTTCACTGCTCTTTGTAATTGTGCAGCACATACTCCTAGACATCACAGTTTGCACTATTAGTAAATGTTTATCATGTTTCTCTGCTCTTTTAGCAGAGGCATTAACTTAATTATTTTAAGTGCATCTATTCACCTCCAGAAGTGAGGATTACATAAAGCTGTGATTTCTAATCTGTAGAATTGTACAAATCTTAAAATGATTACATAGAAATATCACAATAACTGTGCATTAAAAAAATTATGCAGTTTAAGTTTTTTGCTGGTCTAATGACTAATTATTTACACTAATAAACACATATTAAGAGTTGTTTTTGTTTGACTCTGTCCTCCAAGGATCAAGTCGGGGTTGTGAAATCCACTCCACAGACCTGCTGCCCGAACTGACAATACATTACATTTAGCAGCCAAGAAAGACTTAAAGGATGGGAAGGAGTTTTCAGAGCAGGATCTGAGGGATGTTAGAGGCGTGGGGACATGTGTGAATTGAGTTGATAGTTAGTTTAATAGTTACTCAGGAGATAGACCAGGTTTTAAATAGTCTATCATTTCCTAGGTAACTATTTCCTTAACTGCAGGGGAATTCTTTGAATTCTCCAATATAAAGGGATACTTTTGGAAGGTTTCAGGCATAGGGGGCCTTCCCAGTAGAATCTAAGACTTCCCAGTTACTTCCTTCAGAGTTTCCTTTGATGAGGATTCTGCAGAGTCCCCATGTACAACTCCCATCCTTGGTTCAGAAACCATTATCTGACAATTGGAAAATCTGGGATATTCACTATAGGTGAGTAAGCATGTGGGGCAGATCAGTAACAAGGCTCAGCAAAGGAGAATAGATGCTAATCATGGGCGCGTTCCAACAAATTCTTACTATTTAACTGCTTTGGCAGACTCCGGGTCAAAATACCAAAGGCAATTTCCTGCACTCTGAACTTTAGTTTGGGTCAGCGCAGACTTGTTGAGCCAAATGGCCTCTTCCTGCACTGTACAGATTCTATGATTCTAGAGGATTATCTACCGGCACACAAGAGCTGTTGCTGGTTATGAGGGGAGTTTCTTTGAGGCATCCAGCTATTAGACATTAACACTGTATCCAAGAAAAGTGCTCTGCAGTAAGGCAATGATTTTCTATGTGTGAGTATATTCTAACACAGTCCCACTCAGTTTCCAGTTAGAGTGCTCATAACCTTAGTATCCTATGTGTCAAAGTATTGTGAACTTTCATTGAAAGTACTCTTCCACTTCTCTACAATAAAAGAAACATAAGTGAATCATTATATCATACAGTACGGAAGATGCCCTTCAGCTTATTGAGCCTGTACCAACAGAGATTACTCTGGTTCTACACCAGTCCCACTTTCCAGTACTTGGCCAATGTCTTAAACGAGGTAGCATTCCAAGTAAGTTTGAAGCGTCGTGAGGTTTCGCACCTTAACGACCCTCCCAGGCATTGCATTCCAAATTGCTACCACGCTTTGAATGAAAACAACATTTTGTACAGATCCCTTCTCAACCACCTGCCTTTCACCTTAAAATTATGCCCCTTTGCTGTTGATCCTTCAACTAAGGGGAACAGCTGTTTGCCTCCATACAGGCCCCTCAGAATCTTAAACTCTTAAACGTCTCAATTCGTTCCCTTTCAAACTTCTCTGCTCTGTAGAAAACAACTCAAGTTTATCTGAGATAGTAGGAACTGCAGATGCTGGAGAATCTGAGACAACAAGGTATGGAGCTGGATGAACACAGCAGGCCCAGCAGCATCAGAGGAGCAGGAAACCTGAAATTTTGGGCTTCTTCTGAAGAAGGGTCTAGGCCCGAAACATCAGCTTTCCTGCTCCTCTGATGCTGCTTGGCCTGCTGTGTTCATCCTGCTTTACACCTTGTTATCTCAAATTTATCTAGTCTCTCTTCAGAGTTAAACTGCTCCATCCCAGGCATCATCCTGGTGAATCTCCTCTACACCGTGTCCAGTGCAATCACATCCTTCCTATACTATAGTAACCAGATCTGCTCTTATATTCCATATCACAACTCATAAAGGCAGATGTCCCAAATGCCTTCTTAACTACCTTATTAACCTACCTTGTCACCTTCAGAGATCTGTAGACAAGCATCCCAAATCCCTCTGTTCCTCTGAGCTTCCTAGTGTCTATTCATTGAGTACTCCCCTGTCTTGTTACTTCTTTCAAAGTGCAACATCTCACACTTATCAGGATTAAATTCTGTCTGCCATTGATCTGCCAATCTGATAAACCGGTTCACATCCTCCTGTAACCGAGCACCTTCTTTATCCTGTCAACCATTGGGCCAATTTTCAAGTCATCCACAAACTTGCTGGTGATCCACCTCACATTCTCTTCCAGGTTGTTCAGGCTGAGATGGGCCAGAGTCACTTTCCGTCCTATATGACTCTATGAGTCTATGATTCTATGACTCTACCATCAAAAATGAGGGACCCTGCACTGATCTCTGTGGTAATCACTTGACACTGGCCTCCAGTCACACAATCAGCATTTTTGCATCATCTTCTGTCTCCTGTCACTAAGACAGCTTGCTAAGTTACCCTGGATCCCATCTGCTTTTACCTTTTTTTATTATGAGGGACCTTGTCAAAGGCTTTGCTGAAATCCATTTAAATTACATCAATTGCACTACCTATATCTACACACTTGGTACAATTTCCTTGAAAAATTCAAACAAACCTGTTAGGCATGATGTCAACCCAACAAAACCATGCTGGGCATCGCTGATCAAACCTTGCCTCTCCAAATGAAGACGAATCCTCCCCTTCGGAATTTTCTCCAATAGTTTCCCAACCACTGATGTGACACTCACTGGTCTGTAATGCCCTGATTTATCTTTGTCACCCTTCTTAAAAAGTGGAACCACATTTGCCGTCCTCCAGTTCACTGGCACCTTGCCTGTAGGCAGACAGAAATTTAAAAATATGGGTCAGAGCCCCTGTAATATTGTCCTTCATCACCTGCAGCACTTTGGATACAACCCATTTGGACCTGGGGATTTGTCCACCTTTAAACACAGCAAAACCTCCAACAACTCCTCACTTCCAGTTAGATAACAAAGGCAGAGTATGCACCAACCGCAGCGCATTCACTCCACTCAGTTTTTTTTTCCCTTCTTTCCTCCCTTCTGGAGTTTCCAGGTTCGATTCTACCTTTAGACACCTGGCTGCAGCCTACAACTCCCTACCTCATCGGCGACCAGCAGCCCAGAGCAATGATGCCAGCAAACATTGGCCCAGTGGGGAGTGTCGGAGTGTGGACGTGGCAGTGGCCAGTGAGGAGAGTGGCGGTGGCAGTGACCAAAGTCTTGGAGTGCGGAGGAGCCAGTGGCCCAGTGTCGGAGTGCGGTGGTGACAGTGGCCCCGTGTTGGAGTGCGGTGGTGACAGTGGCCCAGTGTCGGAGTGCGGTGGTGACAGTGGCCCCGTGTCGGAGTGCGGAGGAGCCAGTGGCCCAGTGTCGGAGTGCGGTGGTGACAGTGGCCCCGTGTCGGAGTGCGGTGGTGACAGTGGCCCAGTGTCGGACTGCGGTGGTGACAGTGGCCCAGTGTCGGAGTGCGATGGTGACAGTGGCCCAGTGTCGGAGAGAGGTGGTGACAGTGGCCCAGTGTCGGACTGCGGTGGTGACAGTGGCCCCGTGTCGGAGTGCGGAGGAGCCAGTGGCCCAGTGTCGGAGTGCGGTGGTGACAGTGGCCCAGTGTCGGAGTGCGGTGGTGACAGTGGCCCAGTGTCGGAGTGCGATGGTGACAGTGGCCCAGTGTGGAGAGAGGTGGTGACAGTGGCCCAGTGTCGGAGAGAGGTGGTGACAGTGGCCCAGTGTCGGAGTGCGGTGGTGACAGTGGCCCCGTGTCGGAGTGCGGTGGTGACAGTGGCCCAGTGTCGGAGTGTGGTGGTGGCAGTGGCCCAGTGTCGGAGAGAGGTGGTGGCAGTGGCCCAGTGTCGGAGTGCGGTGGTGACAGTGGCCCAGTGTCGGAGTGCGGTGGTGACAGTGGCCCAGTGTCGGAGTGTGGTGGTGACAGTGGCCCAGTGTCGGAGAGAGGTGGTGACAGTGGCCCAGTGTCGGACTGCGGTGGTGACAGTGGCCCAGTGTCGGAGTGTGGTGGTGGCAGTGGCCCAGTGTCGGAGAGAGGTGGTGACAGTGGCCCAGTGTCGGAGTGCGGTGGTGGCAGTGGCCCAGTGTGGATAGAGGTGGTGACAGTGGCCCAGTGTGGAGAGAGGTGGTGACAGTGGCCCAGTGTCGGAGTGCGGTGGTGACAGTGGCCCAGTGTCGGAGTGCGGTGGTGACAGTGGCCCAGTGTGGATAGAGGTGGTGACAGTGGCCCAGTGTGGAGAGAGGTGGTGACAGTGGCCCCGTGTCGGAGTGCGGTGGTGACAGTGGCCCAGTGTCGGAGTGTGGTGGTGACAGTGGCCCAGTGTGGATAGAGGTGGTGACAGTGGCCCAGTGTGGAGAGAGGTGGTGACAGTGGCCCAGTGTCGGAGAGAGGTGGTGACAGTGGCCCCGTGTCGGAGTGCGGTGGTGACAGTGGCCCAGTGTCGGAGTGCGGTGGTGACAGTGGCCCAGTGTGGAGAGAGGTGGTGACAGTGGCCCCGTGTCGGAGAGAGGTGGTGACAGTGGCCCAGTGTCGGAGAGAGGTGGTGACAGTGGCCCAGTGTGGAGAGAGGTGGTGACAGTGGCCCAGTGTCGGAGAGAGGTGGTGACAGTGGCCCAGTGTCGGAGTGCGGTGGTGACAGTGGCCCAGTGTGGAGAGAGGTGGTGACAGTGGCCCAGTGTCGGAGTGCGGTGGTGACAGTGGCCCAGTGTCGGAGTGCGGTGGTGACAGTGGCCCAGTGTCGGAGTGTGGTGGTGACAGTGGCCCAGTGTCGGAGAGAGGTGGTGACAGTGGCCCCGTGTCGGAGTGCGGTGGTGACAGTGGCCCAGTGTCGGAGTGCGGTGGTGACAGTGGCCCCGTGTCGGAGTGCGATGGTGACAGTGGCCCAGTGTCGGAGTGCGGAGGAGCCAGTGGCCCAGTGTCGGAGTGCGGTGGTGACAGTGTCCCAGTGTCGGAGTGCGGTGGTGGCAGTGGCCCAGTGTGGAGAGAGGTGGTGACAGTGGCCCAGTGTCGGAGTGCGGTGGTGACAGTGGCCCAGTGTCGGAGTGCGGTGGTGACAGTGGCCCAGTGTCGGAGTGTGGAGGAGCCAGTGGCCCAGTGTCGGAGTGTGGTGGTGGCAGTGGCCCAGTGTGGAGAGAGGTGGTGACAGTGGCCCAGTGTCGGAGTGCGGTGGTGACAGTGGCCCAGTGTCGGAGTGTGGAGGAGCCAGTGGCCCCGTGTCGGAGTGCGATGGTGACAGTGGCCCAGTGTGGATAGAGGTGGTGACAGTGGCCCCGTGTCGGAGTGTGGTGGTGGCAGTGGCCCAGTGTGGAGAGAGGTGGTGGCAGTGGCCCAGTGTCGGAGTGCGGTGGTGACAGTGGCCCCGTGTCGGACTGCGGTGGTGACAGTGGCCCAGTGTCGGAGTGTGGAGGAGCCAGTGGCCCCGTGTCGGAGTGCGATGGTGACAGTGGCCCAGTGTGGATAGAGGTGGTGACAGTGGCCCCGTGTCGGAGTGTGGTGGTGGCAGTGGCCCAGTGTGGAGAGAGGTGGTGACAGTGGCCCAGTGTCGGAGTGCGGTGGTGGCAGTGGCCCCGTGTCGGAGTGCGGTGGTGGCAGTGGCCCCGTGTCGGAGTGCGGTGGTGACAGTGGCCCAGTGTCGGACTGCGGTGGTGGCAGTGGCCCAGTGTGGAGAGAGGTGGTGGCAGTGGCCCAGTGTGGAGAGAGGTGGTGACAGTGGCCCAGTGTCGGAGTGCGGTGGTGACAGTGGCCCAGTGTCGGAGTGCGGTGGTGACAGTGGCCCCATGTCGGAGTGCGGTGGTGACAGTGGCCCAGTGTCGGACTGCGGTGGTGACAGTGGCCCAGTGTCGGAGTGCGGTGGTGACAGTGGCCCCGTGTCGGAGTGCGGTGGTGACAGTGGCCCAGTGTCGGACTGCGGTGGTGACAGTGGCCCAGTGTCGGAGTGCGGTGGTGACAGTGGCCCAGTGTGGAGAGAGGTGGTGACAGTGGCCCAGTGTCGGAGTGCGATGGTGACAGTGGCCCAGTGTCGGAGAGAGGTGGTGGCAGTGGCCCAGTGTCGGAGTGTGGTGGTGACAGTGGCCCAGTGTGGAGAGAGGTGGTGACAGTGGCCCAGTGTCGGAGTGCGGTGGTGACAGTGGCCCAGTGTGGAGAGAGGTGGTGACAGTGGCCCAGTGTCGGAGTGCGGTGGTGACAGTGGCCCAGTGTCGGAGTGCGATGGTGACAGTGGCCCAGTGTGGAGAGAGGTGGTGACAGTGGCCCAGTGTCGGAGTGTGGTGGTGGCAGTGGCCCAGTGTCGGAGTGTGGTGGTGACAGTGGCCCAGTGTGGAGAGAGGTGGTGACAGTGGCCCAGTGTCGGAGTGCGGTGGTGGCAGTGGCCCAGTGTGGAGAGAGGTGGTGACAGTGGCCCAGTGTCGGAGTGTGGTGGTGACAGTGGCCCAGTGTCGGAGTGCAGTGGTGGCAGTTGCCCAGTGTCGGAGTGTGGTGGTGACAGTGGCCCAGTGTCGGAGTGCAGTGGTGGCAGTTGCCCAGTGTCGGAGTGCGGTGGTGGCAGTGGCCCAGTGTGGAGAGAGGTGGTGACAGTGGCCCAGTGTCGGAGTGCGGTGGTGGCAGTTGCCCAGTGTCGGAGTGTGGTGGTGACAGTGGCCCAGTGTCGGAGTGCGATGGTGACAGTGGCCCAGTGTCGGACTGCGGTGGTGACAGTGGCCCAGTGTCGGAGTGCGATGGTGACAGTGGCCCAGTGTCGGAGTGCGATGGTGACAGTGGCCCAGTGTGGAGAGAGGTGGTGACAGTGGCTCAGTGTCGGAGTGTGGTGGTGGCAGTGGCCCAGTGTCGGAGTGTGGTGGTGACAGTGGCCCAGTGTGGAGAGAGGTGGTGACAGTGGCCCAGTGTCGGAGTGTGGTGGTGGCAGTGGCCCAGTGTCGGAGTGCGGTGGTGGCAGTGGCCCAGTGTGGAGAGAGGTGGTGACAGTGGCCCAGTGTCGGAGTGTGGTGGTGACAGTGGCCCAGTGTCGGAGTGCAGTGGTGGCAGTGGCCCAGTGTGGAGAGAGGTGGTGACAGTGGCCCAGTGTCGGAGTGCGGTGGTGGCAGTTGCCCAGTGTCGGAGTGTGGTGGTGACAGTGGCCCAGTGTCGGAGTGCGATGGTGACAGTGGCCCAGTGTCGGACTGCGGTGGTGACAGTGGCCCAGTGTCGGAGTGCGATGGTGACAGTTGCCCAGTGTCGGACTGCGGTGGTGACAGTGGCCCAGTGTCGGAGTGCGGTGGTGGCAGTTGCCCAGTGTCGGAGTGCGGTGGTGACAGTGGCCCAGTGTCGGAGTGCGATGGTGACAGTGGCCCAGTGTCGGACTGCGGTGGTGACAGTGGCCCAGTGTCGGAGTGCGATGGTGACAGTGGCCCAGTGTCGGAGTGCGGTGGTGACAGTGGCCCAGTGTCGGAGTGCGGTGGTGACAGTGGCCCAGTGTCGGAGAGAGGTGGTGGCAGTGGCCCAGTGTCGGAGTGTGGTGGTGACAGTGGCCCAGTGTCGGAGTGCGGTGGTGACAGTGGCCCAGTGTCGGAGTGCGGTGGTGGCAGTGGCCCAGTGTCGGAGTGCGATGGTGACAGTGGCCCAGTGTCGGAGTGCGGTTATGACAGTGGCCCAGTGTCGGAGTGTGGTAGTAGCCAGCAATCAGACCACACAGATACTCCCTGCAGTGGTGTGCTGCAGAGACCCTTTGGAGAAAGACTGTGATATTTGATTTTTTAAAATTTTGCTGCTTGTTTTTCTGACCTATGGTTATATTGTGTATCGCTGTTATGTAACTTTTTTCTCTATTTCTGTATTCTGTAACTAATGATTGTACCTAGGTAGTCTGTACATAAAATGGTGCCATGTGTTGGTGACACTGTTACACTGTAACTAATCTGTAACTGAAGAAGGTGTACCTAGGTATCTTTGTACCTAAGGTCGCACTGTAGATGGCCCATTTGAGTACATATGACAACGAACATAATTCAATTCAAAGTTAATTCACCTTTTGTGTCAAGCTGCTCAAGAACTTCTCGTCTCCTTTTCCCCAATTCTGTACCTACATCCTCCTTCTCCAGAACGAAACAGATATGAAGTAAGCCTTTAACATGCTACAATATCTTACAGCTCCATGAGCCCTGCTGTTTCCCTGGTTACCTTTCCCCCTTGCTTGACATAGAGGATTGAGATTCTCCCTAATCTTAACTGGCAGTGATTTTTCATGCCCTTTCTTTGCTCTTCTACTTTTTTTTTAAGTTTCCCCCGCCAATTGTATTTTCCACTTAGACCTCTATTTATTTGTTCCCTTTGTACCTATTAAAAGCCTCTTTTTCCATTCTTATCCAGCCCTGAATACTTCTAAACATCCAGGGTTCTCTGAGCTTGTTGCTCTTACATTTCACCTTCAGGGTGTTGGGTCTGTACTTTCTCCAATTCCATTTTGAACACCGCCCCCCTTTTGTCTTGATGCGGATTTACCCAGATGTAGGTGTTTCCAGTCTATTTTGGGCATATCCTATATTTATTTAAAATAAAATCTGCCTTCCTCCAATCCAAAATCTTTTTTTGCAGACTATCTTTCTCTTTTAGATAACAAGCTTGACAACAAATAGAGTTGTGGTCACAATCACTAAAATGCTTCCCAGTGTCACCTTGCGTGCCTGTCGGGCTTCATTCCCCAGAAGTAGACCCAGCACTGTGTTGTCTATTTGGGACCATTTACAATGTTGATACAAAAAACTCACCTGAATACATTTCAAGAACCTCTAAACCCTTCACATTATGACAATTAATGTTGGGGAAGTTAAAATCATATAATTATAATATAATTGCCCAATTGTTTGTACACACCTCAGAGAATTGTTTACATACCTGCTCTTCTATTTGCTCTCTTATTGTTCCGGGGCGTGTCCACTATACACTCCCAGCAGCGTGACTGCTCCATTTTTAATCTTGAGATCTGCCAACATAGCCTCATTTGACAACTCTTGCAAGACCCTTCCTTACTGCAGTAATTGTCTCCTTAATTAATAATGCAAAACCATCTCGTCATTTACACCGGCCCCTGTCCTGCCTGAAGATCCTATACCCCAGAATGTTGAGTTGCCAGTCTTGTCTCTCCCTCAGTCTCAATTCATTTGTCAATTCATGCCCTTAACTCAGCTGGTTTACCTATAACAGCCCTGACATTAACTAAGTTAGAAACCATCCAGGCTCGTCTTACTTCCTCAAAACTGAACTCTCTCTACCTTTTTTTTTGACTGAAGTATATTGTGTTCCTTGCCCCTTCCAAACTAGTATAAATTCCTCCTAACAGCGCTATAAAACCCTGTCTCAAAGATATTGATCTCATTTTGGTTCAGGTGCAGACTGTTCTGCTTGTAGAGATCCCACTGTCCCCAGAAGTGGTCCCAGTGATCCAGGAAACTAAAGGTCTCCCTCCTGCATCAATGCCTGAGCCATAGATTTATCTGCCCTATCCTCCTATTTCAGTACTCACTAGTGTGTGGTACTGGGAGTACTCCAGAGACTACAACCTTTGAGGTACTGTTCTCCAGTCTACTGCCTAGCTTCCAACATACATCACAGCTTCTGTCTTGTAACCCTCCCCTCTTCAGAATGGCCTGAAGCCACTCAGTCACATTCCTGCTCCTGACACCAGGGAGGCAACGCACAGCCCAGGGTCAGATCTGCAGCCGCAAAAAAACCTGTGCACTCACCAAACTAAAGAATTCTCTTCCACTATCACTCCTGCTTTCTCCTCCTCCTCCCCTCCCCCCCAATATGGCCAGGCCATTTGCAGTGCTGAAAGCTTGGCTTTGTTGCAGTCTATTGAGGAACCAGCTTCCAAAACAGAAAATTATTTTTGAGCAGGACCCAGGAGGCTCCTGCGCTATCTGCTTGATTCTCTTCGATAACAAAGTGTGAAGCTGGATGAACACAGCAGGACAAGCAGCATCTCAGGAGCACAAAAGCTGACGTTTCGGGCCTAGACCCTTCATCACAGACGGGGATGGGGTCAGGGTACTGAAATAAATAGGGAGAGAGGGAGAGGCAGTCTGAAGATGGATAGAGGAGAGGATAGGTGGAGAGGAGAGTATGGGTGGGAAGGTAGGGAGGGAATATGTCAGTCCAGGGAGGACGGACATGTCAAGGAGGCGGGGTGAGGTTGGTAGGTGGGAAATGGAGGTGCGGCTTGGGGTGGGAGGAGGGGATAGGTGAGAGGAAGAACAGGTTAGGGAGGCAGAGACAGGCTGGGCTGGTTTTGGGATGCAGTGGAGGGAGGGGATGAGCTGGGCTGGTTGTGTGATGCAGTGGGGGAAGGGGGCGAACTGGGCTGGTTTTGGGATGCGGTGGGGGAAGGGGAGATTTTGAAGCTGGTGAAGTCCACATTGGTACCATTGGGCTGCAGGGTTCCCAAGCAGAATATGAGTTGCTGTTCCTGCAACCTTCGGTTGGCATCATGGTGGCAATGTAAGAGGCCCATGATGGACATGTCTAAGGAATGGGGGGGGGGGGGTGGGAGTTAAAATGATTCGCGACTGGGAGGTACAGTTGTTTATTGCGAACCAAGCAGAGGTGATCTGCAAAGCGGTCCCCAAGCCTCCGCTTGGTTTCCCCAATGTAGAGGAAACCGCACCGGGTACAGTGGATGCAGTATACCACATTGGCAGATGTGCAGGTGAACCTCTGCTTAATGTAGAAAGTCATCTTGGGGCCTGGGATAGGGGTGAGGGAGGAGGTGTGGGGACAAGTGTAGCATTTCCTGCGGTTGCAGGGGAAGGTGCCGGGTGTGGCGGGGTTGGAGGGGAGCGTGGAGCAGACAAGGGAGTCATGGAGAGAGTGGTCTCTCTGGAAGGCAAACAAAGGAAGGGATGGAAAAATGGATGGGTAGTGGGGTCGGATTGTAGATGGCGGAAGATGGAGGATGATGCATTGTATCCGGAGGTTGGTGGGGTGGTATGTGAGGACAAGGGGGATTCTCTTAGGGTGGTTGTTGCGGGGGCGGGGTGTGAGGGATGTGTTGCAGGAAATGCAGGAGACACGGTCAAGGGCGTTCTCGATCACTGTGGGGGGAAGGTGCGGTCCTTGAAGAACGCGGACATCTGGGATGTGTGGGAGTGGAATGCCTCATCCTGGGAGCAGATGCAGCGGAGGCGAAGGAATTGGGAATAGGGGATGGAATTTTTGCAGGGGGCTGGGTGGGAGGAGGTGTATTCTAGGTAGCTGTGGGAGTCGGCGGGCTTGAAGTGGACATCAATTTCTAGCTGGTTGCCTGAGATGGAGACAGAGAGGTCCAGGAAGGTGAGGGATGTGCTGGAGATGGCCCAGGTGAACTTGAGGTTGGGGTGGAAGGTGTTGGTGAAGTGGATGAACTGTTCGAGCTCCTCTGGGGAGCAAGAGGCGGCACTGATACAGTCATCAATGTACCGGAGGAAGAGGTGGGGTTTGGGGCCTGTGTAGGTGCGGAAGAGGGACTGTTCCACGTAACCTACAAAGTGGCAGGCACAGCTTGGGCCCATGCGGGTGCCCATGGCCACCCCCTTTGTCTGTAGGAAGTGGGAGGAATCGAAAGAGAAGTTGTTGAGGGTGAGTGTGAGTTCGGCATCGGCGGACGAGGATGTCGGTGGTGGGTCCTTGACCTGTCCATCCTCCCCTGACTGACCTATCCCCTCCCCACCTCCCCATCTATACTCTCCTCTCCACCTATCTTCTCCTCTATCCATCTTTGGTCTGCCTCCCCCTCTCTCCCTATTTATTCCAGAACCCTCTCCCCATCCCCCTCTCTGATGAAGAGTCTAGGCCCGAAACATCAGCTTTTGTGCTCCTGAGATGCTGCTTGGCCTGCTGTGTTCATCCAGCTCCACACTTTGTTATTTTGGATTCTCCAGCATCTGCAGTTCCCATTATCTCTGATTCTCTTCGATGCCTGGTTGTCACACATTCCTTTCATTCTTGCAGTCCATACAACTACAGTGTGACCACCCCTCTAACTGTGCTATCCATGGGGCTGTGAATCTCATGGATGTGCCACAGTGTCTCCCGCCACCTCTTGAGTTCCAAAAAAAGAGCTCAATTATCTGCAGTGGGGAGTATTTTCTGCACACATAATCTTTCTGGAAGCCAGTAGGATCCATGACTTTCCCTTTATGATGGGTCACACATTCCCCTTGGCTATCCTTACCTGCCATGACTGGAACATACCTAGTCTTACTTGTTGACTTTTCTAATTTCTTAATCATAAAAGTACTCCCTTTGTCTTTACTTTTGTCTCCTTCTCTTATTACCTGACTTTAATTTATCCCTGATAATAAAATGTGAGGCTGGATGAACACAGCAGGCCAAGCAGCATCTCAGGAGCACAAAAGCTGACGTTTCAGGAAGGGTCTAGGCCCAAAACGTCAGCTTTTGTGCTCCTGAGATGCTGCTTGGCCCGCTGTGTTCATCCAGCCTCACATTTTATTATCTTGGAATTCTCCAACATCTGCAGTTCCCATTATCTTTAATTTATCCCTTATGCTTCTTAGTTAATCCCTGAATAATCTCCCAGCTCTTGGGCCTCGATCTGCCCCTTGCCCCACCGTTCAGTGAAACTAATTCAGAAGACAGCAGTAAAAAGAAAACCTCTCTCCCCACTTCACCCAATTCCCACACTTACCAACTGCCACACTCCATTTTCCAACGGTTGCTGTCCTTACTGGTGGCACAGTGATTTTTTTTATACTCTGCCTCAGGAACTGGCTTAACTGTTAGCCTCATTTAACTATCCAAGCTACAGCAATCCCACCCACTAGGAAGGCTCGTTCTTACTCTCCTCGGCCCTATATGAGAACATCTGTCTACGCTTTAAAACTAAACTGTCCTAAATGGTTGATGCTATCAAAAGAGTTGATTGAGCAGAGTCAACAGTAAAATCATGGTCAAAAAAAGTGTTGAGATTGTTACTAGAAGAGTAGATCGGGGAAACCCTATTTCAAGGTTTGAGTATGTAAATTGGATTAATGTCTCACAGCAGGGAGTACTATAGTATCAGAAGTGCCATTTTTCAGGTGAGATATGAAATAAAAGGTCCGTTTGCCTGTTCAGGTGAAGATTAAAAATTTCCCACAGCCCCTTTTGACACAGAGCAGGAAATATTCCTGGCGTTCTGGCAAAAGTTCCTTTCTCAACACTATGAGAGAAGATCAACTTGGTCACTTATCGCTTTCAGTTTCCAGGGAACATTGCTCTCTATAAATCAGTTCTATTTTTGCGAACTTAACTTGCAAAAGCTATTCATTCGATGTGAAACCCATTGGGGATGTCAAAAATGTGATCAGTGCAAGTTCTTTTGCTTCCTTCTCGCGTGATTCTCATCTAATGTGGTGAAAGAAAGATCAGCTCAGTTTCTGAGCAAAGGAATTGAACGCTGTGCAATTATTAATTACAATTTTGTACAGATATGTTGGCAGTTCCTGGCGACATTATTCAAAGACAAGTACAGTTGCTATGACTGCTCCAAGTTAAAGTGAAGGCTCTCAACAATGAGTGAAACAAGAGGCAAACAGTTCAACATTAAAACAAAGGCATTTAAACCATTTAAAGGTTGAATTACATCTTTAGAGTATTTATACAGCTGAGAGAATTTTACATTGTTACTTTGTATTCAAATATGAACCTAAAATCATTTACAATCTACTTTCTGGGTGATTTCAGTTGTTTGAAAACTAGGTCAAACCAACAAAACTGGAATTTTTACAGCTATTCACAACCGGTGCCTACTGATATTCAGATTCTTTTGTATCAATAAAGACAGAGCTCTTTCACAAAAATCAAACACGGCAAGCCACTTGATTGAACAATTGCATTTAATCATGACAGACCTCCACTGAGTGTAGCTTACGATAATTTCAATTTCCTCAATCAAGTCTAAAATTGTGAGAGTTACAGATTCCACTGCAGCAGGGATATATTGCAAGGTAAAATATTTCTAAATTATTCAGTTACTACTCAAGGCCCAGTCAGTAACAGAGTTGTTCAAATTATAAGACTCAAGTGCCACATTTTTTATTCCTTTCTTCTTTTTTGCTTCCCGTGTTGCCATGGTTTTTCAAATACCTATATTCATTTCAAGGCATAATCTCAACAAAAGTGCTTACTCTCATTTTGTTAAAAAGGCTTTCATATAACTACACGAATTCATTAGCGGTTATACAATAGGCTTATTATGGATAACTTCAATCTATGCACCAAAACAAAACTGGTTGCATAATTCCGGTATCAATTTAGGCTTGACTTCAGTGTCCATTAGTGACTAGCATTTTACAGCACTTGGTCTTAAGTGGAAATGTTGCACCATGTACCTGACATTCAGTTCTATTTATTTCAATGTAATATAGTGAGGGAACATCGAAAAGACTACAAACATATTCTCACTCACTTTGCGCTTCCAATATTAACAAATTTCTATCCTAAAATCAATTTTTATGGATAGTAAGAACTGCCGATGCTTTAGTCAAAAATAACAGTGTGTGGAGCTGGAGGAACACAGCAGGCTATGCAGCATCAGAGGAGCAAGAAAGTTGACCTTTCGGGTTGGGACCTTTCTTCAGAAATTATTAAATATCACAAAACACCAAGCTAACTTGAGGTTCATTAAAAAAAACGAATTAATTTTAAAAGGAAAGATCCATGAAAATTGGAGGCCAGGTAGCATCAGAGGAGCAGGAAAGTTTACGTTTTAGTTCAGAAATTTCTGAACAAGAGTCCTGACCTGAAACGTCAACTTTCCTGCTCCTCAGATGCTGCTCGGCCTCAAATTTTCATAGCTCTTTCCTTGTAAAATTAATTCAGATTTTTTAATGAACCTCAAGTTAGCTTAGGGGTTTGTGATATTTAATAACTTAAGAAACACTTTTATAGACTGGATGGTGTTCCAGAACTGAGTGAAGGGTCTAGCTTTTCTTGCATGTAAAGATTACAACAGCCTATTTCTAAGTGGTACTGCAAGATAGATCAAATTGTTGTTTAATACCGCCCTCTATGGTCACAGTCTCAACTTCTCAAACGGTTTTCAGAAATCTCACATAATCTTACAACAAATACAGACTTAATTCTGAAGTAAAGCAGAAAATGCTGGCAATTTCAGCAGGTCCATCAGCATCTGTGGAAAGAGAAAATAAGCTTAATGCTTAGTGTCTGATGGCTTCTTCAGAAACCAACATAAATTGGAACTTGGGAGTAGGAGTAGGTCATTCAATCATAGATTTGTACAGCACATACGAATGCAGTCCAACTCATCTGTGCTGACCAGACAGACCAACCTGATTTACCCATCCAGATGCCTTTTCAATGTTGTAATTGTACCAGCCTCCATCACCCCGTTTGACACATGTACCACCCCTCTGTGTGGGGAAAGTTACAGCTCAGGTTTTTTAAAAATCTTTCCCATCACTTTAAATCCACGCCCTCTAGTTTTGGGCTAAAGCTCTGAGTCTACTCCACTATACAATAAAATTCTTGTTGTTCTGATTGTGGTTTGAACTCCACTTTCTTCTCCTCTTCCCCAAACCCTTCAATTTCTTGTCTGTCAAAAATCTGTCCAATTCAGCCTTAAATAAATGCAATGACCAAGGCTTCACTGTAATCTAAAGAAAATTCCATTAGACTAATCATCCTCTAAAATAACAATAGTCCTCATCTCCACAGAGTCTTAAAGTGCTCCATAATTCTGGTCTTGCCCACAAGCGGAAACACCCTCTCAATATTTACCCTATCAAGTCTTCAGATTTTATATGCAATAAGATTACCTCTCCTTTCTAAACTCATAGGCCATTGGCTCAATCTAGACTAATCAGGTTTTGCAGCATGGAAAGATGTCAGCAAGCACCAGTCTACTGTAATCCCATTTGCCAGCACATGGCCTGTCATGTTGTATGGTGTGGTATTTCAAGTGTTTAACTAAATACTTCAAATGTTGAAGGTTTCCACCTCTACTATCTTTTCAGGTCGTGATATTCAGAAAGCACGCACTTAGATGGAATTTTTTCCGAGTTATCTCTAAACTACCTGCCTCTAAATGTATATTGATGACACTTGGTATTTTACCCTTCTACCACCGCCTAAAGTCTCTTCCTATCCATGCCTTTTAATTTTGTACACCTCATTCAGGTTCCCACCCTCAGCCTTCTCTACTCTCAGGAAAACTACCCTACCTATTTAGTCTCCCTCCTTAGTGGAAATACTCCAGCTCAGGCGAATCTCCTCAGTAATAGTGCTATAGTCATTTCTATTGCAGTGACGAAAATTGCATACACCACAACAGCTGTGGCCTAACATTGTATGCAGGTCTACAATAATAACCTCCCTGATTTTGTACTCAATGCCTTGGCTAATAAAGACAAGAATCACTTATGCCTTCTTAACCAGAGATAGTAGGAAGCGCAGATGCTGGAGAATCTGAGATAACACAGTGTAGAGGTGGATGAACAGCAGGCCAAGCAGCATCAGAGGAACAGGGATGCTGACATTTTGGGTCAAGACCTTTCTTCAGAAATTTTCTGAAGGGTCTCGACCCAAAACATCAGCTTTCCTGCTCCTCTGATGTTGCATGGCCTGCTATCTCTGCCTTCTTAACCACTTCATCACAATTCCTATTGCCTTTTGGGTTCTATGGACATGCACACCAAGGTCCCACTGATACACTGTCCTTCTGAGGGACCTACTTCATTACATACTGTTTTGCCTCGTTAGTCCTCTCAAAATACATCACCTTACACAGTGCTCAGGATTAAATTCCATTTGGCACTGTTCTATCCATTTGAGCAGCCCATCTACATCTTTTCATATCAAAGGTTTTCCTCCTCACTAGTTACCACACCAACTTTAAAGTTTCCTCCAAATTTATTGCTCATAATCAAGACATGTATGCATGCAGTATGAGTGTACACTGCAAAAAGCAAGGAAGTCAGCATTGAATCCTAGTCATCTAGTGGGCACAGGCCTCCCCTCATGAAAAGAACCATCAACCATCACCATCTGCTTCTTGACAAAGCCAAATTTGGTTCCAATTTGCCAAATGTTCCTGAATCCCACATCATCTTCTTGACCTATCTCCGATGTGAGACTGATTTTAATAAGCCTAGCTGATGTCCTTGTAGACTTCACACAACAGTAACTTATGCATCTTGTCACCCTTTTGAAAAATTCAGATTAAGTATGCATGATGTCCCCTTGATAAAGTCACCTTTAGAGAACAACAGTACAATAACTATCCTTCAGTCTCTGGTACCTCTCGTGGCCAAAAAGATTTAAAGATTAATTTTTGGAACATGTAATCATCAAACCCACCATTATCACTCACCTCCAGGAGCTGCCTGGGTTAAGACTCTGGCCTCAGGGAATTTATCCACTATCAAGCCTGCTAAAACTGTCTCCTACATGATAATTTCTTCAAGTATGTCAGTCCCCAAACACTAAAGCTTCATTGTTCCTGAAGGAGGCAAAACATGTTGCCTAAGGGTACATGTGGTAATGTCCCCACATCCATGCCAGAAGGTTCCAGTTCAGTTCTCACCTGCTCCAGGTGTATCACAACATATCGGAACAGTTTGATTTAGAAATATCTATCACAGTCAGCATCCCTGATTCCTTCTTCATAGGGAATTGAGATGCAAAGTAATTTAAAATTTCACCCACATCTTCTAGCTCCAACAGAAAACCACTTTAGTCTTTAATAGGCCTTAGTTATCCTCTTTCCCCTGATGTTTATAAAACACTCGTTTCATTTCCTTTATTTTATGCACCAGTATTTTTCTCATTTCCCCTCTTCATCCTCCCTACAAATCACTGAACATTGGTCCCAGCAATTCAGGTGAAAACCATTCCATAGCACACCTTTCACTTGAGTCTGGGGGCCCACTTGTGGTGCAATAATAGTATCCCTAGACCAGGAGGTCCAGGTTCAAGTCCCACCTGTTCCAGAGGTGGGTGATAACATCCTTGAACAGGTTGATTAGAAAAATAGGTTAAAAACTTTGGAAAAATGTCAGAGTCTCTCATTCATCAATAATTTCTGGCAAACCATCATTCTAGCTACATCAAACTACTCCAAAGTCTGAAAAAGAGGAATGAAACTGGACTGATCATGGCATCCACGAAGGCACCGGAAATGACAACAGCATGCCTAAGCCCTGTTTACTCTGCTAAGTTCTCCTTACCAGCACCTGGGGACCTGTGCCAAAGACTGGTCAGACATGGCATAGCCAGTCTCTCAGAACGGAGTCTTAACATCCCAGAGCCCACCATGTCATGCTTCATACGTCCTGTCCCACTGACAGGACAGACTCACCATAAGTAGCAGCACAGCGGTGCAGTGTCAAAAAGCCATTAATTCAACAATGCAGGTTCACTAAACAGACTGATCGGAATCATCCCATTATTCCCACAGATTTCACAACAACTAAAAAAGAAACTTTATTTAGAACTGTTCCATAACAGCAAGACAAAACATAAATAATATGCAAAAGTAATACAATTGCTCTCACCAAAAACAGTACATAACACGTTTACAAATGACAACATAAAATGACAAAGAACAACATCCTTCTTTCTAGAAAGTCTTTTGTTACAAAAAGTGCAAGTACTAAAAGAATGCTCATACCTAAACATTAACACTGAATTAGCGATGCATTCAGCACTAATCAATAGAGCCAAAACTGAGACTTCAATTTCAGTCTGAATGCTGAAAATAATAAACTGGTTTACAGCACATACCCAGTTTCAAAATGATACAAGATATTCTGGTCTATTCCTTGCCTTCTTTAACATACTTAGCAAAATAATGGAAAAACTGAAATGTTTCCACAAATACTGACATTTCAATGCATTCTACTGTACATCCATAGACCGATTAGTCACAATTAGCTTTCTATATTGTTACTGCGTAGACAGACTAACTCAGTAAGTGTTAATAGGACTGTTCACTTCTGCAAGCATTGTGGCTTTATACAAGAAGACGTCATTTAAAAATAACCGCTTGTTTCCTGTTTTATATATGTTAGAAATAAATTTTAATTTGCAGTTATTGCATTAAAATTGTAGTGGTGATATCTGAAGCTGTTCTGGGACTACTCAATCATTTACCACAAAGCATACAAATTTAACACCAAGTCATCTAAACTGCCCTAAAGATTAAAAACTTGCACAGAAGTATGATTATGTGCCTTTATGTTCCTTTTCAAAAGAAAAAGAAAAATAAATTATACTTTAGGTAGAAGAGTAGCCAAGATGAATTTTTAAAATTAGACAGGCAATTGAAAATAGAGATAGAGCTTGCAACGGGAGGCAGGACATAAGCAAAAAAATCAATATAATGGCATACTGCATGCCTCAGGCAATATAACTTAAATATAAAAGGGAAAATAAAACTTTGGAAAGCATATGATAGGTTTGGGTAGAGTTGATCATCTTCTCAGCTTCTTGCCAATTTTCCTCTTTATAAAAAGACATTGCTAAGCAGTTTATTCTCCTGTTTCTAAGATCTACAAAGTGGCATTAGGATTTTAGAGCAAATAGACACTTATATCTCAGGGAGGCCCTGCAATTTGAAAATTTGTTCAAACTTTCACATTCAAGAAGGATTCAAATCATGTAACATTTAAACATCACCTTGACTGGCCTGGTTCCTTAAATAGAATACAAATTTCATTGGAAACAAATCAGATAATCTCGCACCATACTGATGATAGGGAAATATAAATTATAATATATTTTCACAGAACTTAAACTCTTCAGAGAAGTATCAATAATTGTGAAAATATACTGTCTGTAAACCAATATTTCAAATTATGCCCATGTGCTCAAGAGCCTGATTATAACTTGTCTGTTGCATACAACATTCAATTCCCATCAGTAGATCTTAAATTTTGTAGAGTTCCTTTCAAGCCACTTAAAAAATGCTCCTTAAAAATTGCAACTTCTTAAAAATTCTGCTAACGGATAAATTGATGGTTAACGTTTTGCAAACTATGGCTGTTAAATACATAGTCCCATAAAATCTAAGTAGTTAAGCAACATGGTTTATTTAAAATTTGGTATCTAAACCAAGTAGGTGCATCACAGTAATGGAACATGTCACTTAACTTTATACATTTCAACTATCGCAAAAAGGAATGTTTCTGACAATGAATATAGGAAAAAATAGGGGGAATGAGATGCATTCAATGTAGCATTAAAATGCTAACTGATAATTTGAACAATATATACCCGGGGTGGAGGAATCCTATTTTCATACCAATGAGTTAATTCTTCAAATAACTTGAAATGATTTCATCTTTCCCAATGTGTCAGTTTAGTTTATTAGTGTATTAAAGTGCTTTGCATGTGATGAGTCAGGATTGCTGTAAAGTTGATTCTCAAGGCTCAAATTGATAATGTACTGTCTTTAAGGAACAAATGTGCAAATACAATTTTCATATCCTATGACTTTACACAGTATGCATTACTCAAAACCTTCCATTTTACAGTGTACACTACGTACATTAGTTACACTGAACCAAACTCAGCCATCCATGTTGCATACTTTTCAAGATCTGAAGCAGAAACTGATTTGGAGATTTTCTTTAGAGACAACTCAAAATCATCCATGGTTACGGGCATTTGTAACTCTTCTTTGGACAAGGCTTTGATTTCTTCTGGAGATAGGCCTTGAATGCGACGTCGCATTGCCATCATGGAAGCATCTCTAAAAGCAATTAAAGCAATAATTGTAGAAGTAAATCTTTAACTATGATTTCTATTCATCAGATTTTTGTTTTTTTCACTCCACTATTACCCTGTTCATCAGCTTGGATGCATCTTTCGACATTAACTTATCCATGATCAATCAATGGATGTGGTCAAACTAGTCTACTAGGAAGAACAATCTGCGATCTAGTTGTCAGACTACATTTCTAGGAAATGCCTTAGTGCAACTCCGACATTAAAATGCAAGTTAACATTAAAGTTAAATTCAATGGATTGAAGTTTGATTATTGATGCTGGAATTCATATTTACTTTCAGAATGCAGTACATTGTTGTTTCTGAAGCTGCTACGCCACCCTTTAGACCATCAACTTATTAGTTTGGTTAAAAATCCTTGCCTGCAAACATTGGTGATGTCCGCGCCAGAATAGCCTTCCATCTTCTCAGCAATAACTGTAACATCAACACCTAGTGCAACATCTACTCCACGGAGATTTATTTTCAATAGCTCTGCCCTCCCATGTGCTGTTAAGAGGAGAAAATGACAAAGTAATTCTAGAAAATAATTGAAGCAGAATACATTTTTGCATTTCTTGTCAATAAAGCTCAGACATTGACTTTTGATGATATAATCTGTTATTCATGCACCAATTACAAAATATTCATGAATTTGCCTTAATGAAAATAGATTATTTCATATCTCAAGTAATTAAAAGTACACGGAACAAAAATCTATTAACAAATGACATCACTTGTACCACTAATAGCATTCACGATCTTATACCTGTGGGCAATGAAATGTACACCCTTTTTTCGAGTCTCCTCCTTAAAGCTTCATCTATATCCCACGGGAAATTTGTAGCAGCCAATACCATTACCATTTTGGAAGGATCATCATTATCTGAAGCACCCCCTACACCTGCAGCAATGAAAATATTAAACATCTTCAACTGGAGTGTTACAGAAAAGGTTTTTCAACATTCTATTCAAGTACAGCATGCATCAATTTAAACTAAGCTAGCCATTTCTATCAAACAGTTTAGTTCTTTGTGGCCAAAGTAAAGACAAGTGCGCATGTTTAATAGCTCTATTTTAATGTACATCCAGACTACATCACAGTCACCTTTTTCAAGTAACTGGGTTCAAAAATAGGTTAATCAATAAATAAGGTGTTAATGTAGAGGAATGGGGAAAAGAAAATGCAATGCCTTGTGTCATAACACTTACTTTGTTGCAAGCTAAATCAATTTCTATGTAATGCCTTTCTCATTCACTTTCAAGACAACCAAAATTGCAAATGTTGTAGCTCTGAATAAGTTAATTTTAAAGACAAGAACAACCACAAAAAAGGCTTTTAAAGCCAAGATTGGATAATGTCAAATGCAAACTTGCCCAACTTATGCTATTTATTGAATAATTTAAGATCACAAGACATAGGGTAAGCATTAGGCCAATTGGCCCATCAAGTCTGCATCACTATTCAATGATTTCATGGCTGGGCTGATCTGATCATCTCCACTTCCGCTTTCTTGCATTTTCCCCCGAAAGATTTTCTATTCCCGTGCTAAATGAAAATCTGGATTTCAGCCTTCAATATTGACGTGCATGCTCCAGACATCTGCAGCAAAGAATTCCACCACACTCAGAAGAAATTCCTCCTCCTGTCTTAGATTGGCAACCCCTTACTCAGGTTGTCATCTGGCCCTAGACATCCCCCACTAGGGGAAAACAAACAAAAAATTCTTTCTGCATGTACCTTGTCAGACCCTTAAAAATCTTGTTTCAAGAAGATCAACTGCCTTTCTAAACTTCAGTGTAGAAGTCGAAGCTGCTCAACCTCACTTTATAAGAAAATCCCTCCATATCCAGGATTGACCCAGTGAGCCTTCTTTGAACTGCTTTCAATGAAAGTATATCCTTCCTTCGGCAACAGGAACAAAATTGTTCAGTGTTCCAGGTGTGGTCTGACTAGAGCGCTCAATGGTTTTAGCAAGATCTCCCTATTGTTACGTTCCATTCCCTTTAAAATAGAGACTAACAATCCATTTGACTTCCCTATTACCCACTGGACTCATACAGCAGTGTTTTTTTTTCTCTGAATTATGCACAAAGTCTCCAAATTCCTTAGTACTGTAGCTTCTCTAATTTTTCACTAATTTAAATAATCACTTCCTCTATCCTTCTTGCCAAAATGCATCCCCTCACATTTTCCGAGATTATACTACATCTGTCAAGTTTATACCCACTTAACTCTGCAGAGGAGAATGAATCAGTTAATGACAACTGTTAGTTAACTGCCATACTAAGTATAAATTTTAAACAAGACAGGTTGATGGACTTATGGCAGAACCATAAGAAGTGTACCGCATAAATGGGTAGCTAGTTAATACAGTTAGTCACTATTTTTGAGTAAAACAGGTGCTAGTCCACGTATGGTAATGCAACGACCGATCAGAGTCAACAAGCCTGTTTTAAAATTTATATAGTGCTTGGCAACAAAATGTTCAGTTATCATTTACTGGTAGCATTCCCATAAGAATTCTGTACCAATCTGAGTCCACTTGCCAAACAATTAGCATTTCCCTCCTAAAGTACAAATGCTGTTTTCCTTTTACTTTGGTATATTTTACAAGATGTTCTGACAAATGCATGACAAAAAGTTTCAACAAAATGAGTCTTTTTTGCAACACTCAAGTTCAGTACTAGCAAATGACTATAAGCAAAGCATGAAGCAAATAATATACACAAAACATTTGCATTGCAGATGTTTTGTTCTGTCCAGTGAACAAGACCGCAGCAAAATTACTAAAATCAGAGAAAAAGATTGATTTTACAGACAGGCTTATCCGAGTGGGACTACTTTAGAAGATAGAAGGTGTAATGTTGATATTTAAGTGTTTTTATTTTTAATTTTACATGAAAGTTGTTTACTGAAGCCTTTAAACAGACAGGAAACATACCATCCATCTGAATAAGTAGCTCTGACTTGACTCTACGGCTGGCTTCATGCTCATCAGATGTGCCCCTGCGACTACAGATCGAATCAATTTCATCAATAAATATAGTTGTTGGAGCATAAAATCGGGCCTAAAGGAGGGAAAAACAATATCTTTAGTATCAGAGATGGTAGGAACCACCGATGCTTCAGAAATTAAGAATACAAGCTCTACAGCTGGAAGAACACAGCAGGCCATGCCGCAGAGGAGCGGGAAAGCTAACGTTTCCGGTCTAGACCTGAAACGTCAGCTTTCCTGCTCCTCTGATGTGGCTTGGCCTGCTGTGTTCTTCCAGCTGTAGAGCTTGTTATCTTTAGTATCCACTTTAAAGATATTTATTATATCATCCAAAGAATAGCATGTAGCATTCGCTCCATAATACAAACAACATATTCCATAATTCCCTGGTTACGAGTAGAAATTGAAAACAAAAATAAATCTATACACAGCTTAAATAAATGTGCTAAATTGTATGTACCCAAACTAAGTAATTTTCTATCTTCATTTATAGCACGTCACTTATGCAAATGCCCTTTCTACATAAGATGTTTAATTAGACATTTATTTAGGCTATGTTTAATTCAGTTTTGTTTTCAAATTGCACTCATTCCCAATTTATCACTGAGCCCTTTATAACTAACACTTTACATAGTTGAACAAAGCTATGGGATGTTACATGGAAGTGCTTGTCCTTCACATGGACTTTGTGGCCAGTATAAATTACAAAACTTTCAGGACAGAATAAGAGAGTCAACACAAACAAAGTAAAGTAGATTTGTAGTAGCTTAGAACTAACTATTTGCCAAACAAATAGCATCTTGTTGTGAGGTTGTCCTGTGTCCAAAATCATGATGAAAAAAAGCGACATTACTTTTGGGGTGCTATATTAATCTTCAAATATAATTATAGAAACATGGACGCATCCTCTCCTGACATTTTCACGTTTAGGACTGGAAGGACAAATGTTGAGAAGCCGAGGGTAGTAGAGAATAGAATTAAGTCATGTGACTAACCCTGCTTTTCGTGAAAGTAGCAAACACTTCTTTTCACATTAAATTTGTTCCTTAATTATATAACAGCAAGAAAGAAAATAGAAAATACATATGTAATTTCACTTACCATTTCAAATAACAAACGAACCAATTTTTCAGACTCTCCCCTGTACTTGGACGTTAATGTGGAAGAGGACACGTTGAAGAAAGTTGTTCCACACTCTGTAGCCACGGCCTTAGCTAGCATGGTTTTGCCAGTTCCTGGTGGTCCCACCATTAAGACACCCTGGAATATGAAAAGAAAAATATTAATAGAATTTTATTTAACTCCATTCCAAATTTAAAAAACATTCCAAAGAGAACACTTCTCTTCTTGCTCATTATACTCTTGAATAGGAGACAAGTTCTAAATAATACTAGACTTCATAAAATCCCTTCATTTTGAAATGGTACACAAACAAGTTATGTACATCAGCCCCTGGCCCTCAACTCTTGAGGGGTTCAAGTTGTGGGGGACATTATTCCTTGAAAGTCAGACTGCCAAGGAGATGATTCCTCAATCTAGGTTGTCCCTATACTGGCTCATCCAGAGAGACTAGCATACATAGAACATAACAGAACAGTACAGGCCCTTTGGCCCTCAATGTAGTGCCGACCTGTCATACCAATCTCAAGCCCATCTAACCTACACTATTCCATGTACGTCCATATGTTGTCCAATAACTACTTAAATGTACCTAAAGTTGGCGAATCTACTACCGTTGCAGGCAAAGCATTCCATTCCCTTACTACTCTCCGAGTAAAGAAACTACCTCTGACATCTGTCCTATATCTTTCACCCCTCAATTTAAAGCTATTCCCCCCTCGTGCTCGCCGTCACCATCCTAAGAAAAAGGCTCTCCCTATCCACCCCTCCGATTATTTTATATGTTTCAATTAAGTCACCTCTCAACCTTCTTCTCACTAATGAAAACAGCCTCAAGTCCCTCAGCCTTTCCTCGTAAGGCCTTCCCTCCATACCAGGCAACATCCTAGTAAATCTCCCCTGCACCCTTTCCAAAGCTTCCACATCCTTCTTATAATGCGGTGACCAGAACTGTACACAATACTCCAAGTGCGGCCGCACCAGAGTTTTGTACAGCTTCACCATAACCTCTTGGTTCCGGAACTTGATCCCTCTATTAATAAAAGCTAAAACACTATATGCCTTCTTAACAGCCCTGTCAAACTGGGTGGCAACTTTCAAGGATCTGTGTACATGGACACAGATCTCTCTGCTCATCTAAACTGCTAAGAATCTTACCATTAGCCCTGTACTTTGCCTTCCGGTTACTCCTACCAAAGTGCATCACCTCACACTTGTCTGCATTAAACTCCATTTGCCACCTCTCAGCCCAGCTCTGCAGCTTATCTACGTCTCTCTGCAACCTACGGCATCCTTCATCACTATCCACAACTCCACCGACCTTAGTGTCGTCTGCAAATTTACTAACCCATCCTTCTATGCCCTCATCCAGGTCATTTATAAAAATGACAAACTGCAGTGGACCCAACACCGACCCTTGCGGTACACCACTAGTAACTGGTCTCCAAGATGAACATTTCCCATCAACTACCACGCTCTGTCTTCTTTCAGCAAGCCAATTTCCGGCCCAAACTGCTATATCTCCCACAATTCCATTCCTCCGGATTTTGTACAATAGCCTATTGTGGGGAACCTTATCGAATGCTTTGCATCTTCAAGCTACAGCAAGAATAGACAAATGCACTACAGCATAATGCAAGCAGCCAAGCAGGTCACATAGCGATATGAAGGATTTTATAGGAAGCAGTTATATAGAAGGAATCTAGTCTTTCTCATCAACCTTCTTCCTGTACAATCTGGCAGCAAGATAGTAGCCCATGCAGTCACAGAAGAATCCTGAAGCCTTGCCCAGTCCGGCACCTGCTCCACCGTCAAGTTATTTCTGTGAGGGAATCTACAAATAGCCATTAGACCTCTTTAGTAACATAAGCAAGGGATCCAGTAGCCCCACTACTAAATTAGCAGTCATATTGTTGTAAACAAAAAGAAAATAGTAGAGGGCAACCAACTGATTTCTACGCCAAGAACAAAGATCTCCAGACCACTGCAACTCAAACATAAATGAACCGGCAACTACAATAGCAAATGTCATTTTTAACACAAAAGATGTAAAACATGAGCCGAAGTAGGCCACTCAGCCCTTCAGGCCTGCTTTGCCATTCATTTTGATCATGGCTGATCATCCAACTCTGTGCCCCGTTTCCACATTTCTCCATCCACCAGCCCCCCACACACACACCCATTGATGCTTGTAACCCTAAAGAACTACATCTAACTCCTTCTTGAAACTATTCAAAGCTTTGGCCTCAACTGCTTTCTGTGGCAGAGAATTCCACGGGTTCACTATTCTGAAGAAATTTCACCTAAGTCCTAAATGGCCTGAACCTTGAACTGTAACCCTTAGTTCTGGACATGAGAAATATCCTTTGTCTGCTTATCCAGTCTAATTCTGCTACAATTGATAGGTTTATATAAGAACCCTCCTCATTTTCTTTACTCAGGTAAGGTGGCCAAAACTACTCTCAATAGTACAGGTGTCGTCTCACCAAGGCTCTGTAAGACATCCTGTTCCTGTATTCTAATTTTCTTGCTATAAAGGCCTTCTTCACCTCCTGCTGCACCATGTGTGCTCAGTGACTGGTGTACTAGGATACTAAGGTCTCGTTGCACATTCCCCCTTCCTCAGCCTAATAGTCATTTAGATAACAATCTGCATTCCTGTTAAAGATTTAGGCTGGCTCAGTGGATAACTCTCGCTTTTAAATTAGAGGTTCAGCATTTAAGTCCCACCCCGGGACTCAAAGACAAAAACTTTGCTTAACACTCTAGTGTTGTAACCAGTGCACAAGTGGAGGTGTCATCTGTTGGACTAAATGTTACACCTAGGTTCCTCCTGTCCCCCTGGGCATCACAAATCCATAGCACAATTTCAAAGTAGAGCAAGGAAGCTATCTCTGGTATCCACTATGCATCCCTCAATTAATGTCACAAGAAATGTTTACGTGGTTCTTATCATACTATTGCCCAGAGGAGCTTGCTGTGTCCAGCTTGGCTATGTTTCCTACATTACAGCAATAACTACACTTCAAAGCTACTTAATTAGCTGTAAAGTGTTTTGTGACATTCTGAGCCTTTAAATCTCAATCTAAAATGGAAGTATCCCTTTTTGCACTTTGGAGATGTCATCCAAGTTTCTCCAATGGGTGAATCCAGAAGTCAGGCACATGGTCTTGAAACTAACGCTGTCCCACATAGTAGTAAAACCAGGAACATTATCCTACAAAATGTTAATGGAGCTTTCTCATGCAAAAGCCTGTGGGTGCTCAAACAAATAAAATTTTGAAGACTGAGGTATTCTGTTCTGCAAGAGTATAGGGGTATTTAGAACAAAAACAGGTAAGTCAAATGGCATGACTAGCATGATCTAATTGAATGGCAGAACAAGCCAAATGTGCTCGAGTTGCTTATACCTTTTTTCCAGCAATAACTTTCAGAAGGAATAAAGAAAACTGTAAAATTACATTACATTGCCAAACGAATTCACAGGTTTTAAAAATTATCTTCAAAAGATTAAATTTATCTGTAGATTCTAAAAAAAGCAAGCCTTTCTATTCAAAACACTGATTATTAATACCTGGCCTGTAAAAATTACAAATATTGATTTAAATAGTTAAAGCACATGGTATATTGAAAATAAAGTTTTATATCTGATTTTCACAAGAAGGTATGTCAAATTACTCTTTTTAGGTGGCAACTGGAGCATCAAGTTTTAGCAACAAGGTTACGTATTATTTAACTCATTCAAGGGACATGGGCATCTCTGGCTGAGTCAATATCTATTTCCCATCCTCAGCTGCCTTCTTGACTACAATGTTCCATTTGCTACAATGACTCAACACCATTATGGAGAGAGTTCTAGGATTTTGACCTAGCAACACTGAAGGACTAGTAATATATTTCCAAAGTTAGGATAGTGAGTGAGTTACAGGGGGGTGCTTCTTGGTGTTGTCATCCTCGTGTATCTGCTCTCCTTATCCTTTTAGATGGTAGTTGTCTTGGGTGTGGAAGATGCTGCTCAAGGAGCCTTAATAAAATTTTACAACGCATCTTATAAATGGTACACTGCTGTTATTGAGCATCAGTGGTGGAGGGAGTGAATCTTTGTAAACGTGGTGACTAGCAAGCAGGTTGCTGTGTTCAGGATAATGTAAAGTTGACTGCTGTTGGACCTGCATTTTAGCTAGACTTAAAAAGGCAGTTAATATTCTGTACTGGACATGAATTGAACTTAAATGCATTCTACAAGAACTCTTGCTCATCACAAGTGGCAATTAGCTCTCAGATTTGTTGAACATGAGTACAGACAAGAAATAGCAAGCCATTGCAAGGTAGTAAGACATTTCTGAGTATAATTTGCACTTTTCAGATTGAGAGGTTAGCTTTTTGAAAAAATATTCCTCCAACTCCACTTTTTAAACATAGCTATTAGTCTATATTTAACACACAATAGATTTGGAGCACAAAATATAAAAAACATGGCAAGGTAGCTTAATGTAAGTGGGGAGATGCTGCTTGGCCTGCTGTGTTCATCCAGCCTCACATTTTATTAGCTTAATGTAAGTGACACGTTTTGCAAAGTGGTTCAAGAACAGAGCTACATATTAAAGATGATAGGCCAATTTAAACAAATAGTTAAGAAAGCATATGGAGTTGCAGGGTGAAATGTGAGGAAGATGTTATGAGAATACAGGGTGACTTGGACAGGCTAAGTGAGTGGACAGATGCAGTTTAATGTGGATAAATGTGTGGTTATCCACTTTGGTGCCAAGAACAGGAAGGCAGATTACTATCTAAATGGAATCAAGTTAGGTAAAGGGGAAGTACAACAAGATCTAGGTGTTCTTCTACGTCAATGAAAGCAAGCATGCAGGTACAGCAGGCAGTGAAGAAAGCTAATGGCATGCTGGCCTTCATAACAAGAGGAATTGAGTATAGCAGCAGAGAGGTCCTTCTGCAGCTGTACAGGGCCCTGGTGAGACCGCACCTGGAGTATTGTGCACAGTTTTGGTCTCCATATTTGAGGAAGGACATTCTGGCTATTGAGGGAGGGCAGCATAGGTTCACAAGGTCAATTCCCAGAATGGCAGAACTATCATATGTTGAAATATTGGAGCGACTGGGCTTGTATACGCTTAAGTTTAGGAGGATGAGAGGGGATCTGATTGAGACGTATAAAATTATTAAGGGATTGGACAATCTGGAGGCAGGAAGTATGTTTCCGTTGATGGGGAAGTCCAGAACCAGAGGACACTGTCTAAAAATAAGACGTAGGCCATTTAGAACAGAGTTGAGGAAAAACTTCTTCACCCAGAGAGTGGTGGATATATGGAATGCTCTGCCCCAGAAGGCAGTGGAGGCCAAGTCTCTGGATAGTTTCAAGAAAGAGATGGATAGAGCTCTTAAAGATAGTGGAATCAAGGGTTATGGGGATAAGCCGGCAACACAATATTGATTGTGGATGATCAGCCATGATCATAATGAATGGCGGTGCTGGCTCGAAGGGCCAAATGGCCTACTCCTGCACCTTTTGTCTATTGAGTATTTACTCAGCAAAGTTTTTTCTATTCACTTTTGGACATGGACGTCATGGACGTCATTAGCTGGGCCAGCATTTATTGTGCATCCCTAGTTGCATTTGAAGGTGATAGCGAGCTGCCTTCTTGAATTGCTGCAGTCCACGTGTTGCAGGTAGACCGACAATGCTATTTGTGAGGGAATTCCAGGGTTTTGTGCCCACTGACACTGACAAACCGCAATACACTTCCAAGCCATGGTGGTGAATAACTTGGAGAACTTGCAGGTAGTAGCATTCCTATGTTCCTGCTGCCCTTGTCCTCCTGGATGGTAGTAGCCATGGGTTCGGGGAAGATCTTGTCTAAGAATCTTTAGCAAATCGCTGCAGCTCATCTTGTGACATAGTAAGAACTGACAATGCTCAAGTTTGAGAAAACAGTGTTGAGCTGGAGGAACAGAGCAGGCCAGGCAGCAGAGGAGCAGGAATACTGATGTTTCGGGTCGGGACCCTTCTGCAGACAGGTTCCAACCCGAAACGTCAGTTTTCCTGCTCCTCTGATGCTGCATGGCCAGCAATGCATCTTGTAGATGGCACACACTGCTGCTCGATAGTGCAGTGTGAATAAGGGGGATGGTGATACCATTGACAGGGTGACATCAAGTGGCAGTGGTTAGACTGTCTCTTAATGGAGATGCTCACTGCCTGATAAGTGTGGCCTGAATGGCACTCGTCATCCCAAGTCTAGATATTATCCAGGTCTTGCTGCATTTGGACATGGGCTGTTTCAGTATCTTAACTGTCATGAATAGTGCTAAACATTATGCAATTATCAATGAGATTCCCTACCTCCGACTTTACCATGGAGAGAAGATCATTGATGAAGCAGCTGAAGATAGTTGGGCCTAGGATCGTGAGTAAGTCCTACAGAGATGTCCCTTGGAGCTGGGATGACTAACTCACAACTACAACTTTCTTATGATGTGCCAGCTATGACCCCAACCAGCAGAGAACTTTCCCCCCTCCGATTTCCACTGACTCTAGTTTTGCTACAGACATTTTGTATAAAAACAAGGAAATAATGCTAAACCTTCATAAATCTTTGGCAAAGCCTCAGCTGGAGCAATCTGCATAATTCTGAACACTTTAAAAAGAACGTCATGACCCATGGCAGAGTTAAAACTTATCCCAGGTGGCCAATGTCCTTTCATTCCTGATACATGGAGAGTCTGGAGAAGCTGAGGTTCATTTTTGAAGGTTAAACAATGGTACAGCTAATAGGGAAACTCAAACTTGAGGGGTTTACATAGAGCAGGTAAAGAGAAATTATTTCCTTTGCCGAAAGGGTAAGTACCAGTACAAGTTTAAAATATTTGGCAAAATAAAATTAGACAAGTGTGGGAAAAATATAACCATACAGGGTTAAGATCTGGAACACAACACCTGAAAACGCGTGGAATCAGAATCCATGGGAATTTTAAAAAGAGAATTCAATGTGCTCTTAAAGATATATGTCAGGTGTTAGGGAAAAGGGGTAGCGTAGGTCAAATGCCTGCCTGTGCTATAATATACAATAA
This sequence comes from Stegostoma tigrinum, assembly GCF_030684315.1. Lineage (NCBI taxonomy): Eukaryota > Metazoa > Chordata > Chondrichthyes > Orectolobiformes > Stegostomatidae > Stegostoma > Stegostoma tigrinum. Next base: position 80,349,560 of record NC_081359.1, read on the forward strand.
TTCTATCACAATCTCAACAAAAACTAAATTCCTACTTTCCAAGGTCGCCTTATTCCTTTGAAGAAGTCAGGCATCCACATTGGTAGCACAACAGCTTCTCTCAAAAGTCGCTTGGCATCTTCTAAATCAGCTATATCATCCCTGAACAGAAAATGAACATGCTAAGTTTTGCACCCATAACCAAAACTTGAGTATTTTTAAACCCCAATTTTAATATCATAATACCAGTGGACATTGGGATTCCTGGAAATAATATCTCTCTCCAGAACATCAACCAAATCCTTATCATAACCAGTTCCATCAAATTTTTTTCCGTCTCCATCTCCTGATGCTTCTTGCGGGTTTCTTCTGCTCTAGAATCAAATTAATCAGAGACCATAATGAATTTTTTATTGCCAAGCATCAGCAGGTATACAAAAAAGACGAAGTAAATTTTCAAAGCACATATTAGGAGGCAAATACTGTGTTGTTCTAGACCGGTTCTTTGAGCATGCAAACGGTGAGCAAGAAAACACAATTTGAGAAATGCAGCTCTTGGGTACTTAGAATGCTAGAAGCTAAAAGAATGACAAATGATGGCCATCTAAGATTAAGACTGGAATATTAATTACATTCATTTAAAAGAAAATTATTTGAAATTGTATAATATTTTAATGTTTGATTACTTTATTAATGAGAATCAAAGTTAATAGACCAGACTTACCTGTATAAATAACAGTAAAGTTTCAAATATTTAGCACTGTTCTATAGGTGACACACACTAGTATGCACATCTGGAAACACCAGTGGGCCATTTGCACTGCCCAGAGGATTTCAATATTGTATTTACTGACTTCAAGGTTAACAGGTAAGAAATAGTACTAGCAAGAATTGGGCTGACTCACAACACAATACAACATTAAGAGCCTTCAAAGCCTCTTCCAGATTGAAAAAAATCCAAACAACTATCAAGGATACAGATAATAAATAGTGTTACAGCTTCCAAAAACGTGGGAAGGATCTCACTTTTTAAACTGTTTAAAGACACCTTTAAAAAAAACTTACCCGATGCATGAAGATGTGTGACTTTTTAAAAGAGGTGACTCATTTTGCTTTATAATTAAAATTTAAGATGATTCTGCTAACAATCTTTTGCTACAATTCCTTTTTAACATGAATCTACACAGCAATTTAATTTGGTCAGGTTCTGAATATAATCATCTATTCATTATCCCACCCAACCTGAGTTCTGAGTTCTTTCTAGTTTCCACAGAATTAGTGAATACTGCAAAGAAACACAGATTTGAGTGAAATTTACCACACCCATCCCCGGTTCAGACTTTATTTTACGATCAATGGTGAATGTCATTGCTTCTTTGAGACCAAAATCATTGCTGAATGTGAATTTCTGCTGCTGCAATTTTAATTTTCAAAATTTAAAAAGAACCCTTATGGAATATGTTTCTTCGTTGAAATCTGAATCAATTGGTCCTTCTAGTGTCTCGCTACTACATATTTGTTTGTATAAACACTATCAATAAAAAGTTGAGATAACAAGGAGTAGAGCTGGATGAACGCAGCAGGAAGGCTGAGGCTGCGGGCCTAGACCCTTCAACATCAATAAAAAGTTCATGGCCACATGGAATATGAAGGTATAAACTGACAGATCAAATGTATGGAGCTTCCTGGGCCTCATGGCAAAACCAGAGTTAAATTATTATAATTTACAACATGTCAAATTACCTAACTGAGGGTTTGGAAGGGGAAGGAAACAAATCTGAGGTAACCAACCACATTCTTCAGGTGAAGCAGCGCTCCACAGCTATATGGTGAAAGTCTGGACAACATTCAGGTTTGGACTGACAAGTTAGGACTGAAGAAGGCTTCATAAGGGACAGATAATTACTTGTTTCCACTCTCGACCCATAGGTTCAGAGAATACCTATAAAAGTCCAATGTGTGATCAGAAAATCTGCAATATACTTGTGGTGTTTGAAGGGTTGGGCAGAAGAGTTGCTTGGAGATTTGTGCACTTCTTCCAAAGGCTCAGCACATTCTAGTGAAATCTTTTGGTATGTTTAATGCCTTTCCAGAAGTACATGCACATTCAGACAGTCATAGGCCAGGTATTTCCATGAGCAAGTGTGAATATATGAAATCTTCAAGAATGCTTCGAGGCCATCTCCAAAGCATTTCTACTGTCCTCCTGACAGTCAAGGTCCCACCGAGTGCAATTACAGCAGGTGCTTCTGGCACCTGATGTGAGGTTTACAAATAACTTGTTCTGCCCAGCAGAGTTAGTTTTCATAGATTAGCATGTAATTAGCACAAATTGACTTGGGAGAGGATGCTGCTGTTCGACCACCATTTTTGTCAAATGAATAGAAGGATCTTGTGAAAGCAGTACTAATGGTATTTCCTAGTGCTTCGAGGTGCTGTTGCAGATTATCCACATCTTTGCCCAGTAAACAGTCTCAGTTTTGAAATCTCAGTCCTCAATCTTCTGTACTAGGCCGAAGACCAAGCGGACATTTATGAATTCCATCATCTGTATATTGCGACCATTCACTTAGGAAATTGAACTGGTACTCAAGCTTACTAATCCCAGTTGGTCACAAAAGTTAAATATGTAACCCAAGTCCCCAATTTAACTGTCTGAGACTCAGACTAACAAAAATGGATTCAGAGTACATCTTGTTTCTTTAAAAGTTATCTGATCTCATTTCCACACCCTTCCGAATACATAAGGTAGTTGGCACACTAATTGTTCTGCTTCTTAAGTCATTGGTTACAGGCAATGGCTGACAGAAAATGGTTTAAAAAAAAGGGACTGGCTAGTGACCTTTGGTTTGCTGCAGATTACACAAGAGGCCAAGAAAGAGCTTGACTTTTTAAAACAGGCTGGAAGTTATCTGCACCATTGCTGTTCTCACGGTGGCTCCTGGACAGGTGGACAGTCCAAGAGATGCCGTCATGCTGAGGACTCCTGGTCCACACTACTGGTCATAATAGAAAGATCAACAAACAGCATCTCTGGGTAAATCTTGTCCTGAACACACACCCAGGCACTGAAAAATGAAAACGATCTCAAGTGTAATGAAAAAAAAAGTGCACATTACACAACTTGGAAGTGGCATGCAACTTTATGGCTTCAACATCTAAAGTTTATAAAATAACCAGTCATCTTTTAAGTAAAAAAAAAGGCAATAAGTTTCATAAATGTACAATTAACAAGCAGCAAAATTATACCTTGTCATCTTTTCCTCTTGTTCTGGAATCACCACTATGCTTGCTGCTGGATTTTTCGGCTCTTCCAGCCTGCTGACCTCGACCCACAAGTCCTCTTGCCTGGACAACTGGCGATTCTTTTCGCACAGGTTTAACCTCACGATTCTGCCGCTTCAAAGGAGCTCTGAAATTCAACACCACACTGTTAGGCGGTACCCATAATTTCCTGTCAAATGATGTCCAGACAGTAAGTCATTACTAATCTGCACTGACTGAACCTATTCAAAATGACTAATAAGTGAAAGTATTAATCACAAGTCAGTTCCCCACTGCCGCCCCCGCAACAAAAATCAGCTTTTTCAAGGCTAATGCAATAAAATGCAAAAAAATCTATCAAATCATGCTCAGAGATAAATGGGAACTGCAGATGCTGGAGAATCCGAGATAACGAAGCGTGAAACTGGATGAACACAGCAGGTCAAGCAGCATTTTTTGTGCTCCTAAGATGCTGCTTGGCCTGCTGTGCTCATCCAGCTCCACACTTTGTTATATCAAATCATGTTAGAGGCTGTAATAGTTACTCTTCAAAATTTTTTAAAAACTTAGTCAATATAAAATTTTGATAATTAATTTTTAAATCTTTACTTAAAGATGTTTTAAATATTTGTGTTATTAGAATGTTTACATCCATCTGGAATTCAGCTTAACATTCAACCCAAAAATGGTACATTTATTAATGCAGCATTCAGTCAGTATCGATCTGAAATGTGATCAGAAGTTATTTACTCAAAACTCAAGCATGAGCCAACAATTTTACAGACCAAAGGCAAGACGTTACCACATTTCCAAAGTTAGATATAAAATGTAATCCTTAGATCGCCTGATAGTTTCATTTACTTTTCGTACCTGGCAACTAAAAAAGCCACTAAATGCCTGAAGAGCACAGGATTGAGTCTACAAAATCCTTATTTCTCTTGGGTTAAATGACCAACCTCTCAACAGCTCTGTCAACCCATGGATCTATCTACAACAAATGGACTGTTGTGGTTCAAGAGAAGGTGGTAGTTAGCTGTGCTCAAGTGCAACTACAGTTAGGCAATAAATACCAGCCTAGCAATGATGAGGCAATGGCCTAGTGGTATTATCGCCAGACTACTAATCCAAAACTCAGCTAATGTTCTGGGGATGGGAGTTTGAATTCAATAATAAGAAATCTGAAATGAAGAATCTACTGAACACCATTGAAGAAACAAACTCATCTGATGCCCTTCAGGGAGGGAACTGCACCATCCTCACCTGGTCTGGCCTACATGTCACTCCAGAACCACAATAATGTGGAGGATTTTCAATTAGCTTCTGAAATAGTCTAGCAAGCTATTGAGTTTAAGGGCAGCTAGGCACAGGCAAGCAAATAAATGCTGACCAATCTGCAATGCCCATGTCCCACAAGCAAAAAATAAAACAAAAAGCCAGCAACACCCAGTTCCCACGAATGAATGGAAACAAAAAACTGTCATCCATTTAAAATCCTATTTAAGACAAATATCATGAGCTTATCTTTACAATAGGGGGTAAAAAAAGTCTGAAGATTGTTATCAGACAATTACTTTTTCACAATGAGGAAACTAAATTCTTAGATAATAAAAATAAATTAAACATTGATATATATTCTACATACAATGTAGCATTTTAAAATAGTTGGTTGTGAGGAAAACAGATGTACAGAACATTGGTGAGGCCACTTTTAGAATACTGCATACAATACTGGTTGTCTTTCTATAGGAAGGATATTATTAAACTTGAGAGAGCACAGAAAACATTTACAAGGATGTTGCCAGGACTGGAGGGTTGGAGTTATGGACAGGGGCTGAAAAGCCTGGGGCTTTTTCCTCTGGAGCATCTGAGGTTGAAGGGTAACCTTTTACCGGTTTATAAATCATAAGCGTCACGAATAGGGTGAGCAGCTAAGATCTTTTTCCTGGAGTGGAGGAGTCCTAAACTAAGAGCATAGGTTTAAAGGCGAGTGTGGAAAGATTTAAAAAGGATTTAATGGGTAACATTTTCACACAGAAGGTGGTGCACATATGGGATGAACTGCTAGAGGAAGTGGTGGAAGCTAGTACAATTACAAAATTAAAAAGGCATCTGGATTGGTATATGCATAGGAAGGGTTTAGAGGGATATGAGCCAAATGCTGGCAAATGGGACTATGTGAGATTGGGATGTCTGTTTGGCATGGATCAGTTGCACTGAATGTTCTGTTGCCGTGCTGTATGACTATGATTCTATGACTCCAAAGATGAGATAGATCCAACTTAGCTTTATGAAAGAGTTTGAGTGTTTGACAAATACATTTTTTAAATTCACAGGGCATGAATCATGCTGCTCTGAGGCATGAGTTTAAATTGTGCTCAAGAAGGTGGTGTTGAACTATTTTCTTGAATCACTGAACCATGTGGTATAAGTACGTTAAACATTATTAGGGAGAGAGTCCCAGGATTTTGACCCAGCATGATTAAAGGAAAAGTGATGTCACTTCAAGACATCCAGGATGTGACATGGAGGGAGACTTGCCAAACAGCGTACACATGCTTCTGTTACCTTTGACATTCAAGACAGATTTGAGAGATTTGGAAAGTGTGGTCAAAGAAGCTTTGCAAAGTTGCTGCAGTATACCTTGTGGATGTTACAAAGTACTGTTTGCCAGTGGTGGCAGAAGTACATATTTAAAGGTGGTAACAGAGTGCCAATTGAGTGAAGTTCTTTTATCCTGAAAGTTGTTGAGATACTTGGAGCTACAGTCATCAAGGCGACTAAGGTGCATTCCATCACACTGCCGACTTGGGCCTTGGATAATCTTACAGGAGTCAGTAGGTGAGTTATTCAATGTAAAATTGAAAGCTTCTAACCAGTTCATGTAATCATAGCATGTGTGTGGCTGGTCCACATTAGCTTCTGGTATGAATAAGGCATCATATTCAGGGCTGGGGCTGGGGCGGACGGTGACTAGTGTAGTCAGCACATGGACTTCAGGTGTTTATTATCCATATCAACATCTTAGATGGCAGATTGAAGGGCTCTTGTGGCAAGGTGGTAGTGCTCCCACATCTGAGCCACAAGGCCCAGATTCAAGTCCCACTTGTTCCAGAGGTAAGTAAGAACACCCCTGAACAGGTTGACTGAACGAGAATAGATGAGAAACGGAAACCAGTTTTGTGCAACAGCACTTCTGGAAACAAAATAAATGGAGAGGGGAAAGAACTCCTGTAGTGCAGTGGTAGCAACCTTACCTCTTGGCCAGGAAGCCTGGGTTCAAGTCCCACTTGGGACAATTAGTATAGTTCATGATCATCATGCCTCAGATGAGGTCAAGAAGATGGGACCTCCATCAGGAATTGAACCCATGTAGTTGGCATCACGATGCATAGCAAACCAGCTCCCAGATGCATTATATATGTTATTGTAAAATTATACAACTTCGAAAAGCAGCATACCTTTCAGTAAATAATGGCATGCAGGGGAATTTTAGGAGCCCTTGTATGTCAATCACAAAGTTTCTAATTGATGCTGCCAGTTTGTATTCTTGGCTGGAATATCTAGAACTTAAAAAGGTCACAGTCTCACAACAAGCGGGTTAGCCAATTAGAATTTGATGAGATATAGTTAGAGTTATCATTCCTTATAATTCTCTGATCGAGAGGTCAGTGCACGCTCACAGAACATTTAAGCAGAAGATAATAAATGTTGGGTGAAAGGGGAATAATAGAAAATAGGACAAAGTTGACATTACTCAGGTGTGATCAAGGTACAGCGGCCTTGCTGCATGAGGTGATCTACTCCAGCTCCAATTACTTTTGCTATTTTGCCAATACTAACCACAGGCCACTTTATGGCCTTACAATATTGATTTTTCACACCTCCACCCCCCTCCCCCATTACCTTAATCTCAACCCTTTATATCATCACAAACATTTCTAACATTGAAATTAGATATAGATTTTTAAAGGAGTCTTAACAAACAAAGAAAATTCAAAATAGAGCTGGATGAACACAGCAAGCTTGGCCTGCTATGTTCATCCAGCTCTACACCTTGTTATCTCAGATTCTCCAGCATCTGTAGTTCCTACTATCCCTGAAACAATTTCATTCAAACTCAGTTTCACTAAACTAGCATTCAATATTACTAATTTTACACACCGGTGTTCAACTGGAATAGGTGGTGGCCAAACACTGGGATCTTTGGAAGATTCATCTTGCTGAGGGACAGAGAAATCAGTTGGTGGCTTCTCTACTCTAAAGCTTTCCAAAGTGTTAACAATTCCTTTGACCTGCTCATATTCTTCTACTAAGTCTTGACGAACCTGGAAAACAAATCGCAGCAAGTGTCTTCTGGTCATTATTCCTGAAATAGAAATTTTTACAGCCTGTTTTAACCTGTTCACACACTATATTTTCTAGGTAATCTTGACAACAATTTGTGTGCATTCAAATTGGCAAGGATAGCCTCAAGGGAGAGTTCATTGAACGTATTAGATATTATTTCTTGGAGCAACATTGTTTCTTGGAGCCGCCAGAAAAGAAGCTCCTCTGCATCAACTGGAGGGTAAGAAATTGGAGGTGACACTAGCATTCAGGACTTAAGTAAAAGGTCATTTCATAGGCACGAGGACAGATCTGGCCTTCGAGAACTGGAGGGAAACTAAAAGCTAAGACAGTTGATGCGCACTGGTATGAGGACTTACCGAATTGCTCGCAACCAAAATATATTGCAGAAGGCAAGATTTTTTGGGGGCCAGGTCATAAACCATCCATGGCTAACCAAAGAAGTGTAAGATAATGGCAAAACCTAAGGCATGCCATAGTGTAAAGACAAATGGTAGGTTCGAAGATTGGGAAATGTTCAAAGTTCAGTAAAACGTTGCTTTTTATGACATTTTTTAGTAAGGCAAATTATGATAGGAAAGTAGCACAAAGTAGAAAACTGAATAGCAACAGCTTCTGTAAGTATATAAAAAGACAGAGACCAAGAATGTTGGTCCCTTGGAGGATAAATTTAGGGAGCTAATTGTAGAGAAAAACAGATATAGCAGTCAAACAAAAGTTCATATTTTGCTTCAGTTTTCCAAGAGTAACAGGTAATATAGTAGTTATAGAAAGGGAGGAACTTAAAAAAAAAATCACCATCACGAAGGAAAAAAAAATCACTGCACAAACTATTAGGATTGAAGGCAAACAAATCCCCAGAGCCTGATGGCTACATCCTAGGGCCTTAAGGAAAGTGGCAGAGATAGTGGATCAATTGGCTATAACAATCCAAATTCCCTGGACAGAAAAAAGGTTTTAGTGGATTGGAAAAATGCTAATATAACACCCTTATTCAAAAAAAGGGATGGAGGCAGAAAGTAGGAAATTGCAGACTAGTTAGTTTAACACGAGTCATATGAAAATTGTCAGCATCTATATTTAAGGAAATAATAATAGGACATTTGGAGGTCAAACTATAATACAGAGTCAGCATGGTTTTATAAACGGTAACTCTCAGAATCCTCATGTCCACACCAATCCTCCAAACAGCATCCCATGCAGATGCACCCCCCTACCCTATCCTTGTAATCCTGCATTTCCCATGGCTAATCCACCTAGCTCGCACATTCCTGGACACTTTGGACAATTTAGAGCTATCTAATCTGACTGTGGGAGAAAACCCACATAGACAAAGGGAGAACGTGCAAACTCGACAGACGCAGTTGCCCCAGGACGGTATCGAACCTGGGTCCCTGGTTCATGTTTGATTAATTTGCTAGAATTCTTGGAAAATGTAACAAGCAACATGGATAATGAGTATCCTGTAGATGCAGCATATTTGGACTTCCAGAAGGCGTTGATAGGGTTAAGAATAAAAGTTTAATACACAAGGTAAGATCACACAGGGTTTGGGGTCATTCATTAGTGTTTGTCAACCTGAGAAATCTGTCAATCTATGGCTTTCAGGGTTCCACAGGAATCAGTGCTGAGACTGCAACAAGTTACAAATGGCTTATATTGTGGGAAAATGTGAAGTTGTTTATTTTTGAACAGAACTAAAAAAAAAATCAGATTATTAAAATGGAGAAAAACTACAGCAGAAAGCTGCAACATAAAAAAGGACTCAGGGCTACTTGCACACAAAATGCAAAGCTAGCACACTGATGCAGCAGGTAAACAGGAAAGCTAATGGAATGTTTAAATGTAATGGAATGTTCAAAAGGATTGAAGTTTAAGCGCAGGGAAATCTTAGTGCAAGTGTACAAGGTGATAGTGGGATCTCATCTGGAGTAATGAGAGCCCCTTGTTAAAGTATAACTTCATTGGAGGCACTTCAGAGAAGATTCCCTCGGATTATCCCTAATGTGGAGGGATTGTCTTAAAAGCACAGGCTGAACAAGTTGGGGCTCTACTCACTGCAGTAGAGAAGAAGGAGAAGTGAAATGATCTCATAAGAACATACAAGATTCTTCTTAAGAGGCTCGACAGGTTGAGTACCTATTTCCCCTTAAGGGAGAGTTTAGGACCAAAGGGATGCCCTCAGAATTAACAGGCACCCATTAACGACTGAGATGAGGAGGAATTTCTTCTCTCAGGACATTGATTGCCTTTAGAACTCCTTGCCACAGAGAGCTGTGGGGCAGTGTCTTGTGATATTTACGGTACAGATAGATTTTTTGATCAGTAGGGGATTCAAGGGTTAGGAAAAAGGGCAGGAAAGTGGACATGAGGAATGTCAGATTAGCCATCAGCCTACTGATTGGTACAGCAGGCTCAACAGCCAAATGGCCTGCTCCTGTTCCCATTTCTTATGGTCTTAGAAGAACGGGCACTGCTCCCTCCCAATTATTTTGGGAAATCACAAAATTAATATAACCAAAGTGAGCATTTATCACACCTTGTCATTTTAACCCAGATTACAATGGAATCAGGATAAAATAACACAAATTATCAATTAAAATAAATCTCAAGTCATACTAAAACATAAAAATAGGACAAGTCAAACATAAAATTGCTGTACTTTTCTGATCATGGGAAAATGATAGTATTTTTCAAATGCAAAGACTTCCACGATCTCCTTATGAGTCAGTAAGTAAAATTTGTGTGTCTCCAGTGGGATGAGAGTGTCACTGGCAGGCCAGCATTTATTGTCAGTTCAGGTTCCCTTGAAGGTGGTGTTGAGCTGTCATCTTGAAGCATAGTCCATATACTGTAGGTAGACTCACAATGCCATTAGAGGAAATTTTAGGATTTTGAACCAACAACAGTAAAAGGAAAGGTGATACACCTTCTAGTCAGGACGGAGAGTGGCTTAAAAAGGAGCTTGTAAATGGTGGTGTTCCAATGTATCTGCTGCCGTTGCCCTTCAAAATGGATGGGGGTCATAGGTTTGGAAGATACTAAGGATCTTTGGTGAATTTCTGCAGTGTAACTCGTAGGTAGTATGCACTGCTGCTACCAAGCTTCAGTGGCAGAGGGAGTGGACGTGGTGCCAAACAGGCTACTTCATCCTGGATAGTGTCAGGCTTCTTGAGTGTTGTTGGAGCTACATCCACCCACGCAAGTGGGGAGAATTCCAACACACTCCTGCAGATTGTGGACAGGCTTCAGGCAGTCAGGAGTTGAGTTGCTTGTTGTAGTATTCCTAGCATCTGACCTGCTCTTGCAGCCATTGCACTTATACTTATCCAGTTGAATTTCTGGTGGTAACTCCCAGACTGTCAACAGTGGGGGATTCAGTGATGGTAACACTATTGAATGACGGGGGTGATGATTAGTTTATTTTTGTTATTGCCTGTCATTTGTGTGGTACAAAGATTACTTGCCATGTGTCAGCCCAAGCCTGAATACTGTCCATGTTTTGTTGCATTAGAACATGCATACTTCAGTATCAGAGGAGTCACAAACAGTGCTGAACATTATGCATGATCATCATTACTTCTGACCTTATGATGGAGGGAACGTCATTGATGAAGTAGCTAAAGGCAATCAGGCCAAGGACACTATCCTGACGAACACCTGCAGAGATGTCCAGGACTGAGATAACTGACCTCCAACAACACCGATGCTCCTAAATGGTTTATGCAGCCAACGATTACACACTAGCTTCAATCTACAATTTTTGCCAAATTAGTTCATTTTTACCAATACTACCAACCCTTACAATTGCCTTCCACATTTCGAATCTTTAAAGAAAATAAATGGTGAGGATTTCTTCTTATTGTTATCCTACTAATTTACACGTGAAAAAGTTGCATCACGATAAATGAACAAACCCAGTAAGACAATAAAAACATGGTACAGTATATTTAACTTGGAAATTGTAATCTTGGAGAGGCAGATGTGATTTCATTTCTTTGAAGATTATTTATTTTTAAAAGGGTTGTCATTTGGAAAATTACTTAAATACATCATAACAAAGGCGGCATATGATTCAGACAAGTACCTAACAGGTTCTCTCTGGTATTAATGGTTGACATGATGAAAGATTGGGGTCACTAGTTGGACGTTGGACTTCGGACTTCAGTTTGGAAGAACAGTTTCATCCTAACAGGATGATAAAATATTCAATTCAGGAAAACCAGTACCCTGGCAGGTGGGTGTCAGTATGAGACTTCCAGGCTGTGAGAATTTTGTATGGAAGTCTTTGTGCAAATAGAACTGGGTGGGGAGACACCATCAGAATTGAAAAAAGGATCACATCAACAGACTTGAAGATGACCAGATCAGCTGTCCAAGGAAGAGAGTTGTGAAGAATTTAAGTAAGAAATTAAAGAGAGTTGAAATAGGAGTGGTTTTAGACTGGGATTGAATATCTGTAAAGGATAAAACTGTTTTGCTTTTTGTCTTACAAGCTGTCTAAACTGTCTTAATATATTTAGAACACTTGTTTACTATTTCTTATGTGTTGCCATCATAACAACCGTTACTGATAAATTGTTAACTTGATTAAGCATCATCTGTAACAAACCATTTGACAAGTTGGAGGGGGCAGGGATTTTTTTTGTTGAATTTATGGTCTAATTTTAAAATCTTAAACATGTGCCAGTAAGAACATTCATATACTAAAATCATCCTATTTCCCTATGCACACCAAAAAATCAGAATCACATTTCTGTGACATAAAATGTTCTATGATGTCCTATCTGATCCAAATCTGAATTCCTGACCCATATTTTTTCCATCACAAAGACAAGCTACTTTTATCTACTTTCACAACATTACCAACATTTGCTGCTGAAGCCTTCATTCAAATTTTTGCCAAAAGACAAAAACTCTCCTAAGCCCCCAGCCTCTTAATTCTAGCATTACAAATTCTCCTGTCCTTGTCTTACTCTACACACAGTTTCACATGTCTATCAGATAACGTTCACTGACCTACATTGGTACCTTATCCCTTAACACTTCACCACTCACTAATTTTCCTCTAACACTACCCTACTACTCGACAGAGTTTAGAAGGACAAGGGGCCATCTGATTGAAACTAACAGAATACAGAGGTGCCTGAATAGGGTGGACAAGAAACATATCAGCCATGATCAAATAGTGGAACAAACATATGGGTGGATGGTGCAACCTATGCCTTATGATCTTCATCATGGTAATAGATTTTTCTTCAAACCTCAATTAACAGCGCAATACACGAGAGCCCTTTTTTCTCCCCCCTCTTCATAGGAGAAATAAAGTTCTGAAGCAAAGAATGACCAAGTAAATCAACCTCAAGACAGTTTTTAAAAGAACAAGAAAAAAAAACCCAAAATCCATCAAGGGACAACAGCATTCAGGAGGTTGGAAGACACTGAAATTAGTGGTGAGATTAATGAGAAGAATATGAAGACTACAGAGTTGGACAACCTAGGACGATCCAGCCCGGAGTACAGTGCAAGAGTTTAGGCTGACACTAGAAGAATTTGAAGGTAAACTCAAGATGTCAGTGTAGATCATGGAATTCAGGGTCCCGGGCAAGCAAAATCTGCTTCAAATCAACCTATTGAGTTTTAGATGAGCTGAGAATGTATGGGCAATAAGATTGGAACTGGCAAGAAATAAACTGGATGCTTCATAAATCGATCTGGGCAAGATTAGGCAGTGAATGTTATCATTTATAGAATCATAGACTGGTTACTAATAGAATGTCGGGTTTGAAACTACTTGCCCTGGGTCAGATAGGACATGTGAAATCTTGGTGGCCCATTTCACCAGAATGTATGACAAAAAGGATGATGGAATCAGCAGTGGGAAACAAAACATGGGTAGCAAGGACAAAAATATTCCTCAAAAATTATTCCTTGAGATATTCAGTTTGAGAATGCTTTAAATTTATCATGATTTAATGTTTTACAGGCAAATTTAAAAAGTAGAGGTGGTGTAGCTGTCAGGAAAATAGGTGGGCACTTTCTCCATATATCTGGAGGTCAGTTTCTATATATTAGAAAGGAGCAGCATCTAGATAAAGGAAATAAAGGGAGGTTCAAAGTGAGTTCGCTAAGACTCTTGAGATGACTGTGAAAGTGGAGTGAGAGTTCATGGGTCCTGAAACGTGCTCAGAACATTAGGTACAAGTACAAGTGAAAGCACAGAGTGCATGAGGTGAAGCTGTAAAATAACATAGCAATAACTGAAACTATTTACCAATTTATTTATTTCATAGATATTTCTAATCAACCTGTTCAGCCATGGCGTGGAACATAGCTTCACTTGAACTCAGGCCTTCTGGATTAGATTCAAAGACACTACTACTGTACTACAAGAGCACCTTTCAAATTTTACCATCTGCTGTGGTAGGATTTAAGCCCAACCTCCAAGAGTATTAGCCTACTTGTCCAGTGATGCGCTCACCAACACTTCCCAACCTTTTTATTTTATACTCTTCTTCCCCAATTCAAATGCCATCTTATTTCCCCATCTAGATTTCTACCCTCATCTTTTTTATGTTCATTTCAGCACAAACCTATCAATATTCCATAACATCATATTAAGCAACTGGAATAGGACTTATGTATTTCAATCAAGACATTAATGTTATTTGATAAGGTACAAACATTGATATTCAAAAATCATCTGGGGATAAACAATTCTCAAGTCACTGCTTGAACAGAAGGATTACATATATTTCTTGATCACCAAATATTTTGATTTTAAAAGTTCTTCACATCACCACCTACAGTAAACAATAATGAAGAAGTTGAGATAAGAGCGAGCTAACCAGCAAATGCGTAAACAAGTGCCCCAAGGAAATATAGGGTGAGCAGAAAATTTGATAGCCATACCTGCTGCCACTTCACTTTTAGTGCTGGATCTCTGATTGACTGACTGTGTTTCTGAATCTGCTGGATTACCCCTTGGTAGTAAACCATTGAAGAATCATAGTTTCCTAGAAGGGCATATTCCCTCCCTTTTTTCACATTATCATAAATTTCTGCTAAACTCATGGTGCTCCACACTCCTGAAAGATTAAAGTATTAGAAAGTTGAACATGCTTTGGAATCCATGTGTCTGCATAAAAATATTGTTAAAAACTTCTTGCCCCACAAAATTTAACAAAGTCTTGAACACTTGACATTATCAGTTAAAAAAGGTACAAAAACTGATTTTAAAATCACAATGACCACTTCATATTATTGAATAATTACAAGCAATAACTTCTGGGAAAATGTAGATATTGATAGCAGTTGGAGTCACAGCCATCACTACAATGCCACCTCTTAGTTACAGCAAGAAAAATTAATCACACCGTACTCTTCACTTCCAATAATCTGGAGTCTTCTTCCACTTCGTGTATTTATCCAGCTTTCTCTTAACAAATGCATTAGGTTAGATTAGATTCCCTACAGTGTGGAAACAGGCCCTTTGGCCCAACAAGTCCACACTGACCCTTGGAGCATCCCACCCAGACCCATCCCCATCCCCCATAACCCAAACACCCCTGAACACTATGGCAATTTAGCATGGCCGATCCACCTAGCCTGCACATCTTTTGGACTGTGGGAGGAAACCAGAGCATCTGGAGGAAACCCACACAAACACAGGAAGAATGTGCAAACTCCGCACAGACAGATCCCAAAGCTGGAATCGAACTCGGGTCCCTGGCGCTGTGAGGCTGCAGTGCTAACCACTGAGCCACCGTGCTACCCTAATTATTTAGTTTCATCCTCAGCCGTGAACTGTGAAGTATTCCATCCAAACTCCAACACTCTGTTTAAAAATACTACTTTCCTCAGCTTTCCACTTCCCCCTTTTACTGGAAACTTTAAAATTGACAAAACAAACTTATTAATTGACTTTAAAGAAAGAAAGGTTTACCCAAGTTATTTATCACAAAACATTATCTAACTTCATAACCTCTGAAGCCTTCTATTAGTTTTACTGTGTCAGGATCAGTAAAAATGCAACAATAAGTGTTGAGCCTACAAGGTTTAAGGTTTCTGGCACGTGTGTCCATTTAAAGTCTGCTATCACTAGCAACTTATATACTTATACAGCACATTTAACGTAGTAAAACAGGATATTTCACAGCAATGCAATCAAACAAAATTTGAGGAGATATTATGGACAGATAACAAAAAAAGGTCAAGAATGAAGATTTACAGGAACCTTAAAAGGAAGAAAGCAGTAGGGTTTAGGAAGGCAAATTAAGATGTCAGATTCGTGACAACTGAAGGCCTGACCAGCAATGATTGAACCATCAATATTGGGGACGCGCTGAGCCTTGGAGGAACACAGTCCAATATCACAGATATAAAATTGATGTAATACAGTTGAGATTATGGAGTCATGGTAGACAGTGAGAGCCTTTTACCTCGGACGGTGATGGTTAGCACAAGGGTACACAGTTTTAAATTGAGGGGTGAGAGATGTAGGACAGATGTCAGAGGTAGGTCTTTTACTCAGAGTAGTAAGGGCGTGGAATGCCCTGCCTGCAACAGTGGTAGTCTCGCCGACTTTAAGGGCATTTAAATGGTCATTGGATAAACATATGGATGATAATGGAATAGTGTAGGTTAGATGGGCTTCAGATTGGTTTCACAAATCGGCGCAACATCGAGGGCCAAAGGGGCTGTACTGCACTGTAATGTTCTATATTCTATGAGACATAGCTGTAGGGTCACCAGGAATGAGAACTGAATGTCCAAGGATATTTATTTTTTGTTAAAAAGAGCCGACAAAAGAAAAAGCTCGTGGGTTAACATTGGTGGTTTGAAAGGAAATTAAAGCAATAGCGAGAAGAATATTAGCACTATGAAGTGGAATTGGTATGGGTAGAGCTTAGAACTACCAAGGAGCAGAAAACAATAGTGGGGTTAATTTATAGGTACCTAAACTGTAATGGTAATATTGGAGATTACACAGGAAATTACAAATGATAGCAATAAAAGGTACGTCTGTAATTACAGGTGAATTTAACCTGCAAGAGAGATCAGGCAAATCAAATAAATCTCAATATCGTAAAGGAGGAATTCCTAGATTGTGTTCAGGATGGTTTTCTGGTTTCAACATATTTGGAACCAATGAGAATAAAGGCCATTCTAGAATGGGTGTTGTGAAATCAAAATGGAATAATTGGCAATCTAGCAATGCAAGGCTCCTTGGGAGGAGTAACCATAATATGATAAGAGTTCTTCATCAAGATAGGGTGTGGCATCTGAGTCTAGGGCCCCAAGTCTAAACAAAGGAAACTATGATGCTATGAGTGCAAGCTGGCGAGGATAAATTGGGGAACATTACTTAAAGTGAAGACATTGGATAGGCAATGGCAAACACTTGGACAGAACAGAAGAACTGAGAAAATTGTTCATTCCTGTGTGGCACAAAAGCAAAATGAGAAAGCCGCCCAACAATGGATAACAAGGAAAATGAGGGGTCATTTAAGATCCAAGGCAGACAGCATACAAATTGGCCAAAGAATGAGGTTTGGGAGCTGATTCATTTTCAACAAAAGGACAAATCGATTGATTAAAAGGGTGAGAAGACAGCATAGGAACAAGTTTGTGGGGAACATCAAAGCTAATTGCAAAAGCTAACTATCAAACTTAAGGAGATTACGGAAAAAGTCAGGGTGAAGCTATGCAGGGACTTGAAAACACGAAATGAAATTTTAAAAATCGAATTGGTTCCTCAGCGAGCAAATATAGAGGTCTGACAGGGCGAAGGACAAATGGACCTGGTGCCAGTTTGGATACTAAGTTTACAAATGGGGTAATGCGAGGGGGCAGCTTGGAATGTATTCTTGAGATATACTGTCATTGTCAAACGAACTTAGTCAATGCGCCAGCCAATCGGGGGTAAAAAGAATCAATGCAGTGGAAATCACTATCTTCAAACACATTTACAAGAGGAGGAAGAAATTTAAGAATTGATGCTTGGCCGACACTGTTCAGCTACAATATGCAGAGATTTCGCGTTCTCGTCTTAAATCTCAGTTCTGCTTCCCGTGTTTTAAGGACTCGGAGTTAGCGAGAGCGCGAATCTGACTGCATTCTCGTCTCCCAGGACAACCACCCTCAAACCACAGCCGGCACGATGATCTCGAACACAGGTTCCTTACTTACATTTCATTGTGTGGCGTACAGGGTTCATTGCAAATCCCTGACATCAGTCTCACAATATTTACCCCCGAACCCCACCCTCCCGGCGTCCTGCCGCTCAGTTTCAGGGGCCGCGGAGCACCCGCCAGCTACCGTCGGCCGGGACTGACCTGCAAGAGGGCGGCGAGCGCTGGGCCTCCGGGTAAAAGGAAGCGCGACAAGGTCAGACCCGGGCCGGGTGGGTTGGTGGGGGTGGAGGAGTCTCAGAAGGTGGTGTGAGGGCGTCCTACCCCACCCAGGGTGTTGTCTTACCCGCGCGGCCGAAGATAGGCCGCTGCTCTCAGTCCCGGTGTCCTTCGGGCTGTTGTTACTGCCTTTCTCGGTCGCTGAGCCCCCCCTCCCCCGGTGCCGGTGCCGGTGCCGGTGCCGGTGCCTGTGCCTATGCTCTCGGTCTCCCAGCCCCTCCCCTCCGGTGCCTGTGCCTATGCTCTCGGTCTCCCAGCCCCTCCCCTCCGGTGCCTGTGCCTATGCTCTCGGTCTCCCAGCCCCGACCCCGGTGCTGGTACTCTCGGTCTCCCGGCCCCTCCCCTCCGGTGCCTGTGCCTGTGCCTATGCTCTCGGTCTCCCAGCCCCTCCCCTCCGGTGCCTGTGCCTATGCTCTCGGTCTCCCAGCCCCGACCCCGGTGCTGGTACTCTCGGTCTCCCGGCCCCTCCCCTCCGGTGCCTGTGCCTGTGCCTATGCTCTCGGTCTCCCAGCCCCTCCCCTCCGGTGCCGGTGCTCTCCGTCTCCCAGCCCCTGACCCCGGTGCCGGTGCCGGTGCTCTCGGTCTCCCAGCCCCTGACTCCGGTGCCGGTGCCGGTGCTCTCGGTCTCCCAGCCCCTGACTCCGGTGCCGGTGCTCTCGGTCTCCCAGCCCCTCCCCTCCGGTGCCGGTGCTGGTGCTGGTGCTGGTGCTCTCCGTCTCCCAGCCCCTGACCCCGGTGCCGGTGCTCTCCGTCTCCCAGCCCCTCCCCTCCGGTGCAGGCAGTTACCATTGACAGCGCGAGCTCTGGAAGCCCGCCCTACGTCATAATCACCGACTGCTGCTAAAACCAGCCAATCAACCAGCGAGCTGCAAGGCGGTTTTTTCGAAAATAAGAGAAAGTCATTGCAGAATGCCACAATGGCTGAGAGAGGAGGATAGAGGGACCCATCCCACATTCTGGGTTGAACAACTGAACAACTTACTTTCATGCTTCATCTCTTTTCTGTTCGTCTTTAATCTTCCCATTTTTTAAAGAGCATGTTACCGCCTGCAATCCTGATGTTGCCTCTTCTCACTGGAAACTTTTTTTCTGATTGTTGTTTCTTGGGTTAGGAGCATTGCTGACAAGCTGAACATTCACTGCTTGTCCCCTCCCACTTGGTGGTGGTGAACAATTGTGTGGCTTGCTATGATGTTTCAGGTTGGACCATTAAAGAGTGGCTTGAAGTCATATGTGACCCAAACCAGATAAACATGGCAAACCTTCTTCCCTGAAGACATGAGTGAAACAGATGGATTCTTATGATGATCTGGTAGTTTCATGTGTTGTATAATGTTAATACCAAAGGCTCCATTAAATTCTGCCCAATCTAATTATCGGACTTGGGTCGGGTTAAAGCAATGCACCTTGAACTTCATGGTATGCAAACCTGTACACACAAGCAGCAATCCTGGTAAATTTTATTTCTTCTGTATCAACCTCCAAGGTCTGTGTATGGCAACAACTTTCTGAACCTGAAATCAATGCTGCAAATAATATTAACATGCCAACTGCCACATGTGGACCGACTGAGTGGCTGCACCACGACACATCTTAAAGAAAACATTGCCCACAGATATCATCCTAGTTATTGTAACAGTGTTTATCTTACTAATGTAACTTTGTATCTTATTACAATCATGCAATAAACTAAATCTTGCTAAGGCTGCTAGTTGTTGCTCTTGTTCCACTGTAAACCAAATAAAAACCCTTAAACCCAGTCAAGAAAAGGGGATTTGTGGCCAAATCCTTCTACCACAAATATGTCATGGTAGTTAATGATGGGCATTGTTGCTTAATACCACAAAGAACAACAGTAAAAAAAATCATTGAAACCAACAGATCAAGTTTCCAAAGGACTGCGTTTGCAGCTTTAAAAATCTTAGCACTTTATAAATAAATATTGCAGAATCAACAACCATTCATACTTGAACAAGTCAGCAGGAGTTTATGGAAGGTTAGGAGGGAGAAAACAGCAGCCAATCCAGGTTAAAACCTTCATTTAAGACCAGTTATGATATGCAAAGAAAGCAGTGTTTGCTAGAAAGAGTTTAAAGACAGTTGCAAAATTTACAGGAATCAAGAATCTGTAGGAGTATTCCCAGGAAGAGGTTCAGCTTGGCAGTGAATACCTTGGATTTCTTTGAGTAAAATTAAAATGCTTGCAAAGCAAGCTCTAAATTAATGGTGCAAAGAGGAAACAGTTTAAAAAAGATGTGTGTATGCATTGGCACCACAGTGTGCAGACATGATGAGGCACAGGTGCAGTAGGGTAACCGAAGGCCACAGAAGTAGAGTCGTAGAGATGTACTGCTTGGAAACAGACCCTCAGTCCAACACGTCCATGCTGACCAGATATCCAAGATAAATCTAGTCCTGTTTGCCAGTAAAGGTGAAGAAAAAATGAGAATTAACGTTTTGGGTCCAGTGACCCTTCCTCAGAACTGTTCTGAGGAAGGATTATTGGACCCAAAACATTATCTCTGATTTTTGCTTCATACATGCTGCCAGACCTGTTGAGCTTTTCCAGCTACTTTGTTTCTGTTCCTGATTTACAGCATCCACAGTTTTTTTGGTTCCTATTTACCAGCATTTGGCCCAAATCCCTCCATACTCTTCCTATTCATTTACCCATCCAGATGCCTTTTAAATCTCGTGATTATATGAGCCTTCAGCACTTCCTGTGGCAGCTTATTCCATACACTCATCACCCTCCGCGTGAAAAAGTTGCCCCCTACATCCCTCTTAAATCTTTCCCCACTCATCTTAAACCCGTGCATCACAAGTACAGAGATAATGGGAACTGCAGATGCTGGAGAATCCAAGATAACAAAGTGTGGAGCTGGATGAACACAGCAGGCCAAGCAGCATCTTAGGAACATTTCCACTTTGTTAGCCTCACACGTACAAGGAGCTACTATCTAGCTATGACAAAATAAATCTACATCCGTAAAACTATAGGTCACCTACAGAAGATGTATAGATATAACAGCGTAACAAAAAGTCAAAATCCTACTTGTACAAAGTTAGTGATGCAGTGAATAACATTAGCATCAGAAAAAGACACCCAATGCATTCCTAAGGGACACTGGTAATCCAATCTATTCAAGTTTGACAGAACATGCATCAGGAACATTATTTCCAAAGGATCACCAATATGTGGATATCACAGATATCCTGGTTCCATTTATCATAGCTGCAGATACTTCAACAGATATAAAAGTACTGCTGTTTCAGGAGTATCAAATACCGTTTGGAAAACAGTATATTGTACCTCCAGAAGATTGTAAGACACTGGTATGTTACGTAATTATTGGAGGACATTGTCTTGGTCATGTGCATGCAAGAAATTTTCAAGCTATGTCATTGTGTTGGAAGTGCTAATAGAGACAGAACATAAACCACTGGTATGTTGTTATAATCATACTGAAAGTGGACTATCAATGTTCGACTTTCTTCTCGTGACTTCAGTATCTGAGATCTCAATGCATAAGAACAGTCTTAAAAGAAAAGAAATTGCTTGCTTGAAATGGCTGCCATGATCACCTGACAAACTTAGGCAACCCACATGGTAAACATAGAACTAGCTACCTCAGAACTACTATTTTAGTTTAGAAGCACCAATCCCACCCAGATCCATTCCCCTGTAACCCACCTAATCTACACACCCCTGAACACTATGGGCAATTTAGCATGGCCAATCCACCTAGCCTGCACATCTTTGGATTGTGGGAGGAAACTGGAGCACCTGGAGAAAACATACGCAGGCGCGGAGAGAGTGTGCAAACTCCACACAGTCACCTGAGGGTGGAATCAAACCCAGGTCCCTGGCGCTATAAGGCTGCAGTGCTAACCACTGAGCCACCATGCCACCCTTGCCATATCTCAGTAGTATGCTTTGCGCAACAATATGGGGAACAAACAGCATGGATTTAACAAAACATAGATATGGTCAGCTCCTCTCTCTGACTCTCACCTTCAATCTGAATGTCAGTAAACCAGCACTGGTGAAACAAAATCACTTGGAAAAACTTCAGTTAGCTGAGAAATCAATGGCAGGTGAGTTCTCCAAAGTGACTGTCGACAGCCTTACAATGAATGTCAAGGTCAAGAGTGGAGATGATTGCACAGTACTCAGAACAATTCACAATACCTCAGGGACTGAAGGAGTCTGTCAGCATGCAGCAAGACCTTAGAAACATTGAAGCTTGGGTAATAAGTGGCAAATTATATTCAAGCCACAAAAATATCAGGCAATGACCATTTCCAACAAAAGAGAAGGCAACTATCATCACTTGGCATTCAATTACGTTTCCATTGCTGAATCCCACATCATCAAAAGCTTATGAATTAACTAGAAACTTAACATAAGCAACTACTTAATACAATGTTACAGTTCAGTGGTTAGTTTAACTTACTTCTTTGTCCCCAAAGTTTTCCATCCACGCGACACAAGTGACAGTCACAGTTTAAGGCAAAGTGTGGCACAATGATAATGTCATTGGGCTTTTTATTCACTAAAGGGATATGGACACTGCTGGCTGAGGCAGCATTTATTGCCCATTCCTAGTTGTCCTTGAGAAGGTGGTAGTGATCTGCTTTCTTAGACAATAGACAATAGGTGCAGGAGTAGGCCATTCGGACCTTTGAGCCAGCACCACCATTCATTATGATCATGGCTGATCATCCACAATCGGTATCCTGTTCCTGCCTTATCCCCATAACCCTTGATTCCACTTGAATGGCTGCAGTTGGGACTATTAATCCAGAATCCCAGGCCAATCTTTTGGGAGCATGTGTTCAAATTCTACCATGGATAATGGAAAAATTTGAATTCAGTAAAAACCTAGAGTAATTGTTAATCTAATAATAACTATTTAAATACAGTTGATTATTTTAAGAACTGATCCACTAATGTCTTTAGAAAAGGAAATCTTCTGAAATCTTCCTTCCTTATCTGGGCTCACTCACTTGTGACTGCAGACCCACAACAAAGTGATTGACTCTTAACTGCCCTCGTTAAGTAATGGCATCTAATAAATTATTTTTGTTTTAGAAATCAGGAGTTTGATGGAATATTCTCCACTTGCCTGGATAAGTGTAGCTCAAACAACTGTGCCTATCTTTATTCCTTACATTGTATTGACTCCAATGATGAGTATCTGAACAAGTTCAATTTCTATCGTAGAGACTTAGAGTCATACAGCCCGGAGAACAGATCCTTCAGTCCAACCAGTCCATACCTGAACATAATTCCAAACTAAACTAGTCCAAACTGCCTGCTCCTGGTTTGTAGCCCTTCAAACCTTTCCTATTCATATATCCATCCAAATTCCTTTTAAATGTTGTAATTGTATCCACATCCACCACTTCCTCAGGAAGTTCACTCCGCTCAGGAAGTTCACTCCGCACGCAAACCACCCTCTGTGTAAATAATTTGCCTCTTATGTCTTTTTTAAATCTCTCTCCTGTCACCTTAAAAATGTGCCCCCCTATTATTGAAATACCCATCTTAGGGAAAGACAACTATTATCAACTCTTTCTATACCTCTTATTATTTTATAAATTTCTATCAGGTCACCTCTCAACCTCCCACGCTCCAGTGGAAAAAAATCCCAGCCTATCCAGCCTTTCTTTATCACTGGTACCTCCCATACCTGGCAACATCCTAGGAAATGTCCACTGAACCCTCTCCAGCTTGGTGACATCCTTCCTAAACAGGGTGATGAGAACTGAACACAGTATTCCAAAAGAAGCCTCACCAATGTGCTGTAAAACCTCAACAAAACATCCCAACTCCTATACTCAAAGGACTGAGCAATGAAGGCAAAAGCCAAACGCCTTTTTAACCATCCTGTCAAATGTCATGCAATCTTGGAAAAATTATGCACCTGCACCCCTAGGTCCCTCTGTTATACAAGCCTACACAAAGGACCAACATGAATTGTATAAGTCCTACCCTTGTATGTTGTACTGAAATGCAATACCTCATATTTATCCAGATTGAACTCCATCTGCCATTT
This sequence comes from Stegostoma tigrinum, assembly GCF_030684315.1. Taxonomy (NCBI): domain Eukaryota; kingdom Metazoa; phylum Chordata; class Chondrichthyes; order Orectolobiformes; family Stegostomatidae; genus Stegostoma; species Stegostoma tigrinum. Next base: position 80,373,624 of record NC_081359.1, read on the forward strand.
TTCAGCCCATTGACGCAGTTGATCAAAATCCCCTTGTAATCTTAGAAAACCTTCTTCACTGTCTACAATGCCACCAATTTTGGTGTCATTTGCAAATTTACTAACCATGCTTTCCATATGCTCATCCCAATCATTTATATAAATGACAGACAAAAGAAGACTCAGAACTGATCCTTATGGAACGCAGCTGGTCACGGGCCTCCAATCTGAAGAGCAGCCGTCCACCACTATTCTCGGTCTCCTGCTATTAAGCCAAATATGTATACAATTGGCAAGCTCACCCTGAATCCCATGTGACCTAACTTTACTAATTAGTCTACCATGAAGAACCTTGCCAAAAGCTTTACTAAAATCCAAATAGACAACGTCTACTACTCTGCCATCATCAATGTTTTTGTGGACATTCCCCACCCAATCCAAGTCCCTTTCCAGCCCAGAATTGCTGTCCTGAACCTTGACACGAAGTAAACAACACAGCCTTTGAAACTCTACCTTTGTTGCAGAGAACAGTATCTGTTCCCTTGACTGTACTCTTCCCATTTTCTACTCCTGAAGACTGCATGAAGATGAGCAATGTCTCATCCTTGACAATTTCAACTCAGATCACTGCCATTTTATTCTCTCTGTGAATCTTCCACCCTCCTATTTTTCCCAAATATCGCCTGCAATATTAGTTCCACTGTTCTCATTCAACAGCTGCCCAATCTTCTCATTTCACATGGACTGTGTAGCCACATTGTATCACAAGGAAGGCAATCACCAATCATTTCCTTTAAATTGTGTTCCAATTGTGACTGAAATGAACAGACTGGGCAAACAACAAAAATGTACCAACAAATAAGGTCAGCATAGGAATAATCGTAAAAAGACAAATCAATAGTCTCTGTATCGGAATATTTTCTGTTCCATGAGTAGATGGGTGAAAGTATAACATAAATGTGAAATAGAAAAAAAAATTAGATGTGATAGCTGTCAGAGCAAAGCAGTTGCTAGGTGCCCAAGTTTAAGACCAGAATATTCAAAGGTATTGACATTTTGGAAGGCCAGGTAGAAAGAACAGGATGTGTGGAAACACAGTTAATAAAGTTTGAGATCAATTCAACTGCAGGAATTCTTCTGAAGATCAAGTTGTTGAATTAATTTGGGGGAAGTTAAGAAATTGCAAAAGAAACAAGTCACTAGAGTACTTTAACGGTCCCTGAAATTGGCTACATAGTAGAACAGAGCATGTATGAAGACTTGCAAGAAAGGTGCTGCAATAATCATGAGTGACTTTAATTTTCATATCATTTGGACAAATCAAATTGCCACAGGTAGCCTCAAAGGTAAGCTTATCAGAAGTATTCAGAAGTGTTTTTTAACACTCTACATCTAGAATCAACCAAGTATCAAGCTCTTCTGGGCTTAATAGTGTATAATGAAGCAGGATTAATTAAAATTCTACTTCTAGCAGCCCATCTAAGTAACAATGACCACCAAAAAATTTTGCACTCAATTTGAGGGTTGCCAATGTGGGTCTGTTGTTACTCTTTATGTAAAAACAGTTCCAAGACTATGACAACAGAGATGGTTGAAGTGCCTAGTGCCAAATATAAGTGATTAAAGAAATAGAAAGATAAGACAAATCTGGAGTCACAGCAATGTGGTTGGCCATTAACTGCCCTCTGGGCAATTAGGGATGGACAATAAATGGAGTTCTAAGCAGTGACGTCCATGTGCCATGAATGAATTTTCAAAAAGGACCAGGAAGATGGTGCAGGAGGAAGGGTTTTAGATTTCTAGGATACTGAAACTGGCTCTGGAAGAGATGGGTCCTACATAAGGCACATGGGTTGCATCTGATCAGAGCCTGACTGAATTCCTTGTGGGAATTTTTCTTGTGCTGTTGTAGAAAGTTTAGACTATCTGTGCAGGATGTGGGAACCAAGGGAGAATAATAAAAAGTAATGCCTGTTTTACACAAAATTCTGGGAGAAGCAGGTAGCACTAACACAAAGAACAGTAAGTTATGAACTGGAGTTAGAGTTAGGAAGAAAGGATCAAATTTGAAATCAGGATTATATTGCATCTATGAAAATGCAGAGAACATAGTTACTAGGATTGGAATGTTATAAACGTAGTTTTCCTTGCTGAATTATTAAATTGTGGAGAAAACAGAGTCTTGTCTTAAGGAAGTGCATTAGATTTTCCTGGTTAGAAAAGGTAGAGAAGGAAATAGAGAAAAAGGGTGGTTAAGGAGAGCTTTGCAATGATGTTTTTTTTAATGCAGGAAGGCTTGTAGAGTAGGCACCAAAGGATTAATATTGGAACCTTTGCTTTTACTGATGTATATATTATTGATCTAAATATTGGTACGCAGGGGTTAATTTCAAAGTTTATACAGGACGCAACTTGTGGGAAATTGTAAACTGTAAGACAGATAGTGCAGAAGTTCAAAAGGACATTGACACAAAGTGGAGTGCTTGGATAGGTGACAAATTATATTCAATGCAGAGAAGAGTAAGGTGATGTGCTTTGGTATGGAGAAAGAGTATAAAATAAAGGATACAAATGTAAAGGATGTGCAGGAGCACAGGGAGACCTCCATTTATATGTTCATAAGTTATTAAATATGGCAGGATAGATAGAGATCTATTAATAAAGCACATAGTAATCCAGACTTCATAAATAGGGCCATAAATAAATTCAAAAGCATGAAGTTTATGCTAAATTTGTATCAGATACTGATTAGGCCTCATCTGGAATATTGTGTACAGTTCTGGGTGCCACGTTATAGTAAGGATGTGACTGTTTTGGAACAAGTGCAGAAGACGTTTATGAGAACAGTTCCAGCGAAGAGATATTTCAGTTAAGGGGACAGATTAGAGATGTTGAGCCAGTTTTCCTTGAAGACGAAAATGCATAGAATGGGTTTGATAGAAGTTCTCAAAATCATTAAGGTTTTGGTCAGAATGGACAGGGAGAGTTATAAAGTACTCTGCAAAACAAGCAAAAATGAGATGAGAACATAACTTCTTCACAGAACAAGTAATTATGGTCTGCAATGCACTATCTGGAAGTATGTGGAGGAAAGTTCAGTAGAGGTACACAAGACAACATTGGGTAGTTATTGAAATTGAAACAATGCACAGGGATATCCGAAAAAGTCAAAATGCTTATGAGTGCCAGGGCAGACATAATGGATTGGTTTGCCTGCTCTGCATTGTAACAGTTCTGTGGCTGCAAACTTTTAATTATAGTTATAATTAATAGGAAAATATAGAGTATAGATATTTTGACAGCCACTTTGAAAGCTCAACTATTAGTTCTGATTGATATAAAGTCTAGTTTTAGCAAGCTGAAAACATCTTTACTAGCTGACAAAACACACCATATTTTCTTAAGCAGCAGCGTTTAGACACCTTAAGAAAGTTTATCCTCTGCTTGTAAACCATCCCTGGTATAGTCTATGAGCTGCATCTCTCTCTGCTGCTCCACTCTTTTCCGTAGCTACTTATCTGGTAACATCAAATGCTTTTACTGCCGGTGGTCACATAATTGTTGTTTCCTATCATTTTGGACCTCGGCTGATGTCTAGTCTGAGGCCGCATAAGTGGTACCTGTGCTGTTAAATCTGTTAAATCAGAACCCCCAGATCATACTCCCATAGCATTGAAGTAAGTTCCGAAGCATCTGAAGTAATCTGTTAGCACAAATACTGCGGACAAACCTTTTCATGTTCAGGCTAGAAAGCAGCTTTCAGTGCTGAGTACTTGCTGGACTTTTCTCCTTGTCATGGTTTGAAGCCCTTCAATTACAGTTGTGTACTCATCCTAATTAAAGTTGAAAAATGTTATCACTGTCGCGCTCATTAATACATCGACAAAATAACGATAATACATGGATTATTGCTTTTTTAAGTTCTATCATCTAATTTAATTTTCTGGAACTTCTGAGGACAAAAATAGTTAAACAAAGGAGAAAAAAGGCACTGTGGCTTAATCTTACCACAACATTCAGCTGACCACACTGTTTAGCCAAACTTATACTTCTGAAAATCATAAGACCATAAGACATAGGAGTGGAAGTAAGGCCATTCGGCCCATCAAGTCCACTCCGCCATTTATGTCATGGCTGATGGGCATTTCAACACCACTTCCCGGCACCCTCCCCGTAGCCCTTGATTCCTTTTGAGATCAAGAATTTGTCGATCTCTGCTTTGAAGGCATCCAACATCCCGGCCTCCACTGCACTCTGCGGCAATGAATTCCACAAGCCCACCACTCTCTGGCTGAAGAAATGTCGTCTCATTTCCGTTTTAAATTTACCCCCTCTAATTTTAAGGCTGTGCCCACAGGTCCTAGTCTCCCCGTCTAACGGAAACAACTTCCTAGCGTCCACCCCTTCTAAACCATACATTATCTTGTAAGTTTCTATTAGATCTCCCCTCAACCTTCTAAACTCTAGTGAGTACAATCCCAGAGCTGTTCATCATACGTTAAACCTACCATTCCAGGGATCATCTGTGTGAATCTCCGCTGGACACGTTCCAGGGCTAGTATGTCCTTCCTGAGGTGTGGGGCCCAAAATTGGACACAGTATTCTAAATGGGGCCTATATAGAGCGTTATAAAGCCTCAGAAGCACATCATCTGAACTGAAGTTAAGATTTTATATCAAAAGATACTGAAACTAGTCTACCCAATCAGGCATGAAGAAGCCCTCACCTTCTATTTTGATTTACACCTGGATGATGGGTTTTACATATTGGAGGTGAAAACATTGAAACATTAAAAGAGAAGCAGGAGTAAGCTATTTGATTCTTCAAGCCTGCTCTATGATTGTGATCATGGCTGACCACCTTACTCAGTACCTTAATCCCGCTTTGCTCTATGTTCTTTGATCCCTTTATACTCAAGAACTAAATGTATTCACTCTTGAAAGCATTCAATGTTTTGGCCTCGACTGCTTTCTGTCACAGAGAATTATATAGGTTTAGCACTCTCTGGGCGAAGGACTTTCTCCTCATCTCATCCTAAATGATCCACCACATATCCTCAGACGGTGATCCCTGCTTCTGGACTCCCCAACGATCAGAAACATATTTTCTGTGTTTACCCTGAATTATCCTGTTAGAATTTTACAGCTTTCTGTGAAATTCCCCCTCATTTTTCTAAGCTCCAATGACCGATCCAGCTTCTCATCATAGTTGAGTCCAGTTATTCCAGGAATCAGTCCAGCAAACCTTGTTGCTCCCCCTCCTCTAGAACATCCTTCCTCAGATACTGGGCCAAAACTGCTTTCAATACTCTAGATGTGGTCTCACCAAAACCCTGTTTGCAGAAAGATATCCCTGCTCCTGCTCTCGAATCCACTTGCTATGAAGGCCAACATACCATTTGCCTTGATAATAAAATGTGAGGCTGGATGAACACAGCAGGCCAAGCAGCATCTCAGGAGCACAAAAGCTGACGTTTCGGGCCTGGACCCTTCATCAGAGAGGGGGATGGGGGGAGGGAACTGGAATAAATAGGGAGAGAGGGGGAGGCGGACCGAAGATGGAGAGTAAAGAAGATAGGTGGAGAGGGTGTAGGTGGGGAGGTAGGGAGGGGATAGGTCAGTCCAGGGAAGACGGACAGGTCAAGGAGGTGGGATGAGGTTAGTAGGTAGCTGGGGGTGCGGCTTGGGGTGGGAGGAAGGGATGGGTGAGAGGAAGAACCGGTTAGGGAGGCAGAGACAGGTTGGATTGGTTTTGGGATGCAGTGGGTGGGGGGGAAGAGCTGGGCTGGTTGTGTGGTGCAGTGGGGGGAGGGGATGAACTGGGCTGGTTTAGGGATGCAGTGGGGGAAGGGGAGATTTTGAAACTGGTGAAGTCCACATTGATACCATATGGCTGCAGGGTTCCAGAACACCTCCGCTCAGTTCGCAACAAACAACTGCACCTCCCAGTCGCAAACCATTTCCACTCCCCCTCCCATTCTCTTGATGACATGTCCATCATGGGCCTCCTGCACTGCCACAATGATGCCACCCGAAGGTTGCAGGAACAGCAACTCATATTCCGCCTGGGAACCCTGCAGCCATATGGTATCAATGTGGACTTCACCAGTTTCAAAATCTCCCCTTCCCCCACTGCATCCCTAAACCAGCCCAGTTCATCCCCTCCCCCCACTGCACCACACAACCAGCCCAGCTCTTCCCCCCCACCCACTGCATCCCAAAACCAATCCAACCTGACTCTGCCTCCCTAACCGGTTCTTCCTCTCACCCATCCCTTCCTCCCACCCCAAGCCGCACCCCCAGCTACCTACTAACCTCATCCCACCTCCTTGACCTGTCCGTCTTCCCTGGACTGACCTATCCCCTCCCTACCTCCCCACCTACACCCTCTCCACCTATCTTCTTTACTCTCCATCTTCGGTCCGCCTCCCCCTCTCTCCCTATTTATTCCAGTTCCCTCCCCCCATCCCCCTCTCTGATGAAGGGTCCAGGCCCGAAACGTCAGCTTTTGTGCTCCTGAGATGCTGCTTGGCCTGCTGTGTTCATCCAGCCTCACATTTTATTATCTTGGAATCTCCAGCATCTGCAGTTCCCATTATCTCTGATACCATTTGCCTTCTTCAGCAACAGCTGCACCAGCTTTTATACATTGAGTAACTGGCATACAATGACATCTGTACAATGAAAGTCATTGCCTACAATTATTCAGCTAGGAATTAACGAACACAGACATTTGGAATACACAAACAAGGTGTCTTTCAGGGAACAACATTTAGAAGAACAAAGAAGATGGGTTTGTGACTGAAATGAACTGGAGAATGCCTTTTCTCTAATAACCTTTCAAGAAGGAAAACTGCCTATTGACAACACAAACTGGAAAGAAGCTCCTGGCACCAGCAACTTAAAGAAATTGGCCATGTTCATGACTGCTGAAGACATCAGACATCAATTAAACAATCATGGTCACAGGCTAAAAACAAGTACGCCTCAAAGGCACCTTGAGGGCTCTAAGCTGAATATTCCTTCAATCTTCCTTCTGAAGTTAACCTATCCCTTTTCAAATTTGTACATTTGTAAAGGTATATTTAAAGTCATATCTTTATTACTTCTCTTGGGGCTAGCGTGTAATAAATTTGCTCTCTCTTCCACTCACACAAAACTTATAGTAGACTCCTTACTGATTTAATAAACTCTGAGTAATGATATGTTTATTAGAGAGATATAGCCTCACACTAAAAGGGAAAATAAAATCTTTGTTGTTGCCCACCTAGAAAGGAGAAGAGATGGGACACAATTTTCCCTCCTAACTTGACCATCACAAATTATTAAGTAGCACTCTGCCTCTCCTGAGGGAATCAGCTGTTTGCAGTCTAATTTATTACAATAGAACCCCAGAAGTCAGTCAGTAGATGGTGCTATGTTTTACTCATAGTTTGCAGAGTCAACTCAGTTTGTAATGTTTAATCCCTTTTAGCATTTGGTGTTAGATTTTGTTGAGCTATTAACAGGGTTCTAGCTTGAGACAACACTAAAAGGACAGGTTTATCATGAATTCGATTGATGTTTTCTAAAAGCTCAAAAAGGCTCAGTCAAATTGTACTGTAGTAGTAATGTGTTTCCAACATCCCAACCCAAGCCCTGCTTTAACAAGTGATGCATATATTTTAGATAGAATTCTTGCAGCAAAATTGTTTCCACGGCATTTTTGTCAACCAAGTCTCAAGGCTGGGTGTAATTAAAGACGGTTATATTAATGGTAAAATTCATCCAAATGTGCCCTTTAACTCACTTTTCATAACTCACCTGAGAATACAATTTGTCATCATGTCTACAATTTGTCTCAGAAGTTAGCATTTAGATTAAGTAAATTTAATGTAATAGAGTTAGTTTTCCATTTGCAGACCACAGAAACATCAAAAGATAGTTTATAAAGCCTCCTTGCTCATTGTACAAAAGACACATCTATCAGATATTGAAAAGCTCTAAACTCTTGCATTGTAAACCAACAAAGCTATTGCTTTTCTTCCCCTTTATTCCTTTAATTAGCTTAAAACTATGAAGAAGTAGGCCATTCACACTGTCATATCTGCTCCACCATTCAATGGTATCATGGCTGATCTAATAATCCTCAACCTGCCTTTTCTCCATAACCATTGATTGCCTTACTGATTGTAAATCTTTCTCAACCTTGAATATGCTTTATGGCCCAGCTTTACAGTAAAGAATTCCATGGATTCACTATCCTCAGAGAGAAAAATATTCCTCCTCATCTCCTTCCAAACTGGGTAGCCCTTACTCTGTAACTATACCATTCCTCCATAATGTCTCCAACAAGGGAAAACAACCTCTAAGCATCTACCCAGTCAAGCCGCTGAGAATCTTATATATTTCAATCAAGTCACCACTCATTCTTCAAAACACAAATAAGTACAGGTCTAACCTACTCATCCTCTCCTCATAAATATGTCCATACATGGGTAAATAAATATTTCTTTTTATTTAAAGACAATCGCTGGTCTCAGGATTTCGTATGTTAAATTCTACAAGGCATTTGATAAGATGTCACAAAACACATGACTGGATGACTCGGGGGCGGGTGTGGGGGGTGGGTGGGGGTTGGGGAGATTTTGAAACTGGTAGTGTTCACATTGAGACCATTAGACTCCATCCCCAGCTTCATCCCATGACCAACCCTCCCTCTCATCCCCACCTCCTTGACCTGACACAACTTGACACAACCTGTCCGTCTTCTCTCCCACCTATCCGCCCCTCCCGCCTCACTGACCAATCTTCACCACTGCGTACCTGCACTCACCTATCACCATCCCACCTACCTTCCCCAGCCCCACCCCTCCTCTCTCTATTTATTTCAGAGCTCCCTTCCCCCACCTCCACTTCTGAAGAAAGGTCCTGGCCTGAAACATCAACCTCCCTGTCCCTTTGATGCTGCCTGACCCACTGTGCTCCTCCAGCTCCACACTGTGTTAGCTCTGACTCTAGCATTGACCGTTCTCACTAGCTATTCTGCCAGATGGCCTCTTTATGAATGCTTGACAGAGTTCCAAATCATTAAATTCGGTGCAATGACGAGATTCTCAGACAGCTTGAAAGACACTGCTTAGTTTGTTTGATTCATAATTTTATGAAATGAAATAAGTTTATTTTTATTAGACTTTGTATTTTAATATCTGTTTGTTTATTTAGTTAAGTATAAGTGGTCTTTAAAGAAGTAGCTTTCTTTAATAGGACAGTCTGTGTCAGTATTTGAGAAGTAAGAAGGGCAGTGTTTTCTAGGGAATGTTAAAAACATAATTTTCTTTTCACTTTATGAGTAATTCAAAAGTCATTCATAAATTCATATGTGGCTCTTGTGTTCTGTACACAGCTGATACATGAAATTGGTAAATATTTGTAAGAGATTTTTTGATTCATTCATAGAATGTGTATTTCACTGGCTGGGCCAGCATTTATTGCACGTTCATAGTTGCCCTCGAGAAGTTGGTGGTATTGAGCTGCCTTTTAAATTACGTCCATTTAGTCTAGGGAGTCCCAAAATGTTGTTAAAAGAGTGAGTTTCAGAATTTTGACCCAATGACAATGAAGGAACAGTGATATACTTCCAAAATAGGATAGTAAGTTGCTTGCAGGTGGTGGTGTTCTCATGCATTTGACACCCTTTTCCTTCTATATGCTGTTGGTAGTAAGTTTGGAAGGTGCTGTATAAGGTACTTTGTCAAATTTCTACAGTGCATCTTGCAAATGGCAAACACTGATGTCACTCTGTACTGGTGTTTAGGGGAGTTAATATTTGTGGATCTGGTGACAACCATGCAGACTACTTTGCCCTGGATTGTAATATATTTCACGAGTGTTGGTGGATGTATAGCCAAAGAGGCAAGTGGGGAGTATATCATGCCATTCCTGACTTGGAAATGGTAGGTGGGCTTTGGGGAATCAGGAAGTGAATTACTAACTTCAGGATCCGAGTTTCTCACCTGCTTTATTCAGTATATATATATGGCTAACCCAATTCAATTTCTGGACAATTATAATTACCACGATATTGTTAGTGACATTATGCCATTGAATGTCAAGCGGTGATGGCTAGAATCTCTCTTGCTGAAGTTGGTAATTACCTCACATGTATATGTCCTGAATGTTACTCACCTTTCATCAGCCAAGGCACAGATTATTTCAGCATCTGAATGGTGCTGAACACTGTACAATCATCAGTGAACATCTTCACTTCTGACCTTATGATAAAACTGACATGGTTTGGCCTAGAACACTACCCTGAGGAACCCAAGGCAGAGATGTTCTAGTGCTGAGATGACTGAGACCCAACAATTACAGCCATTGTCTTTTGTTTTAGGATGGCTGCAACCAGTGGAAAGTTTTCCCTGATTCCTTTTGATTTCAGTTTTGTTAGGGGTCCTCGAGCTTTCTGTCATGGGCAGTTACTCACATCTCATCTCTGGAGCTCAGATCTTTAGTTCATGTTTGAAAGCAGCCAAGGCAGTAATGAGGTCAGGGGCTGAATGGTGCTCGCAGAACTGTATTGAGCATCACTGAGCACATTATTGCTGAGCAAGTGCTGCTTGATAGCGCTGCTTATCATTCCTTCCATAACTTTACTAATGATCAAGTGTGGACTGATGAGACAACAATTGGCTATTTTGCATTTTCCTGCATTTTGTGCATTGAACATACCCAGGAATTGGGGATATAAGAATGTTTGAAGGCATGGTTGGGGTGTAAAGGGGGTGAGAGATGGAGGGCCTAGCAGTCATGAATTTTACTGTGCTAGTATCATTAGAAAAGGAGACAGGCTTCTAAACTGCTGGCCAATCCATATACTCACCAGCATTAAGAGGTGGCAATTCTGAAATCAGTCTGCACCTGATTACCAGATCATCCCCATAAGGGGATGATTTCACGTATGAAACACAAAAAATGAACATGTAGGTACAACAAGTAACTGAAGGTAAACATAATGTTGGCCTTTATTGCAAGGAGAAATGAGAGTTAAACCAGCAATGTTTTGTTACACACAAACAGCAAATCAAGAGCATACCTATTGCTGTGTCCAATTTTGATATCCTTATTTCAGGAGGAAAGTACTTCCATGGGGGACAGTTTGGAGGATGCTCAGCTGGTTGATTCCTAGGATGAAGGTACTATCTCATTATGATAGATAGAGCAAGTTGAGTCTATGCCTCTTGGAGTATGGAAATATGAGTGATGATCATATGGAAACATTTTGATTTCTAAAAGATGATACAATATAAATGCTGAGCAGAAATTTACCCTGGTACAGGGGAGGGAGCAGTACCTAAGCCTAAGGGACATTGTTTCAGATTAAGGGATCACCAATTTAAAATGGAAGTAACGAGGAATTTCTCAGAGGATTGTTAGTCAGACAGAAACAGAGGGTGAGACAGGGGGAGAAACAGGGAAAGGAGGCGATAGCAAAAGAATCAGGAAGACTAACAATGGGGGAGATAGAGAGGAAAATAAAGAGAGAGAAACAGTGATGAAGAATCAGGAAGGAAGAAACAAGGGATTGGAAAAGGAGGCAAAAGGGAGAATGAGGAATTGATTGAGAAAAACAGAGGGAGAAATTGAGAGAGTGAAACAGGTGCTGATTAACAATGATGGAGAAATAGAGGGGGACAAATAGTGAGGGAGAAACAGGGTGGGAGAACAGGGAGGTAGAAATAGAAGGAAGGAGGCAACAAACAGAGAGGGACAAAAGGTGATGAAACAGGGTGAAAAACTTAAATAACCAGAAACAGAGGGGGAGAAGTAGAGAGGGACAAAATGAGGGTGAGTACCAGAAGAGGAAATCAGAAGGAGAAACAGTGAAGCAAAAAGATAGGGGACAAAAAGAGCTGGTGCAACAGAGGGAGTGAAACATAAGGGGATTAACAAAAAGGGAGAAAGAGAATGAGGGAAAGAGGGAGGGAGGAACAAAGAAGGAGAAGTAGAGTGAGAGATAATGAGGGAAAGATCAGAAAAGGAGAACCAGTGAGAGAGAAACAGACTAGGAGAAAGGTGAGAAATGGAGACATAGGAATAATTGGGAAGAAACAGGGTGCAAAGAAGACAAGAGGAGAAAGAAAGTGGGAGAAAGCAAATGGGAGAAACAGGTTGAATCTCAGCAGTAGGAACTGAGAGGGCCTACCTGAAAGGGAAAAACAAGCAGTGAGAAACAGAGGGGGAGGAAAACAGAGAGCCAAAGCGAGAGTGAGGAGTAGACAGTGTGTAAACTAGACAGAGAAATAAAGGGGGAGGCGGACCGAAGATGGAGAGAAAAGAAGATAGGTGGAGAGGAGAGTATAGGTGGGGAGGTAGGGAGGGGATAGGTCAGTCCAGGGAAGACGGACAGGTCAAGGAGGTGGGATGAGGTGAGTAGGTAGATGGGGGTGCGGCTTGGCGTGGGAGGAAGGGATGGGTGAGAGAAAGAACCGGTTTGGGAGGCAGAGACAGGTTGGACTGGTTTTGGGATGCAGTGGGTGGGGGGGAAGAGCTGGGCTGGTTGTGTGGTGCAGTGGGGGGAGGGGACGAACTAGGCTGGTTTAGGGATGCAGTAGGGGAAGGGGAGATTTTGAAACTGGTGAAGTCCACATTGATACCATATGGCTGCAGGGTTCCCAGGCGGAATATGAGTTGCTGTTCCTGCAACCTTCGGGTGGCATCATTGTGGCAGTGCAGGAGGCCCATGATGGACATGTCATCTAGAGAATGGGAGGGGGAGTGGAAATGGTTTGCGACTGGGAGGTGCAGTTGTTTGTTGCGAACTGAGCGGAGGTGTTCTGCAAAGCGGTCCCCAAGCCGCCGCTTGGCTTCCCCAATGTAGAGGAAGCCGCACCGGGTACAGTGGATGCAGTATACCACATTGGCAGATGTGCAGGTGAACCTCTGCTTAGTGTGGAATGTCATCTTGGGGCCTGGGATAGGGGTGAGGGAGGAGGTGTGGGGACAAGTGTAGCATTTCCTGCGGTTGCAGGGGAAGGTGCCGGGTGTGGTGGGGTTGGAGGGCAGTGTGGAGCGAACAAGGGAGTCACGGAGAGAGTGGTCTCTCCGGAAAGCAGACAGGGGAGGGGATGGAAAAATGCCTTGGGTGGTGGGGTCGGATTGTAAATGGCGGAAGTGTCGGAGGATGATGCGTTGTATCCGGAGGTTGGTAGGGTGGTGTGTGAGAACGGGGGGGATCCTCTTAGGGCGGTTGTGGCGGGGGCGGGGTGTGAGGGATGTGTTGCGGGAAATACGGGAGACGCGGTCAAGGGCGTTCTCGATCACTGTGGGGGGAAAGTTGCGGTCCTTGAAGAACTTGGACATCTGGGATGTGCGGGAGTGGAATGTCTTATCGTGGGAGCAGATGCGGCGGAGGCGGAGGAATTGGGAATAGGGGATGGAATTTTTGCAGGAGGGTGGGTGGGAGGAGGTGTATTCTAGGTAGCTGTGGGAGTCGGTGGGCTTGAAATGGACATCAGTTACAAGCTGGTTGCCTGAGATGGAGACTGAGAGGTCCAGGAAGGTGAGGGATGTGCTGGAGATGGCCCAGGTGAACTGACGGTTGGGGTGGAAGGTGTTGGTGAAGTGGATGAACTGTTCGAGCTCCTCTGGGGAGCAAGAGGTCCCCCTACAACCACACATCAACGAATACCAGTCACGGTTGGACATAGAGCAGTTTTTCCGCCATCTTCGCCTCCATGCCTACTTCTTCAACCGGGAACCTATCCCTCCTTCCACTGACCCCTTCACCCGCTTCCAACACAAGTCCTCCTCCTGGACACCACCCCCAGGCCTACTACCCTCCCTCGACCTCTTCATCTCCAACTGCCGTCGAGACATTAACCGCCTCAACCTCTCCACCCCTCTCACCCACTCCAACCTCTCCCCCGCAGAACGGGCAGCCCTCTGCACCCTCCGCTCCAACCCCAACCTCACCATCAAACCCGCAGACAAGGGTGGCGCAGTGGTAGTATGGCGCACTGACCTCTACATCGCCGAGGCCAGACGCCAACTCTCCGACACCACCTCCTACCGCCTCCTCGATCATGACCCCACACCCGAGCACCAAACCATCATCTCCAACACCATTCACGACCTCATCACCTCAGGGGACCTCCCACCCACAGCCTCCAACCTCATTGTTCCCCAACCCCGCACGGCCCGTTTCTATCTCCTTCCCAAAATCCACAAACCTGCCTGCCCTGGTCGACCCATCGTCTCAGCCTGCTCCTGCCCCACCGAACTCATCTCCACCTATCTGGACTCCATTTTCTCCCCTTTGGTCCAGGAACTCCCCACCTACGTCCGTGACACCACCCACGCCCTCCACCTCCTCCAGGACTTCCAATTCCCTGGCCCCCAACACCTCATATTCACCATGGACGTCCAGTCCCTGTACACCTGCATTCCGCATGGAGATGGCCTCAAGGCCCTCCGCTTCTTCCTGTCCCGCAGGCCCGGCCAGTCCCCCTCCACCGACACTCTCATCCGCCTAGCTGAACTCGTCCTCACACTCAACAACTTCTCTTTTGACTCCTCCCACTTCCTACAGACTAAGGGGGTGGCCATGGGGACCCGCATGGGTCCCAGCTATGCCTGCCTCTTTGTAGGTTACGTGGAACAGTCCCTCTTCCGCACCTACACAGGCCCCAAACCCCACCTCTTCCTTCGGTACATTGATGACTGTATCGGCGCCGCCTCTTGCTCCCCAGAGGAGCTCGAACAGTTCATCCACTTCACCAACACCTTCCACCCCAACCATCAGTTCACCTGGGCCATCTCCAGCACATCCCTCACCTTCCTGGACCTCTCAGTCTCCATCTCAGGCAACCAGCTTGTAACTGATGTCCATTTCAAGCCCACCGACTCCCACAGCTACCTAGAATACACCTCCTCCCACCCACCCTCCTGCAAAAATTCCATCCCCTATTCCCAATTCCTCCACCTCCGCCGCATCTGCTCCCACGATAAGACATTCCACTACCACACATCCCAGATGTCCAAGTTCTTTAAGGACCGCAACTTTCCCCCCACAGTGATCGAGAACGCCCTTGACCGCGTCTCCCGTATTTCCCGCAACACATCCCTCACACCCCGCCCCCGCCACAACTGCCCTAAGAGGATCCCCCCCGTTCTCACACACCACCCTACCAACCTCCGGATACAACGCATCATCCTCTGACACTTCCGCCATTTACAATCCGACCCCACCACCCAAGGCATTTTTCCATCCCCTCCCCTGTCTGCTTTCCGGAGAGACCACTCTCTCCGTGACTCCCTTGTTCGCTCCACACTGCCCTCCAACCCCACCACACCCGGCACCTTCCCCTGCAACCGCAGGAAATGCTACACTTGTCCCCACACCTCCTCCCTCACCCCTATCCCAGGCCCCAAGATGACATTCCACACTAAGCAGAGGTTCACCTGCACATCTGCCAATGTGGTATACTGCATCCACTGTACCCGGTGCGGCTTCCTCTACATTGGGGAAGCCAAGCGGCGGCTTGGGGACCGCTTTGCAGAACACCTCCGCTCAGTTCGCAACAAACAACTGCACCTCCCAGTCGCAAACCATTTCCACTCCCCCTCCCATTCTCTAGATGACATGTCCATCATGGGCCTCCTGCACTGCCACAATGATGCCACCCGAAGGTTGCAGGAACAGCAACTCATATTCCGCCTGGGAACCCTGCAGCCATATGGTATCAATGTGGACTTCACCAGTTTCAAAATCTCCCCTTCCCCTACTGCATCCCTAAACCAGCCTAGTTCGTCCCCTCCCCCCACTGCACCACACAACCAGCCCAGCTCTTCCCCCCCACCCACTGCATCCCAAAACCAGTCCAACCTGTCTCTGCCTCCCAAACCGGTTCTTTCTCTCACCCATCCCTTCCTCCCACCCGAAGCCGCACCCCCATCTACCTACTAACCTCATCCCACCTCCTTGACCTGTCCGTCTTCCCTGGACTGACCTATCCCCTCCCTACCTCCCCACCTATACTCTCCTCTCCACCTATCTTCTTTTCTCTCCATCTTCGGTCCGCCTCCCCCTCTCTCCCTATTTATTCCAGTTCCCTCTCCCCATCCCCCTCTCTGATGAAGGGTCTAGGCCCGAAACGTCAGCTTTTGTGCTCCTGAGATGCTGCTTGGCCTGCTGTGTTCATCCAGCCTCACATTTTATTATCTTGGAATTCTCCAGCATCTGCAGTTCCCATTATCTCAGAGAAATAATGGGTTGGATCCTTGCAGTAGAAATGGAGAGTTAGTAAACTTGAGGGAGAAACAGAGACAGGGAATCAAGAGGGAGAAACAGTGAGGGAATAATAGAGGAAGAGAAACAGAGAGAGCGAAACATGATGGGAGAAACAAGGGATGTGTAGTAGAAAGGGAGGTACAGCTGGAGACACAGACGGAAGAAACAGACTGAGAGAAACAGAGGAAAAAACTGAGGGGGACAAACAGATAGGGAGCAAGAGAGGGAGAAACAGAGGGGAGGAAAGTTAGTGGACAAAACATACTATCGTTGGCTCTTCAGCATTTTGTAGTCTATATCTACTCAGAAGCAAGGAAACATTAACTTACAATGATCATAATTCATCAGCCTTCATTGAAAAGTTTAAAAATCTGCTTGCATGTCTCTTCAGATGCACTCTTTCATTGCAGCCATTTAATTGTACAACTTATTCATGTTACCAGGAATGATAATACAATTGCAGATGCATTGTCCCAAATGCATAATATTAGAATAAATTAAATGCTTAAGAAATGCTAAGACTGTGTAAGGTTGTAAAAGAAGCGGGGAGGAAAATAATATGTACATCAAGCCTTGTTTTGTTGTTTGTGTTTCACATTCTGTAATAAAATGCATTTTGAAATGGTGTTTCATTTCCTTAAAGACGGAGACATTTAAGAGCTGTTTATTTTGCATTTTTGAAAATGAAAGTGAATTGAACGGCTATTAATCAGGTGCGGCTGTATGTTTTGAAAGCGAGTAACCTGGCACCCATTGCAGGCATCATGTAAACAACTGTTTGAATCAGCGGTAACTGAAGCTTGATTTGCAGACGATTTGGTTCCGAGGGGAGGCACAGGTGCAGCTTTTCCTGGCAATAAGAAGTTAATTGGTCCATGGACTAGTGAACAGTTATCAACAATAGATTTTTTTTACCTACTAACAACTCTATGATGGTTCTCAGGTAACACAACAGCTTGAAGCTAGGAACAATTTACAGGGAGAGAAAGATTGTTCAGTTCTTCCCCAGCCCAGGAGCAGTCTCTCTGTTCTCCACAGTTACAACTCACTGTAAAACTGGAGAAAACCAGTTTATCTTTCCCACAATGTTATTGTAAGCTATGATGTTTGACTGAGAAGTCAGAGACTTGTTAATAAGTGAACCAACAATCTTATGTCTTTTATCAAACAGTGGAAGCACCTGGAAAAAGATGATCGAAAAATGAACCAACCAGTAGATGAGTCAAATGGATCGCCTCAACAACAGAAAAATAGGAACAAAGACTACTAAACTGTCCTTCTAGTTTCGCCCTTCTATTCATTTTTCCCCCTGTTTGTCTGTGGGGTAGGAGAATATGTATGGGGAGAGGAGTTTTAATTTGTAGTGTTGCATGCTGATAGTATATAGCTGTTTACCCATAACTAGAGTCTAAGTACTTATAATAACTATTCATTCTTGTTCAATATAGAAACATGGTTCATGCTTTGTATCAACTTAGATCTGAAAACCAGATAGATTGGGGAGCTTTTGGGAATGGAGGGGTTCAGTTTCCTGTGAACAATAAATTGCTCCCTAGGTCAAGAAAGGCCTCACCTGACTTCTCATGTAATTCTCCGAGATTCCTCAGCATAGCCCATTTCTTTTGGCACCCAATATTATATTGTCCTACATCTTTTCCCCTGTTCAACCAAATACAAAATTGTCCTCATATACATCAAATAATTGACTGCAAATCAACTTGCATGTCTCTGCTATGTACAGAAGCAGTGTTTGAGATACAGAGATGATTTGAGGTTGAGTTTCTCTTCCACTTGTCCACTTGCCAATGTATTCTTCATTATGCTGGTGTTGTTTGTGATGCTAGTGTTACTAAGAACATGAGCTATTCATTGCGTGAACCTGCAAGATATTCAACACCAAGTTATACTAGTGAAAGTGATCTGACCATCTGTAGATGCATAAAGATCAATAACCTCATCCTGATGTAGCTGACAATATAGTTGGCACTAAGTGATCAGTGGACCAATTGAGCTTTCTACTACAGAGATACATATAGCAGTGTTCAAATGCATAACTGCAGGATAGTGCTTCCCTCTCTTCAGAAGAGTATATGCATCATTTTGTGACAACGGTTGTGATGTATAAGTGACTGGCCATTCATTTCCTTCAACATACTGTGACAGTACAGCGCCAATTCCAATTTTTCACACATTTGACATTACATACATTTCCACATGTGTGTTGAATGCATGGGAACTTTCAGGATGCTATCCTCACCTTTAACGTTTCAAATTTTATTTGCTCTGTGAATTTATGATATATTTGTGCTAAAAATTGATAATGCCAATGAATGTTACCAACCCTCTTGTGTTAAATGGAATCAGAAGCACATGCATGTCTTTGACATTGTCATGCATAGATCACGTAAGACATTCAATCTCGGGTGCTGAAAATGTGAATTTGTTCTTATTGTAAGTCAAAATACATTTTGTGAGTCAAGTGAGGATTGTTGGTAATAATTGATCATGTTCTGCTTTATTCCTTCCACATACAATGACATCATCAAGCAACTCAAGTTGTTGGAACAATGGGTAAGACTGAAGAAATGAACTCCCGGAATGAGCTGGCTGCTGAATTCAGTCCATCGGACATTCTGTGGTTCTAGAACATCTTTGTGAGTACCAAAAGCTGCATAATATTGACTTTACGCTGCTAGAAGCATCTAATGATATCTCCATTGTTTATTGAGTTTTATGAAGCCTATGGAGACATGAAATGATGTCAACAGTTATTGGCTTGTAGGAAGTGGCTACTTTGTCTGGAATGATAACCACCTTAATGTGTTGATATATAATCTAAGTTCACCATTCCTTCATTGTTCAATGATTACAGATTCAGACAATGAAACAATTCATTCAATGCCTCAAACCATTTCAGCTCCTTTGACATTTCAGCACAGATTGCAATCAAAATCTATTCCTAATTTGAGAAAATGGCAGAATTGATGTGTGAGTACAGGGAGTAGGACAATACTGCTTAACCTCCCAAAGTCTGGTAAATAAGCAGGGTCACTGGCTTTATTTGGTCTGGGTCATCAATCATGTTGATATGTATTCTGGTAGGGCTTGAATCCAGGCCTATCAAAATGGTTTACTTCCATAAGGATTTAGGCTTCAGTTAAGTAGAATGTGAACCTGTCAGGGTGACTTTGTGTTGTGTTGCTGGAACTGTGGTCTCTCCCAAAAACTGAAATAATTGTGTCAACGTAGGCTTGAACAGTGCTGCAGAGGTGGGAGAAATTTGTGAAAAATACCAATGATAGAGTTTATCACTCAAAATAAATACTTTTGTGCAAACATTGACCAGAAGCAACATTGAAAATCCTATCATCTGTACTTAGCATTCCTTAAAAATGATCTGGTGCTTTCCTATTTGTTATGGTTTAGACATGCTGTACCTCACTCTCCTTGCATGTGTCAAACTGATCAACTGATTCTTAAACAACCTTCATATCTTTGCAAAATCGTTCATCTTTAAACACGAATAACACCTTTTCCCTCAAGCTTGGCATAACATTGTTACCGAATTAACATTTCCAGTTTTTGCCCATGGTTTTGAAGGTATCTGACCATGATGATTATCTGTTCAGACTACTGAGATCTCTTTGCCCATAGCCCTTACAATTGAGCTAGCTGGGTAAGCTGTGCCCACTACACTAAACCCGAGGATGCGTTGCTATGTAACCTTTTCAATTCTAACATGACAGATTAATTTTAGACTGCCATAATTGTGGGGGGGTTTATTTGTGGTTAAATCATTATCCTTCAGGAGATGTCACTCATTCCTTATGATTGATTACAAATGTGTGCATTTTTAAAATTTAAATGTACAATCTTATTGCTGAAATGTTGTCAGGTATTATTTATTGAGCTCGTCATCTCCCTGACATCTTTGGCAGAAAGTATATTGTTCGATTATCATAAATACTTTGGCTTGAAGTGTTTTTTGAGGGCACTTTATGCCATACCAAAAGTAGAAGTGCTTTTTTGAACAAGGTAATAGTACCAAAGGATTTAATGTTCATTGGTTCTACTCATTCTACTGATGTCATGTGCAATCTATGGGTGGAGACAAAGCATTTTATTCTAGCCATCGAGAGAGTGGATGTGTCTATATCAGCTCCCTCACGACCTAGTAACTATTGCCTACTTACTGTAGTTGTGCATATTATTATCATGCAAGAAGCTTCCTTGTTATCTAAGAACAGTGCTCTCTCTGTAGATACTCTCTTGTCATTTATCCTCTCCACTCGATAGGTTCAAGACAAAGCAAAGACAATGGAGGGATGGTGGGAGCAAACCACCTCAAACAACCCTGACTAGTTTAACACAAACAAAGTTTCTGGAAAAGCTCAGCAGGTCTGGAAGCATCTGTGGAGGAGAAAACAGAGTTAAAGATTCAGACCCTTCCTCAGAACAGGCCAGCTTAAAGTTTTTGAGATGATTTGTAGCTCAGGTCGTGGATGAGGTTGTAGACTTGCTCATAAAGCTGGCGTGTTTGATTATGGATATTCCGTCATCCTGCTAGGTAACATCGTCAGTACACCTCTGGTGAAGTGTTGGCGTTCTGTCCTGCTTGTTATTTCCTTGCCTTGGTTTGCTGAAGTGGTTGGCATCACTTCCGTTTCTGTTTTTCAATAGTTTCCACATTGGGCCCAATTCAATGTGTTTGTTGATAGAGTTCCAGTTGGAACACTAACTAACGTAACATACAAAATACCATGCAAGGGCTGTGAGAAACATTAAATAGGCCAAACAGAAAGAAAACTGACAATAAGGATACACGAACACCAATTAGCCACCAAGAGACACGACCAATTCTCACTGGTCTCAATACTCATGGATAAAGAAGGACACAAATTCAACTGGGACAACACATCCATAATAGCACGAGCCAAATAGAAACATGCCGGGGAATTCCTGGAGGCCTCACATTCCAACTGGAACTCCATCAACAAACACATTGAATTAGACCCTGTGTATAACCCACTCAGAAACAAAACCAGAAGTATTACCAACCACACCAGGACACCGAGGCATATAAATAACAAACGGGACAGAACACTGACATTTTACCAAAGGTGCACTGATGATGTTACCTAGCAGGATGACGGAATATTTACAATCAAACACACTGGCTCGACAAGCAAGTCTACAACTTCACCCTGACCAGTACCACACACTGGTAGAGATGGCAAATACTAAAACAATCAGGAGTGGTTACCTGGGAAAATATCACAGTTAACATATCAACATTCTAAACAGAGATAATGGGAACTGCAGATGCTGGAGAATCCAAGATAACAAAGTGTGAAGCCGGATGAACACAGCAGGCCAAGCAGCATCTCAGGAGCACAAAAGCTGATGTTTTGGGCCCAGACCCTTCATCAGGGTCTAGGCCCGAAACGTCAGCTTTTGTGCTCCTGAGATGCTGCTTGGCCTGCTGTGTTCATCCAGCCTCACACTTTGTTATCAACATTCTGAACTCTGGTTTTGACCCGTAGTCAGTTCTAAGATTGTGTAATATCTTAAAACAGAGTTCACATTGATCACTGAATATCACGTACTTGCGTGTTATTTTTCACACCAGCTGCAAACTGAATGAGTGATATTCTTTCCTATTGAGAAAGTTAATTATGTTTCTGCATGGGGCCTAAAACTTGTTTAATTTCTAACTGAGTAGATGTATCCAGTCTGTGAACATTGATAGCACAACTTCTGCAGGGAAGGTAAACACAGATGCTCAAACAAAGCATTGCTTGCTTGAAGCAGGTGCATGCAGATTGGCAGATATTGTAAATTTCATTTGTATCTGCCTGAAAGTTAACCTACTGACTTTTATAGACACCAGCTGGGTGGCAGGTCAGGTGCAGGTAGAATTCTCAAGCATCAGTAAGTCAGGAGGATAGTTTATGACCATCTGAATCTGTATACACAAAGGCGCGAGTGCCTGTGATGGAGCTAGACGCCAGCTTAAGTATCAGGTCTGTTCCAAATTCCATGCAATATTCCTGCCAATCTTCTTCTGCTTCCCCTCCACAAACATAAAAGGAAACAACCAAGGACTCTATATTGCTGAATACAAAACATGGAAATCTTTAAAAGAACATAGATAAGTTGATTTAATGGGCAGATAGATGGCTGATGAAATTCAATGCAGAAAAATGTGAGGGGATATGTTTTGGTAGGAAAGACAGATAGATGATATAAATAAAGGATACAATTCAAAGGGGCATGCAGAAGCAGAGGGGCATAAGTGTGCACATGCATAAGGCATTAAATGTGGTGGGATAATTTAACAGATTAATGAAGCATACAGTACCCGAGGCTTTATTAATAGGACTTAATGCAAGAGTTATGTTGAACATGTATCAGAATTTTTCAGCCTCATATGGAGTATTGCATTTAGTTCTAGGTGCCACATCATAGAAAGGATGTGAACTATTGAAGAGAATGCAGAAAATGTTTACAAGAATGGTCTTAGGGATGTGGCTTGTCAGTTATGAAGGTAGTTTGGATAACTCTGGACTGTTTCTGTTGGAGAAGAGAAGCCGAGACATGATCTGATAGAGGTGTTCAAAAGAAGTCTCAGCAAAACAAAAAGAGAAACAATTTTCCCACTCAGGAAAGGATGAGAACAAGATGGCACCGATTTAAAGTATTTGATAAAAGAAGCAAAAATGACGTGAGGAAAATCGTATTCACACATGAGTGATTAGGGTCCATGAAGATTTAAGAAATAACCATGCACAATTTTGAACTATTGGTAAAATTGAGGAGCAAAAAACAATTTTTAAAAGCATCAAATTCCTGTACATCAGTCAATGAAAGCAAGCATGCAGGTACAGCAGGCAGTAAAGAAAGCTAGTGGCATGCTGGCCTTCATAACAAGAGGAATTGATTATAGGAGCAAAAAGGTCCTTCTGCAGCTGTACGGGGCCCTAGTGAGACACCACCTGGAGTATTGTGTGCAGTTTTGGTCTCCAATTTTGAGGAAGAACACTGTTGCTATTGAGGGACTGCAGCGTAGGTTCACGAGGTCAATTCCTGGAATGAGGGGGGACTATCATATGTTGAAAGCTTGGAGCGACTGGGCTTGTATACACTTGAGTTTAGAAGGATGAGAGGGGATCTGACTGAGATGTGTAAGATTATTAAGGGATTGGACACTCTGGAGGCAGGAAGCATGTTTCCACTGATGGGTGAGTCCAGAACCAGAGGACACTGTTTAAAAATAAGGGGTAGGCCATTTAGACCAGAGTTGAGGAAAACCTTCTTCACCCAGAGAGTGGTGGATATATGGAATGCTCTGCCTCTGAAGGCAGTGGAGGCCAACTCTCTGGATACTTTCAAGAAAGAGATGGATAGAGCTCTTAAAGATAGCGGAATCAAGGGTTATGGGGATAAGGCAGGAACAGGATACTGATTGTCGATGATCAGCCATGATCATAATGAATGGTGGTGCTGGCTTGAAGGGCCGATGGCCTACTCCTGCACCTATTGTCTATTGTCAATTGTCTATAAATACTTAAGTCACAATTAACAACCCAAATTCACTATATTTCTGCAAGTTACTGTAGTCTAGAGACTGATAAGAATAGTAAAAAACTTCAGCAAAACATCATTGTCTATTAGTCTCTGTCTATAAATAAAGCATCTCAAAAACCAACGGACAAATTAAAGTAAAACCTACACACAGATATTTGTGCTCCTGAGATGCTGCTTGGCCTGCTGTGTTCATCCAGCCTCACATTTTATTATCACAGATAAGGTAAGCCAGAGGAAGAACTGGTCAGCTTTTGGCAAAGTTGCACATCCGGATTTGAATCCTAAAACTTATTATAATATCAATTTATATTGCGAGATAAATTGAATTGGCTTATTTTTACAACATGCTGTGGATTTTCCATTTAGAATATTGTTGATTGTTTGAAAATATTGTGGACTGTCTCAGCTGTGATGGAATTTGTCACTGCTGTCAAAATGTGTTCAGAATTTTCAATGCAGATTGTTGGATATGGATTCACCTGAAGTCTCCTCATTGAGTTGGATCTCTAAAAACATATTTCTTTTCCTCGGCTTTGCAACAGCCTATGCTGTCTGATGTCTTCATTTATTTGTTCAATTGCTTCTATTAGCTTCTCCAAGAAAATTATATGGGATAGCTAATTTTAAAGTGTTAAATAAATGTGATTTTTCAAAAAAGTCATTAGTCTTTTGTGGGTGTTGCTTGTAAGGGCAATATTTATTGCCAATCGCTAACTGCCCTTGAGAAGTTGTTGATGTACCATTGTCATACGCCAACACAATCCATCTGCTGTAGGTGCACCCACAGTGCTAATGGGAAGGGAGTCTCATTAGACTGGTGTGGGAGTGAGAATAGGAGAGAAATTTGCAAATAGTGGTGTTGTTATCCATGCCCTTCTGGGTGGTAGGAGAAATAGTTTGGTAGGTTTGATTGGTTTTAATGTGGATTCTTCAGATCTTAAAATAAATTCAGATCACACTGCATATTAATTATTGACCTATGTTAAATGTTACATTGTACATGATGCTAATGCTACAAAGTGACAAGCTCCATGTTGTAACATGGAGACATTGAAAGTATGAGCAGGAGTAGGCTATTCAGCCCATTGAGCTGATCATTTGACTCTGTACCCTGTTCCTTTTTCTCTCCAAGCCTTTTGATCCATTTAGCCCTAAGAACTATATCTAACTCCATCCTGGCAACATTCGATGTTTTGACCTCAACTGCTTTCAGTAACAGAAAATTCCAGGCTCACTACTCTCTAGGTGAATAAATTTCTCCTCATCTCATTCCATGGTCTAGCCCATTTATTTAGACTGGGACCCCTGGTCTGGACTCTCTGGCCATCAGGAACATCCTTTCTACATCTACCCTATTGAGTCCTGTTAGAATTTTATGGGTTTCATTTTTCTAAAACCCAGTATATACAATCCTAACTAATCCAGTATTTCTTCATATGTCAGTCCTGCCGTCCCAGGAACCATCTGCTAAACGTTTGCTGCACTGCCTTCATAGCCAGAACATCCTTCCTCAGATTAGGAGACCAAAACTGCACTCAATTCTCCAGCTGTGGTCTTACCAAGCTACTGTGCAACTGCCATGAGGCATCCCGCCTCCTGTTTTATAATAACACTTGCACAAATGATGTCTGGCTAACGGGTCCATATTTCCCTGCTTTCTCTCTACCTTCTTTTTTAAATAGAGAGATTATGTTAACTATCTTCCAGTCTCTGTAATTCCACCCTTCTCATATACATTAATGTCTTTTAAGCAACTAATTCATGCACTTGCAACTTATCCAACTTCTTAGGAGAAAACTAACACGATTACTGAGGTTACAGTGGTATCACAGTTTACCCCAAAGCCTCAAGTTCATATTAATCAAACTCTACATCTCCCCCTAAGTACTTTATCAGTTTCCAACTAAAAGTACCCTCTTCACATTAGCTGAAAGATTCAACTAAACCTATTTCCCTTAAGACTAAATATATTTTCAATCTCATAATCGCTTCCCAAAGTCTATTGTTCACAGATTCAAGTGCTACAGAAATCTCACAGTTCTCCCTGATCTTCCCATTTCGAATGACATAGGAGTGCAAAGGCTGGTCTGGAACTGTGATTTTTCACCCTCAGCTGAAATGGGAAATGTGGATTATAATATTTTGAAGTATACAGCACTAAAAAGTCAGGTGGCTGGTGTATTGCTGCATCAGGATGAATATAGCTTAGTGCTCACCAAAAGGACACAACTTCCAGTTGATGGAATACTGATTAATCTTTTGTGTTTTATTGTATTGTTTAGTGAAGAGAAGATCTAATGATGAAAGACTTCTGCAGAGTGAAGTTGAACATCAAGGCGCAGCGAAGGAATATCATCCTTCAATTCCAATAGCAGGACAATGGCAAATTGGAATTCTTGGGCTGTGCTTTCAATTTTAGGATAAAGAAATTGAGCAAAGCACCAGACAGATTGCAGAATATGGATTCACTTCTTCAAAGGTCCCACAAAAGGACTGTGTTGAATCAATGAAAATCTCTTCAGACGTTAAAGCTTTTATTAGAAAATTCACTGTCAGGGCTACTGAGGCAACACCTGGATCATATGAAAATATTTTGGATGAGAAGGTCAGAGGGACTTTGGAATTGTAAGGGTCTCTATGAAGTGATTCATGCCTTTTAACTCTTATTCAGAGCTAATTTAGGTTGGTAGTATTTCCCTGATAACCTCTATCAGTTGAGTTCAAGTCAGTCAATCCCATAAACGCCAGATTTTATGATTGTAAGATTTACATAACCAATCCATAAGGAAAGAAGGTGCCAGAGAATGTTATTTTCTTCCAAGTAGTCTCCTTCATTTTATAAGCCTTAGCTATGCTATAAATGTCCCGGATATTTTAAGGGCCCAAGCTTTCTCTCTCCAGATCATATTCTTTTCCAATTATATCTTAGAATCAGCTTTATTGTCGCATGTACTCGAAGGAGTGCAGTGAAAAGTTTACTAGTTGCCCTTTATGACACCATCTTAGGTACAAAGGTACTTAGGTGCAGATTCTTAAGTACAAATTCTAAGGGAAAAAAAAATTAGAAAAATAAAGAAATTAAAAAGCCCAGCATTACCAATTGTAGGCATAAATTAGACAAATAAAGAAATAAAACGTTCAGACTAACAGTCCTTCTAATTCCCAGCCAGGAGTTCAGAACATCGCCAAGAAGAAAAAGGAAAAAAAAACGAGAGTTATAAAGAGAAAAGAAACAGATACTATGGACAAGCTGTGGCTGCAAAGTCCTACCCTGCCACTATCTTGGATCGGGGAGTACAAGGGAGTATACAGGATTCATTTCATTTGTAACAGGAAAACCAAAATGAGATGAATGATCAATTTTACAAATTTATTAACCAGAATTAGCAAGCGGTACACTTATACTGTGTTCCCAAAACTATCAGAGATGTAATAACACCTTGAATCCATTTATGTATAAAATATATCATATTTATAAACCAGCATAATCCAGTTTCTAGAGATAATAGGAACTGCAGATGCTGGGGAAACCGAGATAACAAAGTGTAGAGCTAGATGAACACAGCAGCCAGGCAGCATCTTAGGAGCAGGAAAGCTGACGTTTCGGGCCTAGTCCCTTCCGAAACATCAGCTTTGTTGCTCCTAAGATGCTGCTTGGCCTCCTGTGTTCATCTAGCTCCACACTTTGTTAATCCAGTTTCTAACGAGCCAAGAACATCTAGCAGCATCTAAGAATAACTAAAATTAGAATATCTAACAAAGGCCAAGGACATAATATCAAACGATGTTTAAAGTAATGCCTTACCTTAATCCCCTCAACAAGTAAAATCCCTACTCCTAGTAGGAGAAAATGTGTTTTGAGAAGTATTATTTGAGGTTCCCTAATACTTCCGAAATTTCAGTGAAAGGGTCTTATTTTTGTATTGAATGGATCTCTCCAGCTTTGCAAATGTTAAGCCTCTGCATAAGTTCATCCCATTTTCATGTGATGCTTAACATTATTCCTTTATTATTCATTTAATATTCTCTTCTGAAGTTGTGAGCTTTTAATTAGTCAAATTGTTTGTGATGGTTTTTATTCTTCAATGGATATACTTAATGTCACTCTTATTTTTCAATCTTAAAAGAATCCTTTGTTAAAGGTTTATCTGTAAAGAAAATGTTCCATTTTCTGTCTTAATGAATGTCACTGATCTTGTTACCTACTGGTATTCATGTGATAAGCATTCTTGCCATTATTTATCAGTTTGATCATTCCAGTATATCTTCTGTGATTAACACGTTACTTTTCATGCCTAAAGGTGATGTTGTCCAGTCTCTCTCCATGAATTATTTTGGGATTAGATTATTGTTTATATCTTTTTATTATCTGTGTTGAGTACTAACCTAATAAATTAATTATTTGCTTTTGTGTGTTTTCTCCTTGCCAGCTTCTTAGGCATGTCCTAATTTTGAACTGGACCTCGCTGGCTTTTCCTGCCAGTTGCAAGGTACGTTTAATGGTTAACTCCTGCATGTTTCCTGCAGAAAGGCTGAAATAGGTCCTCGGAAAATGAAATCATCAACTAGGCAAGGCAATTTGTCACAGAATATGTTATAGTCATCACCTTGGCATGGAATGTCTTGCACCTGGGCTGGAAAGTTTAGTAGTCATTATGGAATATCTAGTTCAATATATACCAACATATGAATTCAACAATGGTTTGTTCAGGTTTGATAAGACATAAAGAGACAGAACTAAGTGATTCCACAGCTAACAATCAAATCTACGCTGTCACATCCAGTTGTGAATGGTGCAATACAGTAAAACAAGTAACAGGAGGTTGAGGCTCCACAATTAATCCAATCATCAATCGTGGGAGATCCCAACATATCAATGCAAAACACAAAGCTGAAATATTTGCATCTATATTCAGCCAGAAGTGCTAAGTAGATAATCCATCATGGCCTCCTCATGGAGTCCCTAACATTACACATCTAAATGTTCAGTCAATTTGATTCATTCTGCATGAAATGAAGAAATGGCTGACGGCACTGGATACTGCAAATGCTATGGGCTCTGACAGCATCCTGGATGAACACAGCAGGCCAGGCAGCATCAGAGGAGTGGTAAAGCTGATGCTTCAAGTCTGGACCTTTCTTCAGAAATCTGAATTCTACAAATTCATTAAGGACAAATGGGTAACTAGGGAGAGAATACAGCCCGTTAAAGATCAGCAAGGCAGTCTGTGTATGGAACCTCAGGAGATGGAGGAGACAATAAATGAGTAATTTGCATCAGTGATTACTGTGGAGAAAGATATGGAAGCTACTGAACTTGGGAGAATAAACAGAGATATTTAGAAAAGTGTCCACATTACAGAGGAGGAGATGTTGGATGACTTAAAATGCATAAAGGAGGATACATCCCTGGGACGTGATCAGGTATATCCTAGAACTTTATGAGAAGCCAGGGAAGTGTTGCTAGGCCCCTTGCTGAGACAGTTGTATCATCGATAGCCACAGGTAAAGTGCCAGAAGACTGGAGGTTGGCTAACGTGGTGCCACTATTTAAGAAAGATGGTAAGAAAAAGCCAGGGAACTGTAGACTGGTGAGCCTGACATCGGTGGTGGGTGTGTTGTTGGAGGAAATCCTGAGGGACAGAATTTACATGTATTTGGAAAGGCAAGAACTGATTAGGGATAGTCAACATGGCTTTGTGCATGGGAAATCATGTCTCACTAACTTGAGTTTTTTGAAGAATTAACAAAGAGGATTGATGAAAGGTCAATCAACAGCGTATGGACTACAGTGGGTTAAGAAGGCTGTGCACCATCATCTTCTCAAGGGCAACTCCATTCCCACTACACTAACACACGTGGCAGGTGTGTGTATCAGGTTGACAACACATTGCAGTAACTTGCCAAGGTTCCTCCAACAGCCCATTCTAAACATGGGACCGCCACTACCTGGGATGACAAAGGCAGCAGATGCATGGGAACACCTCAGCTGCAAGTTCCCCTCCAATTCACACAAAATACTGACTTGGAGCAACATTTTCTTCTCTTCTCTGTTGGCGAGTTAAATATTGGAACTCCCTTCCCACAGCAATGTGGTATTCCTACACTCCAAAGACTGCAGCAGTTTGAGAAGATCATTTGATATCAACTTCAACAGCGAAATTAAGATTGTTGGCACAACCAGCAATGCCCACGTTGCATGAACAATTTTTAAAAAAAATGGGATAGTAAGAACTGTCGATGCTGGAGTCAGAGATAACACATTGTGGAGCTTGAGGGGCACAGAGGGCCAAGCAGCATCAGCATCATCTGAGAAAGGGTCCCGACCCGAAACGTCAGCTTTCCTGCTCCTCTGATGCTGCCTGGCCTGCTGTGTTCATCCAGCTCCACACTGTATTATCTCTTTTATAAAAATGATGTGTGCTTGCAGACCCCAGATCTTGATTTTTGATTGTTGGAGGCATACAGTATGAAGCCATTCTAAAATATCCAGGAATACACGAATTGCTGTTCCTGAATCAAGAAAAATTGCATTAAAATTCTTGACTTTCAATATTATTGATTTCATCCACACCATCATCCCGATTTGTTGGTTGACAAAATCAACTTGACTACTAAAGAATGTAACTAGCATAATTTTTGGTTCTTCCTGTTCACTTTGCTAAACTCTTTGTTTGGGAAGTTAGAAGTTAGTTTGAATTTTTCTTCAAAGATTTTCTGATGTTGCAGTATTGCTGAAAGTGTTCACATCTGCCTCAGTGAGAGCATAGGATGCCCTCTGTTGGACACTTTTGTCACCTACAACATCTTCTGGCAACACTTCAAAATGGCGGTTCCCATCTTTTCCTCATTTTTGTGGGTTTCCCTGGAGCAAGGCAACCACCTTTGGTCCCAGTTTGCTGATTGGCCCAAACTGACCCTCAGCCTTCATTGAACTAGCCCTCAAAACCCACTCCAGCATTGCGCTGTGCAGCCAACCTGCCTCATATTGCTCATCTGCTCAAAGATCAACCCTTGCTCTGACTGAAATAAATCAACAAGTATACTGTCAACAGTTTAAGTAACTCCATTTCTTAAAATTGCATCTTTGTATGAATTAATGACACCATATAAAGCGCTGATGAAATCTAATGAGAGACTGGTTTCTGGAACTCATAGCCAGAGCAAACATACTCAAGTTACAAAGTTCTCAGGTCTAAAATAATGATCAAAGGCTGTTTACTAAGGATTCTTCTTCACCTCACCTCATCAGCAATGGGGCCAATTGCATATAATAAAGAACTGACCTGGAGCTGTTTCTGTGTCAAGTGGGAACCTGATGTAATTGGTACCCACGGAACTGACTTTCCCGGATCCCATCTAACTACACATGTCAGTCCAGCAATCCCATCCAATGGGTTGGAGAAAGAGCATGGGCTGCTCAGAGGGAGCAGATCTGCTGCCACTTTACAGTATGCCTCAACTTACTGTTGAGCCATTGAGCTATTGTCATTGGGAATCCCTCTGAGGATCCTCTGCCTCACAATTCAACCTTACCTCGTGGTTCTTCAAAATCATCTTCCAAAAATGTCTGCCTTAGACCGGTGTCTCTATATTACTGCTATCACATGTGATCTGGTTCTCGTGTGAGTTCTTCAAATCTTAATACAAGCTCAGGCCAGACTGATTAATAACTGCTAAATTAAGTTCATTGTCACACTGCACATGATGGTAAGGTTACAGAGCAGCATGCTACACGCTGTCCAGGGTTCAACTTCTTTGTAAAACCCTGACATATAACTACTGACACCGCAGTGACATCGCAGCCTATCTCAGAGGCTCTTATTCGTTAATCATATCTCAAAGAAGGTGCTATTGAATAAGCATCAGTTAAGTTTCTGCAATACATCTTGTACATGGTGATGCAATGAGTGATTCCATTTGGACGGGAAGCTCCAACAGTTTCAACTCAGAAAAATATTTTTTAAAATCTCTTTATGCATTTTTTTCCCAAATCAACCAGTTCAGGATGTAACTACACACCACCAGAGCAGGTGGGACTTGAACCCAGGCCTCCCAGTTCAGGGATAGAGACAATAAATGCCTAAAGATCAGGAGGGTGCAGCTGAAGGGAACCAAAACACAACAAAAGATGTTTTGAATAACTGAAAAAGGAATGCAAACACTTATAACCATTATAAACAAAGTCCAAGGATACCACAGCACCAGAAACTAAAGAGTTGGGCTGCGAGTCCATGAACTGCTGCACTCCGTTTATACACAAGACTGCTGTGTGCAACACACTCCACCCCAAGTCCCCAGTGAAAAATGGGACGGCTCTCGCCCAGAGAGCTCTCCACTGGAATCCCTGCTGCACAGTGACAAATCAGCACCCTGAGACTTGTCTGGGTGGTGGATATAGGAGTCAAGGTGGATGGTGTGCAGCTGCAGCCTTTGATAAAAATGCCTCTTTGCGAGGCAGCAAGCCATACTACACATACCTAAGAGGCAGCTCAGGTTGTGCAACATAGGCTGCTGAGGGAGGCTCAGGACTTTGGGGCCAATGCACAATTCCGTCTGAGCTAGGGTACATGCAGATGAGATCCCACAGCCCACCTGAGAATCCTCCAACTGGAGCACAATGTCAGGTCTAAATGCCAATGTTTTCAGACAACTGATGGAATCGATCACAAGCCGGGTGTCCAACTCTGCGCTCATTCCCAATTCCTGCAGCGCCCTCCAGCCCAGGCCTATGTCACTCAGCATGCCGCCGACTCTGATCACTCCCATGGGCCTCCCTTCCACCAGCCACTCAAACCCTTAACAGTGGGAGGTGCAGATTCCTGAGCTGCAGGTCTCTGACAATAGCTGCTACTGAGAGCAGGAAGACCTGGCCTGAGTTGACTATGTTCCAGACATTAATCAGGCCATGCTAAAAAACAGGCAGCGTCCTGAGGGAATAAACCTCAGTCTAAAAACAGGAGCTGCCTGTCATAGTTGAGGATGCGCACCGAATGGAAAAAATTACTCTTATTTGGGGCGTGGTGCAGTAGAGTGGGGCACCAGCAAGGCCAGCATTTGTTGTCCATCATACTTGAACTGATTTGCTCTCTAAGCCAATTCAGATGGCTGTTAAGAGTCAACAAAATTGCTTGGGTCTGGAGTCACAAGAAGCCCAGACCAGGCGAGGACAGCAGATGTCCTTCCTTAAAGAACATAGGGAACCAGAGGACTTTTACAATAAACAACATATGGTTGCAACTAGACTAGCTTTTAATTCCAGATTTTATTGATTATAAATTTCACCATGTGCCACAGTAGGATTCAAAGCCATGCCCCCAGAACATTAGCCTGGCTTCTGGACAACTAGACTAGTAACATTACCACTCAACACAGCTTAATCTTTGCATAGCATTTCATATTTTAAAATATCACTCTCACTTGTGTAAACAATGTGCTCAGACCTGTCTGCCATCTTTCTTTGGCTCCAGAAATATACTTTATTCATTATATATCTTTCTATACATTCAAAGTCTCTATAGCATTTCAGTGCTGTTGTCTTTGCAAATGGCGAGCAAGCAAACATTAGAGTTTGATTTTCCTGAAGTTCCAGCACACCCAGAGGCAAGGTAATATTTACATATATTTGAGGCACTGGGCGGGTCCAATAACTGAACAGACCGCTGTTCCACTTTGGCAGAAAGACCTCAGGTAGTGGTCTTTCCCCACTGCACCTTGATAGCAGCTTCTCCGAGCTTTAGTACATCCTTCAGCACATTGTCCTGGGCCTTGGAATGTGCCAGTCTGCAATGCTCAATCTAGATTGATGCTTTGCACTGGAAGATAAACAAATTTTGGGCAGACAAAAGGGTGTCTTTCACCGAGTTAATGGTTCTCCAGGTGCAGTCAATGTTTTTGTCAGTGTGAATGCCAGGAAACAAACCATAGAGCACAGAGTCTTGTGTCATGGAACTGCTGGGGACGAACTTCAACAAATTCATTGCATCTCTCTCCAAACTTCCTTTGCAAAGGCACATTCCATCAGGAGATGTGTGACTGTCTCTACCCTCTCACAGCTGCTTCAACAGAAATGTGTGCTGGTACAGCGAGCCCTGGCATACAAGAAGGATCTCACCACCAGCTAAGCTATGTCTCAGAGTTTGTTGGAATATTCTGGCAATGAGGTATTCTGCTCAAGGAACAACCCGACTGGATTCATCCTCTCTTTTTTCCCATAAAGTCTCCAAGACACTTAGTGTTGATCACTTCCTGATGGTCTTGTGGTCAAAGGTGCTTTTCTTTGCAAATTTCTCCATGAAGGACAGGTGGTACGGAATGGTCCAACTACTTGGAATGCTCCGTCATGCTGAGGTCAGGCCCATCTTCGCAACATTAGGACAGGCAGAACCTCAGTGTGTAGTGCAGGTCTGGCCCATTCACACAGTGACAGTTGGTGTTTGCGTACTGAGGGTCTGCACACAGCGTGTTGCAGGCACACACAAAGGGTGGCCAACAAGATGAGAACAGGGTTGGGTATGTTCTTTCCCCCTTATCCAGAGTTTTATGCATGATATCCTGCAGACATGGTCCATTAAAGAGTCCAGATGAATTTGAAGATGGCTCAGGTGACTACAATGGTGCAGGTTCTGGAAATGGGTCAGACCTGCACCAGGTACAACATTGAGAGTATTCCACACCTGATTTACCTAGAACAGAGAGGGAGCAATGCTTCTATTCGCCCAGGTTATGCTTCACCTTGGTGATACACACCTCTCCAGTTTGGCACATGCCCAGGCCCCTCCAAACCATATTCCCAGCACCTTCAGGTAATCTGACCGGACTGTGAAGGGGATAAAGAATATGGCTTTATTCTTGCTTCTGTGTATACTGATGTCTGTGTACTGACAGTATATCCAAGCAGAAAATGGCAACGTTATCCACATGCAGGGAGGCTTTGACCTGCAGGCCTCTTTGTCTGTAACAGTCAATTCTTTCAGGCTTGTATCCTTCTTGATGGACTCAAGAATAAGCTGTATACAACACAGAAACAAGGCAGTACAGCGAGGCCCTGGCCAACTCCAGACCCAATCGGGAAGCTTTCTGATTCCCACCCATTCGTCGAGACTGTTCTACTGATGTTGATGGAGAGCAATTTGATCCATTTGATTGAAAGCCCATTTTGGAGAGCACGTCCATGTGTAAGTGGGCAATATCCTGTCAAAGGCCTTCTCCTGGTCCAGGCTGATGAGGCAGTCATTCATCACACTGTCCTGCTCAGTTATGTTAAAATGTAACTCGCAGATAATTCAGTACATGCTCAGTGCTTTTGGTTGTCACCCAGATACACTGACTTGTAAACACTGGTTTCATCAAGCTAAAATGTAGACAGAACACAAATGTTTCTCATAGCAATTTTTTAGTTCGAGAAAAATCAGCCAATGAATTATTCCAAGCAGATTTACAATCATCTTTGGTCAGGAAACTGAACTTAATACCAAATATTTTTAAGATTGTCTGTTCTATTTTAGCAGTTCAAAATAGCAAGTAGAAACCATTCAAGCTTATTTAACCAGCAGAGGATTTAAT
The DNA here is from genome assembly GCF_030684315.1 of Stegostoma tigrinum. Taxonomy (NCBI): domain Eukaryota; kingdom Metazoa; phylum Chordata; class Chondrichthyes; order Orectolobiformes; family Stegostomatidae; genus Stegostoma; species Stegostoma tigrinum. The sequence goes on from NC_081359.1 coordinate 80,409,024, forward strand.
GATGGGGAATGCATATAATAGCTGGAGTAGAGTACAGTTCATTTGGCTACAAAATGGGATGTGGTTGCCTCAGGAAGATTTTGTTTTTAAATTTGCTCATAGGGTGTGAGTATCAATAGCTAGGCCAGAAAATATTGTCCATTCCCAATTGCCCAGAGCTAAGAGTCAACCACATTGTTGAAGTAGGCCAGATCATGTTTAGAACAGCACATTTATTTCACTAAATGATGTTGGTGTTTCAGGTTGCAACATTAGCATAGGGTAAATAGGGAGAAACTTTTCCCATTAATCTGGGAATCAAAAATCAACAGGTACTTTTAAGGCATAGGAGCTGGAGGTTGAGGAAATTATAAGAATATCTGAAACTCAGCACCTGAAAGGGTGGTAGAGGTGAGAACACTCAAGAACTATTTACATGGGCGCTTGAAACACTGTAGCACATAAAGCTATGGTGAAATGTTGGAATACAGGATCAGATGAATGCTTGATGACTGGTGTGAACGAGAGGCCTCTCTCCCTGTTTAAAATCTCTATGATTGACTGGTCCTAATTCAGACTAGTAATTGCATAGGTGTTGAAGTAAAGCTGTGACAAGCTGTTGACCCATTCCAAAGCAGCCACCCAAGAGTGAAGGGTATAGGAATCATAATACTGCAAAATAAAACAAGTGGAGAGCATTAATAAAAAGTTTTATTTTGTAAGCATTTCAAAGATCAACAAAAAACACAAAGCTGCGTTTTTTAGGCAATTACAGTGTGGCAATCTCAATTTCTAGCACAATGTTTGATACACCAAGAACCTTACAACAACTCAAAAGCAAATTAACTGCCCCTTCCCCAAAGCCAGTTGGTGATGTGTACCAACATGAAGCTGCTCTCACCATGCCATTTTGTATACCCCTTCACTGCACCAGCCAAGACAAGCATCAAACAAAACACCACTAAGGACAGTGTCTTTGGGCCATCCACACACAGTGCTATAGTGTGTTAACTATACAAAACAAAAATAAACTGTACAGTTTAAAATCAAATTCTCATATACATAGCCTTATATATTTTAAAAAGAAGCAGTGTGTACAGGGCAAGGGTAAATGCTCTATAGCTGAGAAATCTTGCTGGAAGAAAGTTGAATAAAATTCAGTCATCGTCTTCCTCCTCCTCCTCTTCCTCCTCATCCTCCTCCTCTTCTTCCTCATCTTCCTCCTCCTCCTCTTCCTCCACCACCTTCTTCTTTTCTACTTTGGCAGCTGAAGCCTTCTTGGTAGAATCAGATTTTGTTTTAGCACGATATGCTGCAAGATCCTAGAAATCAGGAAAGTTTCTTTAGCTCAGATAAACAAGTTTGTTGAAGGCAACAATAGGTATGTAAATATCCATTTTTGGTTCTAGTAACTATTAGCAAGGATCAATGTAATTCATATTTGTTAAAATTTTGACTGATAACATTCCACATCAACAGGCCTGATACAACATCAGTATGTACTGGTAAGGTTATGACAAATTTAAACATTGAATTGTGTGAGGTTGCAGAATCACAGCAAGAATTCTTAGTAATTCTAAATATTCATTCAATCAGTATTACTCAACTGCAACCAGATCTTACCCCTTCTATCTTATTATTTCGTCCCACACCTTTCCCAGTCTGCTAATTTAAGGCCAGTGACATTATGCAACTAAAATCACACAATAATCAGCATCAAGTTGTTTTGGCAGGAGGATAAAAGGAAAACCCAAAAGGTTGTATCTTTTAGTCAAACATTACCATTTCATATCTTTCCTTGAGTTTTGCTGCCCTCTTTTCATATGGAATCTTATCGCTTGCAGATGTTGCATTCCAAAGCAGTCCCAACTTCCTGGCTGTATCCCCAATTGATGCCCCAGGATTTTCCTCCTTAATTTTGGGGCGCCAGTCAGAACAGAACACAAAGAAAGCAGATCTGAAATTAATTAGAATCAAATAAGTGTTAGAAGGCAAATTTGCACAATATGAAATTGTAAACTGATCCAACAAGTAAATGCATGGAATGTTAAACCAACTTTCTTCATTGCAGCTTTTGGAATATCACTGGCAGTGGCTGTCCCATTTACTGAGGAAAGGATACAAGCTTAGGCAAGATACTTGTATGGAGGACCTTTTATTAAAAATTTTATATGATCATTTAAACATTGAGTGCAGCACTACACAGTTAGGCAAAGTGAATGTTTCTCGAATATAGCTGTCTAGAAATCTGCAGTAGAAACAGTATTTTGCTTTGCATTGTGTATGAAAACTTACGGAGGCCTTTTTGGTGCATTAGGGTCCTTCTTTTTCTTTGTTTTCTTGGCACCTTTTGGTGGCTCATAATTCTTCATTTCCTTCTCCCAACGGATCTTGTCTTCTTTTGCCTTATCTTCAAATTTTAGTTTCTCTTTACTTGACATGGACTGTAAAAGAATTCAACTAAAATAACATCCCAAAAAAACTGCACACTTACTTTACACAAGATATATATGACTGACCAAACAAATTCAAGTCTGAAGCTTCATTTTTGACAACAAACCAAAATATCTAGCATTATTGATCCCATCCCTGACACCATCCATGGTGGTTTTGTAAAACTGAATTTTGTCTTCCACTCCTGAGCCTAATGCAATTTCAGTTGAGGAAACCAGTGTTCCAGTAACCATTTTCTATCTTGTTATTTTCATCAACCTGAAATTAGGGCAAAGATGGTACCCATTTTTGTTTGAAAAACACATTTGTATCAGCACAAAATAAACTAAAGCACTGAAGCTGTACACAGTACTCTGCACCTAGATACAAGAGAACCATTCAGAGACTGCAGCTAACAAGCACAAAACTGATTAGTGTCAGTTAATAAATACAAAAACTTAATTCACCTCAAAAGATACAGAGGTGATCTTTTACTACTCTAAAAGACACTCTACCACTGGGAATGTTAATCCAGAATACTGTTTGAAAGTTCAATGGGTAGAGAAAAGTGGCAAAATTAGTGGCAGTGAAAAATTCAAGACCAACAGTAAATTGGCACAGATGTATTTTTAAGAGTGAAAATGCTGAATACTTGTTAAGAAACGAATAGACATTAAGAGTGGGGAATAACTTGTCAGTTTTCCAGATGCATGATGGAAGATGATGGGCTAAATGGCCTCCATCAACACTATTAAATGACTGCCGATATTTTCAGGGGAGGGCCGAATAATATTCAAATCTGACAAATAAACGTGCAACCCAGGTTACACGGACATGAACTTCCCACCTTCCATCTTTCCGCACACTTCTTTGAGAATTCGGAGAAGTTGACACTTGAGTCGGGATGCTTCTTCTTATGCTCCTCACGACAAGTTTGGACGAAAAATGCATACGAGGACATTTTGCCTCGGGGTTTTTTTGGATCCCCTCTTGCCATTTTGGCTTCTGTCTGATGAATAGGAAAACGATTAATTCAACTCTGCATAATTCTTAGTATTCCATAAGCATTTATGAAAACAAAAGCTTGAAATTGAGGCAAGGGGCTCGGATTGATTAAGGGGTGAACCTTTGGATTGAAATTTCAGGTAATAGAATACAGCACTGTACATTTCAAGTGGCAACAAAAACATAACTTTTCAGATTATGAGAGATTGATGGAATACCGTCATGCTAACGCATATGAGCTATCTCGGGACCTTAAAACTACCTGCGTCTGCCTTTTGCAAGAACTGTTTATACGATTCAGAATATAACTTCATCACAACCCTTCTCGAAAAGGCTAATTGCAACCCCACTCACAAGACATGAAAAAACAACCGCGCCCACATATTTTAGTATGGAAGGGGGAAAAGAAAGAAAGAAAGAACGGTGCACAGTTTCAAACAGCCTAAATGAAATCGATCCGACTTGCAATTTTGGTTCCAATGTTAACCCAATCCGCAGAGAAACTTTGGTTTAAAAGTAAAAACAGGCTGTATTGGTTTATTCGTACTTTTTTTAAAAAAAAATGTATTTCCGCGATACCACAGCCCCACCTAACATTTCACGCCGTTATATTGGAAAGTTTAAAAAAAAGACAAAATTAACGCTCAAGTGTTAGCCTTCCAGATCACTTCGTGGCTTTTACTAGTTACATTAATCCACATTGGTAAACGTGAAGAAAAACAAAAAAAAAATTGAGAAAAACAAAATCTCCATTTTCAAAATATTTTATTTTCCAGGTTTTGTTTTTAAAAAAGTTAATCCGTTCCAAATATTTTATTCCGTTCGAAACGGTGTGGCGAAGTGCCTATACTTCAAGCTGTAGACTGGAGCAATGGCTGAGAACAAAAAGGAAAGAGGTCAAACAACAACGACAATATTTCTTCTTCCATGTTGAAAAATCCTTCTTCATGAGAGAAAGTCCCCCTCAAATATCACCAAACACCGCCTTCGGACCGTTTCCAATCTGCAGACGCCCGTTTTCCGCGTGTTTTTCTCGCCTGTGGTCTTTGCGCTGAGTGGTATATAGTTATAGTGTTGGGCTTTGTACATATAGTTTAGTGTTCGAGCTGCGAATGGCCGCTTGCCTCTAACACAGTACAGTACATGGCTCCATCTTGATAGCAGCGTCAGTGCGAGGCAGACAGAGAGCCCAGCTCGCCTTACAGCCTGCATTTCAACCCGCTAACGCCGCGGTACCCCGACAAAAAGCCCACGGTTGGAGAGCCCAGAGTCTGGGCTACCCGATCCCGCCCACGAACCCGGCTGCGGAGCCACCTTCGCGGCGCCAGACGCGGTTTGGAAAAGTTGAACCCAACTCGCTCTCGACGCGCTGCTGTTTAATAATGGCTTTCCCTCAGCCGCCGTCAGCCATGTTAAACAGCGCGGCTGAGGGGAATTTTTTTTAAGTTTAATTCTAACGTTCTAACAGCGCCCCTTTGTAAAGTATAATAAGAGAGTAAGACATGCCGGTTTAGGAGACGGTGGATGTTAGCCGTCAATATTGTCGAGTCTCCGCTGTCTCTCTCTGCCTTACACACTACCTGCCCTACAGACGCTCACTGCAATGGCTCTGGACGCGCTCGCTGCCTGCGCACTATCCACAGCTACTGCCGCACTCCCATTGGTCACGACGCAGCCACTGCGCCTACCCATTGGCCAGGGCCCTTCCATTGTTCTGACTAGAACTGCTCCTCCATTGGACGCCAGGGGGAAAACGACGGCCGAGAGCGAAACAGCGCGCAAATACAAACCCAAACAGTGCACAGACACGCACCGAGCTCACAGACAGGCAATAAATATACTGAGAGACCCCGAGTACACTAACAGGCGCTGAGCACACATACAGGCCGTGAGTGCATCGACAGACACTGAGTGCCCAGACACGCACCGACTCACAGACAGGCATGGAATACATTGATAGGCACTGAGTACACAGTCACCGAGCTCTCAGATAGGGGGTAAATACACTGACAGGCGCTGAGTACATTGACAGACACTGAGTGCACAGACACGTAACCGAGCCCACAGACAGGCACAAAGTACACAAGCATGCAGTGAGTGCGTTGACAGACACTGATTACATTGACAGACACTGAGTACACAGACAGGCAGTGAGTACATTGACAGACACCGAGCTCATAGACAAGCACAGAGTACATTGATGGGAAGTGAGTACATTGACAGGCACTGAGTACACAGACACACATTAACCTCACAGACGGGCAGTGACTGCACAGACACACACCAAGTTCACAGGCAGGCAGTGCGTACATTGACAAGCACTGAGTACACAGACACACATCAAGCTCACAGACAGGCAGTGAGCACCCTGACAGGCACTGATTACACAGACAGGCACTGAATAGACTGACAGGCACTGCGTCCATAGACAGGCATCAAGCTCACAGACAGACGCCGAATACACTGATAGGCATTGCATCCACAGCCAAGCACCGAGCTCACAGACAGACACTGAGTACACTGACAGACACTGAGCTCAAAGTCACGCACATGGACAGGCACTGAACTCACGGACAGGTGCCGGGCTTGAAGACAGGCACACAACAGGCACCAAATACATTGACGGGCACCAAGCTCACAAAAAGACACCAATCACACAGAAATGCGCTGAGCTCACAGACAAGTTCTCGGCACACAGACTAGCATTGACTACGTGGGCAGGCACTGATGTCACAGGCAGGCACATGGACAGGCACCAACTACATCCCGGCACAGGTACAGGCTCTGAGTACACAGACATGCACTGAGCCCACAGACAGGCACTTAGCACACAGAGAGACACACAGGCACTGAGTACACGGACAGGCACATGGTCAGGCACTGAGGTCATAGACAGATGCACAGTAAGGCACTGAGTACATCGACAGGCATCGAGCTCAGACAGGCAACAATCAACTATAGTACAGGCAACCAGAATACTGAATGGCACACAGGCATCAAGTACATGTTGAGGTGCTGAGCACAAAAACACGTACTTAGTAATTGGAAAACATGTGCAACCATTTAAAATAGACAGGTACTGAACAAATGAAGTAGACAGATGAGCATTGAGCACATAAGAAGATACTCAGCCCACAGTCATGCACATAGAGAATTATAGAAGCTCAGTGTGGAAGCAGACTATTCAGCCCATTGAACCCACACCAACCCTCCGAAGAGCCTCCGACCCAGACGCACACCCCTACCCTATCCCTGTAACTCTGTATTTCCCATTTCTAACCCACTTAACCCCCACATCCCTGATCACAGTGGCATCGCCAATCCACCTGGCCTGCATAACTTTGGACTGTAGGAGGAAACCAGAACGCTGAGAGAAAACCTATACAGACACAGGAAGAATGTGCAAACTCCATACAATCGCCTGAAGGTGGAATCAAACCAGGGTCCCAGGCACTGTAAAGCAGCAGTGCTAACTACTGAGCCTACACACAGGCACTGAGCACAAAAACATTTGAAACAATACCAATAATATTTAATATCCCTCTTTGTTATTTTTATTTTAAAATGACATTCATTTCCTTATTGATTAGAATCTATTTGTGTTGGTATAATGCAATTTGTATCCCAATTGAATTAAACGGCTGCAGCATGCTGTTCTCAGAGAGGGAAACTACATCTTCAGGTTATTGAAGGTAAGAAGACCCCAAGTGAATAAGGGCTTAGAATTCACAGGTGTGCTATTGACTTGTTCAATTGTTTAGTATTTGATTATGCGTGGCTTCCAGAGAAAGAGTAAGAAAATTTGAAGTATGAAGCTGTAAACATGAGAGCAGACATTTTAAAAGCATTGTAAATAAAGTGCACTTTCAGACATAGGGACTAATATGTCATCACTGCATATCTTCAAGGCATTATGCACTGTAATTGGCAATTAGTTGGAGCATGGTTTATATTTACTGACTCCCTGTGAGGTGTTGCATTTTGCTAAGGCAAACCAGAACAGAACTTAGACAGTTAATAAGACCATAAGATATAGGAGTGGAAGTAAGGCCATTCAGCCCATCAAGTCCACTCCACCATTTAAATCATGGCTGATGGGCATTTCAACTCCACTTCCCTGCACTCTCCCCGTAGCCCTTGATTCCTTCTGAGATCAAGAATTTGTTGATCTCTGCCTTGAAGGCATCCAACGTCCCGGTCTCCACTGCACTCCGTGGCAATGAATTCCACAAGCCCACCACTCTCTGGCTGTAGAAATGTCATCTCATTTCCATTTTAAATTTACCCCCTCTAATTTTAAGGCTGTGCCCACGGGTCCTAGTCTCCCCGCCAAATGGAAACAACTTCCCAGCGTCCACCCCTTATAAGCCATACATTATCTTGTAAGTTTCTATTAGATCTCCCCTCAACCTCCTAAACTCTAATGAGTACAATCCCAGGATCCTTAGCTGTTCATCATACATTAAACCTACCATTCCAGGAATCATCCGTGTGAATCTCTGCTGGACACACTCCAGGGCTAGTATGTCCTTCCTGAGGTGTGGGGCCCAAAATTGGACACAATATTCTCAATGGGGCCTAACTAGAGCTTCATAAAGCCTCAGGAGCACATCGCTGCTTTTATATTCCAACCCTCTTGAGATAAACGACAACCTTACATTCGCTTTCTTAATCACAGACTCTACCTGCAAGCTAACTTTTAATGGTCGTGTCCTGGGGGGTGTCGGCGAACAGAAAGACCTAGGAGTTCAGGTACATAGCTCATTGAAAGTTGCATCACAGGGAGACAGAGTGGTAAAGAAGGCATTTGGAATGTTGGCCTTCATTGTTCAGACAATTGAATTTAGGAACTGGGATGTCATGTTGCGGCGGTACAGGATGTTAGTGAGGCCACTTTTGGAGTACTGTGTACGGTTCTGGTTGCCCTGCTATAGAAGGATGTTAATAAATTGGAGAGAGTGTGGGAAAGATTTATAAGAATGTCACAGGGACCAGAGGGTTTGAGTTATAAGGAGAGACTGGATAAGCTGGGGCTTTTTTCACTGGAGTGTAGGAGCTTGAGGGACGACCTCATACAGATTTATAAAATCATATGGGGCACAGGTAAGATGAACAGCAAAGGACTTTTCCCTAAGGTTGCAGGGTTCAAAACTAGACAGTATAAGTTTAAGATGGGAGGAGAAAGATTTAAAAGAAACTTTAAGGGTAACTTTTTCATACAGGGGTGATTCATATGTGGAATGAACTGCCAGAGAGAATGATAAATGCAGGTACAGTTTCAACATTTAACTGACATTTGGACAGGTACATGAAAGGTTTAGAAGGATACGGGCCAAATGCTGGCAAATGGGACTAGATTAGTTTGGGAAACTTGGTCTGCATGGACAAGTTGGACTGAAGGGTCCAATTTTGTGCTGTATAACTCTATGACTCTGTTAGTGCTATGCAGAAATTGAGTGAAAAACTCTACCATTGTGACTTTTCACAATTTTCACTCCTATGATAGATACCCTACACTTAATGTTGAATCAGTTGTTCTAATTTACAACAGATACAGCCGCTCTGCATTTCAGCAACGTCACAACATTGGATCACATTCAAATATAGCGTCAGGACCATCAGGCATGTCCAAGATGGCCAACGAAGTATGGATTATTATAACTCACATAACCTATTTGTAATTTGTAATACTTCAAATTAAAACATACTAGCATCTGGCTTTTTTTCTTAAAAAGGATTAGAAATTAGTTTATAAGTCATTACCAAAGGCTCCTCTGGGATTAAGGGTTAAAGTTATCAACAATAGGTTACACATATTAAAACTAAAGAAAGTGCAGGAAACTAGAAGAAGTTTGGAGCGAGATAAGAAATTATGAAGGCAAGAAGTCACTTGTGAGTGTGGGGTACAGGTTTCCTGGCAGTCACCACATGGAAGGATAAAGCATAAATGAAGAAATAATGGGAGCTTTTCAGAAAGGTGTGGTGATAATCTTGGGGGAGTTTAATCTACCTTTGGTCTAGAAAAATCAGATAGACAAAAGTAAATTAAAAAGCAGTTTATAAAATACTTTCAGGATAGTTTCTTAGAACAGCAAGGTCTGGAGCTGACTAGAGAGCAGACAATACTAGACCTGGTATTATACAATGAGATAGGATTAAGTAAAGGCCACACAGTGAAGATGTTCCCAAGTAACAATAATAATAATAATAATAATGAGTGAATTTTACATTTAGTTTGAGGGAGAGAGGAGTGGGTCCATGATTATTGTAAGTTAAAGTATTTTGAGTTTAAATTATGCGTGCCGAGAGTGCAAAGCTGGCTAAAATGAACTAGTGGACTAAGTTAAGGAATCAATCAATAAAGGTGCAGTGGCAAACAATAATTTTTAATTTTTTTTTCTGCTGCACGGATCTCTGACCATTTGTGGCAGCAGCTTCTAGAAGCGGAAGCTATCAGCACATTGATTGGCTTGCACACGGCCGCAAAGCAGCAGTGCTCCTGTGCAGTAAGAGGCAGGATTTATTTATGGGGATATTTGAGAATACACAGAATTTAAACATTCCAAATGAAATGACTCCACAGAGGCTGGTATCCCATCGCCAAATCATCCGTAGTACATGACACTGATCCAACTAGCTCTGAGCTTGCTCCTAGAGTGAACAGAATCCCTGACAATCCTGTTTATACGTGTTAGCCAGAACTCGCTGACTGGGCCAGAGTTACAGCCCAAATCAGGGAACTCATATTCTATGAGGTTCACCTGGCCAACCTTGTTAAATCACAGATAACAAGGTGGAGAACTGGATGAACACAGCAGGCCAAGCAGCATCAGAGGAGCAGGAAAGCTGACGTTTTGGGCCTAGACTTGGCCTGCTGTGTTCATCCAGCACTACACCTTGTTATTTCAGATTCTCCAGCACCTGCAGCTCCTACTATCTCTACCCTTTGTTACATCACTACATCCCTCCCCACTAAGTCCTGGGATGTAGGCCTGATCTTGTAGCTTCTCTTAGGGCTTTTTAGCACCATGTCCAGTTCCTCCAACTCTGCCTTGGATACTGGCAACATGTACTGGACCACAGCTTGCCTCTTGCACCCCAGAGAATCTCAGCCTAAACTCCTTCTTCTTTGAGTGGTAACGGTGTCGAAGCTGTGATATCTGCCATGCCTATCTTTTCCTCAGAGGCTCCTTTGACTCTAGGTGAAGGGGGCGAACCCATGGATTTTGCAAACCTTCTACCGCTGGCCCCTTTGTGAGGTTGCGGCTTTCATGTGGTCCAGGTGCTTGTTCAGGACTGCCTTTTCTATCTGAACTTTGTACATTACAGGACCTGACATCATGTCGACCCTTCCTCTTACTGAAAGAGGGCCATTCCCATGGTTTGGATATCAAACTTTGTCCCCTGAAGTAAACTGCCTCCCTCGCTTAGTAGGGCCTTGTATCTCTCATTGGCATTCCTGATGCCATTTCATCCTCCCCTCCAGGTCCAGGAAGATACAGTTTAACCTGGCAGAGAATCTTCTCTCCAATAGCAACTCTGCTGGAGCTATCTCTGGAGTGCCTTGAGGGGTAGTCCTAATCAAACAGGAACTAAGACAGTTTAATATTGAGTGAAACTGTCGGCTGTTTCATTAAGGCAGCCTTCAAAGCTTGGGCTGTTCTTTCCCCCAAACCATTGGCCGATGGATGGTATTGAGCTGTCCTTACAAACTGAATGCCATTCAACTTTAGGAAATATTCACATTCCCTGCTGGTAAATGGTGGCCCATTGTCTGTGACCAACACCCCTAGGAGTCTGGGTACTGCAAAAGATGGCCACAGCTTCTCTATTATCATCCCCGTATTTGAGGTATGAACTGTACACACATCCAACCACTTTGGGTGGGCATCCACAATTACTGAAAACATGCTGCCCATGAAAGGACCAGAGTAGTCAATTTGTGACTGAGTCCAGGGTTTAGCTGGCTATTCGCACAAATGTGGGGGAGCGACTGGTGGTAATTTGTGTCCTTATTGGCACTATGGGCATGGCCCCATCAACACGGCTATGTCAGCATCCAATCCTGGCCACCAGGCATATCTCCTCACCAACATCTTCATTTTGGAAACCCCTGGATGATCCTGATGGAGTTCAGCCAGTATCTGGCGGCAACCTTTGCTCGAGACAATTACTCTCGCACCCCATTATAAGATATTGTCATCTACAATGATCTGGTCTTGGCAAGTCCAAAAAAGGTTTCAATTCTGATTGTAATGGCCCTTTTGTTTCTCCCCTCACCACCAGCTTTATTCGTTTCAACAGGACGGGATCTTGTTGTGTCCACAGTCTGATATTGTCAGCAGTGACCAGAAGGGTGTAAAGATTTAACACAAGAACAGCCTCTCGTGGTGGTGGCACCACCGATGGTGTATCCACCAGTGAGAGCCAGCTCAAGACATCTGCCTTTGCCACTTGGCCTCCCAGGCAGTGTTCCAATTTGTAGTCATACACATTCAGAATAAGAGCCCACCACTGAATTTAACTTGCAACTGTCGTCAGCATGGCCCTCTTTATGTAGCCCAAGCATGGGTTTGTCATCTGTTACTGTTACAAACTTATGCCTGTAAAGGTATCATGGGACTTGCTCCTACCAAAGATGACTGCCAAACCTTCCTTCTTTACCTGGGCTTATCTTCATTCAGCATCAACCAAAGTCCAGGAAGCATATGCTGTTGTGCGTTCTCTGCTGGACCACAAGTGAGCTAAAACTATCCAATAGGGGGAGGCATTGTATTTCAGCACCTCTGCTTGCTTGGGATTGTAGTTTGTGCCTCAACTTTAGACGATGGTAGCTGCTTCTTCACTTCACTAAAAGCTACATTTTGGGGATGAGACCATTTGTTTGTTCAACAGCAAATGTACGGGTGCCAGGATGGAGGCCAGCTTATATATAATTTTTCCATAATAATTTACTGATCCAAGGAACAACCTAAGTTCTGGCAACAAGGTGGGAGCCAGTGCTCTTTTGATCACCCTCACTTTATCTTCCAATGGCCTTGTCTATTCTGTAGTCCAAGTAGGTCATTTGGGATGCCTTGAACACACACTTTTCCCACCTAAGGTGTATACTTGTCTTGGAGAACTGTTTAAGCACTATGCCCAAGTTTGCTAAATGTTCTTTAGTAGTCTCCCTGTTGTTGGCATGTCATCCAAATAATTGGAGATCTGGTAAAGTGTTCTCCGTGGTCTACCAGAAAATGGCAGAGGCTAACAATGCCCCAAAAAAGTCTCGTATATTGGTACAAACCCTTGTGAGTATTTATTGTACCATACTTCTGGGAGCCCCCATCTAATTGCAATTGCAGGTACACATTGCTCATGCCCAGCTTTGTGAAGGACAGTCTCCTTGCCAGTTTTGCATATAAGCTATCTATGCAACGGATTGAGTGTTTATCCACATGTGAAAAGCAGTTCACCATTTTTTTGAAATCCACACAAAGACAAATCAATTTGCCAGGCTTCAGAATTGGTACCATTGGTGCTGCCCATTGATAGTCCCGAGACCTTCCTGAAAAACTTCCAGGTATTTAATTAGGACTTCAGTCAGGCTGTTGTTTTCTAATTGAAAAATGTTGAGCCAATCAACTTTAATCTTTCTCAATCAATTTCACCCCATCAAGTTTGGGCATGAGCATTTTATTATGATCATTGATAAGTGAAACAGTTGCTTCTCATAAGAGCCGGGAACCAAAGTTGTACCCTTATTGTGTATGGGTCCCCTGGTATACGTTCTCAGCCTGGCTGAGGTCTTGTGCAAACTTGAGTGTTGGAGCTCAGCACGAATTTTGATAAAGACTGGTTCAGCAATCTCTGACACAGCCACACCTGTATCAATCTCCATTAGAACTGAGTGACCAATTAACTGGATGTCTATTTTGAACGGTTCTGATTTGGATGTTGCTAAGCAACCTAACTATTTCAAAGCAGATGTAGGTGAACTTTCCAGGGTGTGCAGTCTCCTGGATACCAACCTATGAGCTCTCTTACTAAATTCAGGCATAGTGGGACTCTTTTACTGTCTCAAATCTGCACACTGACAGGATCTACAATGGCCTAATGGCCCGGATACTCAAGAAAATTTAAACTGTTTGGCCATTTTAACTTTCTTTTGGGGTTTTGCTGTGCACTGACCTGATGTTCCTCTGTTCAGGTTATGTCCTGAGTGAGGCAACGCAATTGCTGTCACTCGAGTGGTGTGCCTAAGCTCAATCAGCTTGGCGAGTGTGTCCACTTCCACCAGAATACCATGTAACTCACAAGCTCCACTTGCCGTATTTTCTAATAACAAAGCCAGTTGTAGTGTCTGTCTGAAGTCCAGTAGGGCTTCAGCTGGAAGACATTTTTCATGGTCAGATCATTAATCTCAAATACCAAATGGTCTCTCAACATTTCACTTAGAGAATGAGAAAGAGAGAGAGATGTACAGCATGGAAACAGAACCTTTTGGTCCAAATTGTTCATGCTGACCAGATATCCTAAATTAACCTAGTCCCATTTGCCAGCATTTTTGGTCCATATCTGTCTAAACCCTTTCGATTCAATATGTGCACCACCCTCTGTATAAAAACATTGTCCCTTATGGCTTTTTAAAATCTTTCCACACTCACATCAGGCCTATTCACTCTAGTTTTGGACCCTAGGAAAAAGATCTTGGCTGCTCACCTTATCCATGCCTGTCATGATTTTATAAATCTCCATAAGGTCACCCCTCAGCTTCTGATGCTCCAGGGAAAATAGCCCCAGTCTATTCAGCCTCTCCCTATAGTTCAAACCCTCCAACCCTGGCAATATCCTTGTCAATCTTTTCTGAACCCTTTCAAGTTTCACAAAATCCTTTCAAAAGCAGCGAGACTAGAATTAAATGCTGTATTCTAAAAGACGTTTAACCAAAGTCCTGTATAGCTACAATGTGACATCCCAACTCCTATACTCAATGCACTGACCAGTAAAGGCAGGTATACCAAACTATCCTGTCTACCTGAGACTCCACTTTCAAGGAACCATGAATTTGCACTCCAAGGTCTCCTTGTTCGGCAACACTCCCCAGGATCTAACCATTAAGTGTAAAACTCCTGTCTCAATTTACCTTATCAAGATGCAGCACTTTGCATTTAACTAAATTAAACTCCATCTGCCACTCCTTGGCCCATCTGATCAAGGTCCCGTTGTACACTGAGAAAACTTTCTTGGTTCTCCACTATACCACTAATTTTATGTCATTGGATGACTTATTAACCATATCTCCTATATGCACATCCAAATCATTTATATAAATGACAAAAAGTGGCGGACCCAGCACCGATCCTTGAGGTACGCCGCTGGTCACAGGTCTCCAGTCTGAAAAGCAACCCTCTAACACCACCCTCTGTCTCTAGTTGAGCTACTTATGTATTCAAATGGCTAATTCTCCCTGCATTCGACGTGATGTAACTATGTTAACCAATCTCCCATGCAGAACTTTGCCAAACGCCTTACTGAAATCCATACAGACCACATCCGCAATTCTACCTTCATCAATCCTCTTCATGAGACATGGTTTCCCATGTACAAAGCCATGTAGACTATCCCTAATCAGTGCTTGCCGTTCCAAATACATATAAATCCAGTCCCTCAGAATCCCTTTCAATAACTTGCCAATCACTGATGTTAGGCTCATCGGTCTACCATTCCCTGGTTTTTCCTTACCACCTTTCTTAAATAATGGTGCTACATTAGCCAACCCACAGTCTTCTGCAACTTCATTCGTGGCAATTGATGATACGGATATCCTAGCAGGGGGCCCAGCAACACTACCTTAGCTTCCCACAAAGTTCTGGTGTATACCTGGTCAGGTCCTGGGGATTTACCCATCTTTTTGCATTTTAAGATGTCCAGCACCTGTAATATAGGCACTTTTCAAAATATTGCTATTTATTCCCCCAAGTTCACTAGCTTCCAACATTGATGCAAAATACTTATTTAGTATCTCCCCCATCTCCTGTGGTTCCACACATAGGTGGCCTTGCTGTTTGTTAAGTAGCCCTATTCTCTCTAGTTACTCATTTGTCCTTAATGTATTTGTAGAATCACTTGGGATTCTTCTTAAGCCTATCTGCCCTTATGATTTCCCTTTTGTCTATACTCCTACAGCGCCTATACCCTTCGAACGATTCATTTGATCCCCGCTGTCAAAACCTGACATTTGCTTCCTTCTTTTTCCTGACCAGAACCTCACTTTCTCTCGTTATTCAGCCTTCCCTACACCTACCAACCTTACCCTTCACGCTAACTGAAACAAACTGTCCCTGGGCTCCCGTTGTCTTATTTTTGAAGGCTTCCCAATTTCCAGCTATCCCTTTACCTTGAATAACAACCACCAATCAACATTTCATTCTTGCCTAATACGGTGAAAATTTCCCTTCCTCTAATTTAGAATTTTAACATTTAAATCAGGTCTATCCTTTCCCATGACTATTTCAAAGCTAACAGAATTATGATCACTGACCCCAAAGTGCTACTCTACTGACATGTCAGCTACTTTCCCGACTTATTTCCAAAAAGAAGGTCAAGTTTTGCTCCTTCTCTAGTAGGTACATCCACACACTGAATAAGAAAGTTTTCTTGTACACACTTAACATTTTCTCTCCATCCCAGTCCTTAATATTATGGCAGTCCTAGTCAATGTATGGAAAGTTGAAATCTCCTACCATTACCACCCTATCATTCTTACATATAGGGTTAAACCAAAACCACATGCTTCTGCCAGTCATCTTAACCTGAGGCTTCTTTTAAGACTTCTTAATTCTGAGGCTTGGATTCATAATACTCCTTAGCTAAATCTGTCAATTCTTGGAAGGTTTTAGTATCTGGGGCCTTAGGGAAAGTTAGGCTTTAAATGGCCGAAAAAGCTGCAGGTCCACAAGCTGTCTGGAAAATTACTTGCTATTTTACATCTTCCTTAATGTCATTTGCCTGGAAAAGGTAATGCATTCTTTCCAAATACTGAGCCCAGTATTCGACGGCAGGATCAAACAAGACAAACTTCCCAAATAGCAGCATGGCACCAGAAACATTTATTCCAATTCAAAGATGACTGTTGTGAGCCAACCTTTTCTAGGGCCTGTTTGGCTCTCATCACCATCTGAAATAATTCCACGAAGGGCTGGTATCCTGTTACCAATTCACCCTTTATTTCCACCTGCATAGTACATGACAGTGATGAAGATAGCTCAGAACTGGCCAGGACTCCCTGGTTGGACAGGTTAACAGCCCCAATTGGGGAAATCATATTCTAAAAGCCAAAAACAGAAGTTGCTGGAAAAACTCAGCAGGTCTGACAGCATCTGTGAAGAGAAATCAGAGTTAACATTTTTGGTCTGGTGACCCTTCCTCAGAACTAGGTTACTCGACCCTAAATGTTAACTCTGATTTCTCTTCACAGATGCTGCCAGATCTGCTGAGCTTTTCTAGAAACTTTTGTTTTTGTTCCTGATTTACAGCATTTGCAATTCTCTCAGTTTTCACATTCTTAGACGGCCACCTGGCTGATCTCGTTCCAATCACTACACCAATGAGAAAAATTCAGATTGGAGGACTGTAAAATAAAATTACAATCTCAAGAGAAGTGCTACTGACCAAATTGCTGGAGATGTAGCCTAACAAATTTCCAAGCCCTGGTGGACTTTATCCTAGGTTGAAAAAAATGGCCAGTTAGACAGTTGATGTGCTGGTTTAAAATTTCCGAAATTCTCTAGATTCAAAGAACGTTGCATTAGACTGGAAAATAGTAAACATTCCTTTATTCATAAAGAGAGGGAGTCAGAAGCAGGAAAATACAGGCCAGTCTCTTAAACATCTATCATTGGGAAGGCATTTGAACCTATTAATGAAGTTTCTATAGCAGGGTAATTAAACAATTCATGGGATTCAGGCAAAATCAACATGGTTTTGTGAAAGGGAAAACATGTATAATCAATTTATTGGACTTATTTGAGGAACTAACAAGGAAACTCAAAGGTTACTGAGAAAACGAAAAGATCATGGTGTAGGGGTGTAGTAAATTAGTATGGATAGAATTGCGGCCAGCTAACAGGAAACAAAAAGTTGGCATAAATAGGTCATTATCTTAATGGCAAAATATAATGAATGGTGCACCAGAGGGAACAGTCTTAGGACCTCAACTTGCTATAAGTCATATAAATTACTTAGATAAAGAAACCTGAGATATGTGCCTAAATTTGTTGGTGAGATAAAGGAAGGTAGGAAAGTGAGTTGAGAGGACATAAGGGGGCTATGAAAAGGCATAGATAGGTTGTATGAATGGGTAAGCATCTATAAATGCATTACAATGAGAGAAAATATGAAATTATCCATTTGGCAGGAAGAATAAAACATTGCATATTACTTAAGTTTGTTTGAAAACTCATTTTGTGGAACGTGTGTCACTGGCAGGCCAGTATTTATTGCCTGTCCCTGGTTGCCCTTGAGAAGGTGGTGGTGAAGATGCATTCTTAAATCTCTGCAATCCACCTGCTGTGGGTTGACCCACAATACTAGTAGGGAGGGAATTCCAGAATCTTGACCAATAAATGGTAAGTAATTGCAGGACCATCCCCACCTCCTTGACCGGCCTGTCTCCTTTTCACCTATCTTCTCCTCTATCCATCTTCTATCTGCCTCCCCCATCTCCCTATTTATTTCAGAACTCCTTTCCCCTCCCCCATTTCTGAAGAAGAGTCTAGGCCCAAAACTATAGCTTTCCTGCTCCTCTGATGCTGCTTGGCCTGCTGCGTTCATCCAGCTCTACACATTGTTATCTCAGATTCTCCGGTATCTGCACTTCCTACTCTCTCTGTACTGGAATCAGTTCAGAGAAAGTTTACTTGATGAATATCTGGATTGGACAAGTTATTTTATGAGGAAAGGTTGGACAGGTTCAAGTAGTAATGTTAATCAACAATAATCTAATTAAATAGGTGACCAGACTCGAGTGGCCAAGTAATCTATTGCTGATCCTAATTTGTATATTTATAGCTATGGATATTCAGATAAGACAAAAGAATATTTAGAAGAAGGAGTCCTTATTTAGTCTCAACCAGGCTCTACAGTATACTGTTGGCTGTAATGCTTTCCAAGTGTTGAAGCAAAGAGATCTATACTTGAATTCAGATTACTAGTTGGATAGTTGGCATTATAGAGGTAAGCCAACAGTACAGCAGATTTGGGAGAGCCGATTACTGACTTTTGGTTTTGTAGGCATGCCACATAATTGTGCATTCCCCAACAGATCACTAGAATAGCTGAGATGAGTCCACATAAAGGTGGCAGTCACACCATGAAGCACAAACCTGCTAATCCTCATTGAAGATGACAGTATTCCACCAGTGCCCTCACTGTTTCCAGTCAGCCAGTGAGCTCTGATTACTGTCATGCATTCTGTGATGTAGCTCTCAGATAGGCCTTTAGGGCAAACGCTGAGTGAGGTCAAATGACCAAACATTTTAAAATGTGGGAGGTTTTAAGGATATTAATGAAGGAAAGTGATGTGAAGAACTGGAGAGTTTTATGCTGGAAACACTGTGGCTTGTACAGCTGTTTACACAACCATCAATGATGGTGGGATTAAGAATTGGAGATACTCAACAGAAGTAGAATTGAGTAGTTTAGAAAGGCTATAGAACTAGAGATTACAGAGTGAGGAAGGAGCTAGCACATAGAGAGATTTGAAAACAGGGATGTGAATTTTAAAATCAAAGTGTTGCTTAAAAAGGGGCTAGTGCAGACCAATAAGTATAGGAGCAATGTTCCTAGCCGTGACAAGGGTCCATGCATGGGAATTGTGGCATTGGCATCTGGTTCCAGAAGTCATGCATGGATCTCAGGCACCTGCAGAGTCAGAAAGAAAAATCAGAGGGAACATTGTACAGGTGTGATGTGTGAATGAGATTTAATGTGAGCTAGGGCAATGCAGCAAAGTTTTGAATGACTTTTAATTCATGGAGATTTGAATTTGGGAGACTAAGCAGGAGTGCATTATTATAGTCATATCTGAATGTAACAGAGGCATCTATGAGGAATTCAGCAGCAACAAAGCAGAGGCAGGGGCAGAGTGTGGCAATGTTGTGAAGATAGAAATCGACGGTCTTAGTGATAGCACTGATGTTTTATTGAAAGTTGGTCTCAGGGTCAAATTTGGCACTGTTTTGTTTCAGTATCAGACTGCTGGGGTGAGTGATGGTGCTGGTGGGGAGAGAGTGAAATTTATGGTAGGAATCAAAGAAAATAACTTCTTGTTCTTAATATTTAATGGAGGAAATTTATGTTCATCCTGTAATTGAATGAGACAAGAAACAGTGGAGAAGTTGAGAAAGGTGGTGGTGAGTTAAAGCTGGGTGTCGCCAGGTGTATATACATAGCATAGGCACCATTTGAGGAAAAGGAGCACTCCCAATGTCAATAAACCAAGGGATAAAGAACTAAGAGATAATGAGAACTGCAGATGCTGGAGAATCCAAGGTAACAAAGTGTGGGGCTGGATGAACATAGCAGGCCAAGCAGCATCTTAGGAGCATATGCTCCTAAGCTGCTGCTTGGCTTGCTGTGTTCATCCAGCCCCACACTTTGTTATCTTGGATAAAGAACTAAACTTCACAAACTTGCTCATAGCAAAATTAAGAAACCTCCTCATCTATCCATGTACCTGAAGACAAGCACCAACATGACAATGGCTTGTTCAATTACACATCTGATTTTCATGTGGTGGTAATTCTGTCTTTCCCAAACTCCATTGTTTGAGAGAGTGTTTATTGGCACATTTAATATTAAGGCCATTATCTCATCAAACTAGATTTTGCAATTTTGCAGTCATTGGAGAATGAACATACAAATGTATGAAGTAGGAGCATAGGGTGGCCATTTGGTCCCACAAACATGTTCTGCCATTTAATAAGATCATGTTTGCTATGTTCTTGTTTTCAATCTTGTTCTCCCATCTATCCTCAATAACTTTTAATTCTCCTGCCTAACAAGCATCTAACTATCTCCACCTTTAAAATATTCACTGGGCCTGCTTCCACCATCTTCTGAGACAGGGAGTTCCAAAGCTGCAGCCTCAGAGAGAAGCATTTCTCCTCCTCTGTCTGAAAAAGGTGACCCCAATTTTAAAACAGTACCCCTAGTTCCAGATTCACTCACAAGAGGAAACATAATTTCCACATCCACCATTCAGGATCTTATATACTTCAAGTAGTCCCGCCAGTTTAAATTCCAGTAGGAACAAGTCCACCCTGTCAACTGATCCTCATAATAAAACCCACTTTTTCCAGTTTATAATCTCCTCAGAGTAAATCTCCTCTGAATCACCTTTGATGCATTTATATCCTTTCTTGAATTAAGAGACCAAAACTGCGCACAATATTAAATTTGTGGTTTCACCAAAGCCTATGCTTAATGGCACATAAAGTTGTTACTTTTATGTTCAATTCCTCTTGTGATTGCATTGCACTGGCTTTCTTGAGTACATGCTGTGTCCATGTACTGACAGTTATGAGTCATGGTTTCAAATACTTGAACCCCTCTGCATCTCGGAATTCTGCAACCATTCTCCTGTTAAGTAATATTTTGCCATTTTATTCTTTCTGTTAAAGTGAACAATATCACATTTTCCCACTTTATACTCCATCTACCAGATTTTTGCCACTTACTCAACTATACCCATTTGCAAACATTTTGCATTCTTTGCAACATAAATTCCTACCTGTCTTTGTTCCATCTACAAACTTACCTACCACACCTTTGCTTCCCTCATCTAAGTAAGTGACATAAATTATAAAATGTTGAGACTGCAGCACAGACCTCTGTGGGACTCAACTTGACACATCATGCCAATCAGACGAAGAGACAATTATGCATCCTCTATAATCTGCCAGCCAGCCAATCTTCTTCCCCTGTTAAAATGTTACCTATTACACTGTGAGCTTTTACTTTCCACAATTATTCTTGATGCAGCACCTTATCAAATGCCTTCTGGAAACCTAAGCAGAACATCTACAACACATGTTATGCCTTCAAATAATTCTCATAAATTGGTTAAGCATGATTTCCATTTGGTAATACCGTGCTGACTCTTCTTGATTACACTGAGTGCTCCTAAATGCCCAGCTGTAATATCTGCAATGATCAATTCTAACATATTTCCCATGACCAAGTCAAGCCAATGGCTTTTTGTTTTCTCTTTTCCTCCTCCCTCCATTTTTGGAGTAGGGTTAAATTTGCTACATTATAGTCTGATGAAACCTTTTCAGAATCTGGCAAGTTTTCTCAAATTAACACCAATGCATCGACCACCTCTTTAGCCACCTCGTCTAAGACCTTAGAATGAAGTCTATCTGGACCAAGAGACCCATCATTCCATAGCTCCAAGGGTTTGCTTAGAATCTGAACAACATTCAGATGTAGGTCAATAAGTTGCAAATAACATTCGAGTTACACAAGTGAGAGGCAATGACCATCTCCAACCAGGGAGAATCCAACCATCATCTTTTGACATTCAATGACATTATCATCTTTGAAACGCCTGCTAACAATATCCTGGGAATTACTAGTTACCAGGATTTGAAATGGACCAGCCATATAAATACTGTAACCACAAAGCAGGTCAGAAGTTAGGAATTCTGTACTGATTAACTCATCTCCTGACTTTTGAAAATCTGTCCACTATCAGGGGTGTGATGGAATAGTTTCCATTTGCGTGGGCAAGTGCCACTCCAACTATACTCCAGAAGCTTGACTCTCACCTAGGGCAAAGCAAAGCACCCCACCGATTGGCACCCTGTCCACTAACTTCAACATTCACTTGCTCCATCATTGATGCATGGTGGTAGAACCGTGCATCATCTACAAGATGCACTACAGAAACTCACCAAGGCTCCTTAGACATCATCTTCTACCTAGAAGGACAACTGTAGCTGAAATAAGGGAACACCACCATCTGCAGAATCCCACCTGACTTGAATTATATCATCATTGCTTTACTGTTGCAGGAACTACTTCCCCCAACTGCACTGTGGGTATACCTACACCACATGGACTGCAGGAGTTCAAGAAGACAGCTCACACTCTACTTATGAAGGACAATTCGGGACAGGCATTAAATACTGGCCCAGCCAGCAATGCCCACATTGTGTGAATGAATGAATAAAGTTATTCAAACATATCACATTGTCAAACAAACCTAATATTCCTTCCCCCATTGAATGACCCAACCCCTCCTCACCTACTCTAGACTTGATTCTCCTTATCCACACAATGGCTTAGCTTTCCTCTGCCCTGCACCAAACCCAGTTGCAGATCTGAACTCCCCTGCTCAGGATTTGATTCCTCCTGCCCATGTCCCTTGACCCATCGCAACCCATCCCTCACCATCCGATCTGAAATCCTGCTACCACCCTCATCCTGGGACCAGAACCACTACCCTAACCCTTTAGGATCCAATTTCTCCTGGCGCTCCAACCTACCCTAAACACACCATTTTATATCTGTCCCCCTTCCTGCCTTACACACTGTCACATTATGTACCTGGCACCCTACACCTTCGCATCCTATTCCCTACCCACTGGAACATACCAACCTGGCATCCTACATATCTGACACCCTACCTACTTAAACATCCTGCACACTACCCTTCTGGGACTCCCACTTATCTTATATATTCACTGTTTCACAGGCTGTCAAAATGGTTGTCTATGATGGTGGACTTGTCAGAGCTGAATACTGCTAAAAACATGGTTTGGGCTTCCCTCAACCGTTCAGTACTACAGGCAGCTGCGCTGTCAGAATGGAAGCACAGCTGTGCATTTCTGAAGGAGCACTGATCCGAATCTTCTGGCAGAAATGTGGACTTCTTCATTGCATGAAGAAAGGGCCTCAGCAGCAACCTGTAAGATTGGAAAATGAAGGGTACGTTGTTTTACTTTTATGCTTTGACTCCTTTATAATAACATTTAGCATATCACTTGCTTTCCTAATTGCTTGCTGAGCTGCATGTTAATTTGCTGTGCCTTGTGTGTAAGGACAAAAAAAGTTCCTTCTGAATACCAACATTTCCCAATCTTTCACTAATTAAAAAGATATCTACCTTATTAATTGTTCTATCAAGTTTAATATCTCTCCACAATTTATTACAACTGTCATTATGTTCTTCCTACAAGTTTGTTACAATCTCTGTGGGGACACCATCACAGAAATGTTACACTGCATAAGGAGGCCATTTGGCCAATTGTGTCTGCACCAGCTCTCCAAATGAACATTATGATTCATTTCTTGAATGGGAAAGGTTTCTCCCTATCCATTCTATCCAGCTCCCTCATGATTTTGAAAACTTCTACCAGATCTTCATTATGCTTTCTACTCTCCGAGGAGAGCAGCTCCAGCCATTCCAGTTAGTCCTCACAATTAAAGTTTCTTATCCTTAGAGCCTTGTAAATCTCTTCTGCGATCTACAATATGTTCACATCATTCCTATTGTGTGAATCTCAGCTCCAGGTAAGGGTGAACAAGTGTCTCATATAAGTTCATAACCTCCCTGATCTTGTACTCCATGCCCATATTAATAAAGCCAGGATACTACATGCTAAATTGACTAGTGGCGCCACTTGCCCTGCCACATCCAGTGTATGTATACATCCTGGTCCCTCTGCTCCACAACCCTTTGCAATTCTACCCCTTATATTGTTCTGTTTATAATCTTCCTACCAAAATGCATCACCTCATCCTTGTCTGCGTTGAACTGCATTTTCACCTATCTGCCACTCTACCAACTTGCCTACACCCGTTTGAATTTCTACACACTGCGTTCCTCACATTTTATAATGCTTCCAAGTTTCATATCATCCACAAGCTTTGAAACTATCCCTATGCACACCAAGATCTAATATTAATATATATCGGGCAAATTAAATCTTAATACCAAGCCTTAGGAAACTCCACTACAACCCTTCCTCCAGTTTGTAAAATATCCAATGACCACTACCACTACTCTGTTTTCTATCATTCAGCTAATTTTGTAACCATTTTGCTACTGAACGTTTTATTCCGAGAGCGATCAAAATATCAACATAATGCTTGTCATCTCTTTCTGCTATCTCTTCTAAAAGTCCAGAAAGTTAACTAAAAATGATTTCCCATTCAAATGTCCATGCAGATCCTCCCTAGCCAATCCATCTTTTTCAATGTGACTACTAATCCTATCCTAAATAATTGTTTCTTGAAATTTTCTTTGCATCGATGTTAAACTGACTGGTCTGTATTACTAGGCTTATGCTTACGAGCATTTTTAAGCCCCAGAGCTCAATTTGCAATTCTCCAGCCTTCTCATACATCCCCTGAGTCTAGAGACAACTGAAATATTATGGCTGGTAGCTCTGCAATTTTCCACTCTCAATATCCTTGGTGCATGTCATCTAAATCCGGTACCTATACCAATCGTCTATCAAACACTTTTTCCTTATCACTTTTGAACCCTTCTTGTGACAGTTTGCTCCTTTGTCACCATGCCTTGGGTAGTATCTCTTTCCTTGGTAAAGACAAATGTAAAATATTAGATTAATACCTCAACCATATCCCCTTGCTCCATGTATATATTTATTAATTACCCCTACTTCTTCAACTGACACACTATTGATAGGCCATATGGAAGACTTTGGGATTCTACTTTATGTTGGCTGCCAGTTTTTTTTTGCCATAGCCATTTTTTTGCTCCTCTTCTTTGTTTTTTCATCTTTCCTCTAAATTTTCTCTATTCCTCTTTGTTCTCAATTCTCAAAAACCTGGCAACCAAAGCACACTTTATCCCAGCAAGAAGCACACGCTTTCTTATTTCTTTTAATTGCTATCTCTTTTGTCATCCAGGGAGCTCTAGATTCTTTTACCTTCACTGCACTCTGTCTATTCTTTGACGATAGCCCATTGGTCCGTTACTGTTTCTCCCACCAACATTTCATTCCAGTCCATCCAGCCCAATTAAAATCTTGCCCCATTGAAGTCAGCCTGAAGTCAGACTTTTCTTATTCTGGATTGACCATTATCATTCTCCACCATCAAAGACCACTGTCTCCTACATGTTTCCCAATGACAGTTTATTACTTGGCCTTCCTCATTTCCAAGAACTAGATTCAACAATAGTTTCTTCTTTGTTGAAATGGGCACATACTGCTGTAGGAAATTCTCTTGAACACAATCTAGAAGTGTTTGTTTCTCATAACACTCACCCCTACCGGGTGACGGCAAGTCCCGATGCAAATAATTAAAGTTCCCAATTAATGTTGACATTTCTATAATTTTCCTGTGGGTTTGTTCCCCTAGATTCTTCCTATTAGGTAGTGGTCTATAGACAACAATGAGCATAGTAAGTAATTGTACCTTTCTTGTTCTTTACCTATAGCTCGGTTGATTCTACCTTTGAACCCTCTGGGAAATCTTCTTTTTCCAGTACAGCAAAGCTCTCCTGAACTAATACCACCACCCCTTTCTTTTTCCATTTTTTTCTGAACAACTTGTACCCAGAATATTTAATATCCTTCCTAGAGCCAAGCGTGATATACAAGATCCCATGCAACAACTGCCAGAAGCATGATATTGACAAACAGGAAGGAAACTGGCCTCAAGGATACATGAACACAAACTAGCAACAAAAAGACATGACCAATACTCACTTATCTGTGTTTACATGGATAAGGAGAGCCATCAGTTCGATTAGGGCATCAGGATCCTAGGACCGGCCAAACAGAGACAAGTATGGGAATTTCCAGAATCTTCGTTCTCCTCCATGAAGGCCATCAATAAACACACAGAATTAGACCCTATATATATACCACTGAAGGAAAAAATGGAAATGAGGTAACCATTTCCAATGGAAACCAGAAGCAGGAAAACACAACAGTGCTTGTACACAGATCCTTGAAAGTTGCCACCCAGGTTGACAGGGCTGTTAAGAAGGCATACGGTGTTTTAGCTTTTATTAATAGAGGGATCGAGTTCCGGAACCAAGAGGTTATGGTGAAGCTCTACAAAACTCTGGTGCAGCCGCACTTGGAGTATTGTGTACAGTTCTGGTCACTGCATTATAAGAAGGATGTGGAAGCTTTGGAAAGGGTGCAGAGGAGATTTACTAGGATGTTGCCTGGTATGGAGGGAAGGTCTTACGAGGAAAGGCTGAGGGACTTGAGGCTGTTTTCATTAGAGAGAAGAAGGTTGAGAGGTGACTTAATTGAAACATATAAAATAATCAGAGGGTTAGATAGGGTGGATAGGGAGAGCCTTTTTCCTAGGATGATGACGGCGAGCACGAGGGGGCATAGCTTTAAATTGAGGGGTGAAAGATATAGGACAGATGTCAGAGGTAGTTTCTTTACTCAGGGAGTAATAAGGGAATGGAACGCTTTGCCTGCAACGGTAGTAGATTTGCCAACTTTAGGTACATTTAAGTCATCATTGGATAAGCATATGGACGTACACGGAATAGTGTAGGTTAGATGGGCTTGAGATCGGTATGACAGGTCGGCACAACATCGAGGGCCTAAGGGCCTCTACTGTGCTGTAATGTTCTATATTCTATGTTCTATGCTTCATTGGAGGCTGCATTGATGATGTTACCGAGCAGGATAATGAAATGTCTGTGAACTAACAAACCAGTTCAGGGAGCGAACCAACCACAGCATCCACAACCGGAGCTACAAACTTACTGGAGAACCTGAGGATGGGACGGTTATTAATTAAGCAGTAATAGGGTCGAGGACAAGTCCATGGAACGTATACAAGACAGTGTTTTAGGTTAGTGTGTCAAAAAAAGGCAACACAGGAACAGGATATTTTAGATCTAATATTGTTAATTAAGAAAGAGTTAATTAATAACCTTGTAGTAAATGAATCTCTAGGCCATGGACAAATAATTTAAAAAAGAAGTGATTCTTAACATGGATAGTAGGAACTGCTGATGCTGGAGAATCTGAGATAACACGGTGTGAAGCTGGATGAACACAGCGGGGCCAAGCAGCATCAGAGGAGTGGGAAAGATTGACCTTTCGGACCGGGACCTTTCTTCAGAAAAGTATTACTGAAGAAGGGTCCTGACCCAAAACGTCAAACTTTCCTGTTCTTCTGATGCTGCTTGGCCTGGTGTGTTCATCCAGCTTCACACCGTGTTATCTCTGATTCTTAACATGACTGGTTTTCATATTAAGCTCCACAAGTAATTTTGTTTAGCCTGAACAGTGCAAACTATGTAGGTATGAGAGTGAGCACATTATGGTGAATTAGGAAACCTCATTCAAAGATACCATGGCAGAAAAACACCAACAAACAAAGAATTAATGCATAATTTGCTACAAATATACATTATTTTTAGGATTAAAGACTCCATGGAAAAGTGACAGTTAACAATAAAAGTTAGTAGCAGCTTTAGATTAGAAGAAGAGAGGAAAGGGTTCTACGGCTGTCAAAGTTGTACTGAGAGGGTTTTAGAATTCACTAAATAATGATCATAATTTATTTTTAAATATATTTGTTCATTGGATATGGGCACTGTCTAGTTCAGCATTTATTACCTATCCTTGTTTGCCCTTGACATACTGCTGATGAGTCACTTTACTGAACTGCTGCAGTCTATGTGGTGTTGGTACAGCCATCATGTTGAAAAGAAGGAGCTCCAAAATTTTGACCCAGCGACAGTGAAGGCACAGTAAGGAAAACTTGTTGATGATCTCACGCATCTACTACCCTTGTCTACTTAATTGATAGAAATTGTGGTTTTGGAGGAGCCTGGGTGAGAGTGACTGTAAGTGGATGGTACACACCGTTGCCATTGTGCTGTGGTGGTGGAAGGAATGAGTACTTAAAGTGGCAGATAGGGTACCAATCAAGGGGGCTTCTTTGTTCTGGAATGTTGTCCCGTTTCTTGAGCACTGTTGTAGCTGTACTCACCCAGGAGAGTAGACAGCATCCCACCACACTCCTGACGGGCTTTGGAATTGAGTGAAAGAGACTGAAGAAATAGCAATGGGGAACAGTGTACTACACAGGTATGCCATTATATTTCACATTTTATGAAGGAGGCTAATTTGAAATTTTTAAAATGGGTTATATTACTCTAAGCACCAGAACAGCTGATAAAATGACTGCTGGTGCATGTAGAGATGGGACCAGGATTCTCAGCTTGTCATGATAGACTTTAGGATTCATCTGTGGATACACTGTTGGTGTCATCATGTTTCATGCTCAGTGGCATCAATGGCAGCTCATGTGTAGATTTCCTACATTTCAGGGTACTTCATTTTGTCTTTATGACATAATGGTGCCTCAGCTGTTTTTCACACTCCATTCTGCCTCCTCATGCCAATCCGGACTAGGATGGTGCAAGGACGAAGTGGCTGCTAAAAAGGAAGGACAGCCTTGATTAGCTAAGAGATAATGGGAACTGCAGATGCTGGAGAATCCAAGATAACAAAGTGTGGGGCTGGATGAATACAGCAGGCCAAGCAGCGTCTTAGGACCATCAGATGAAGGGCCTAGGCCCGAAATGTCAGCTTTTGTGCTCCTAAGATGCTGCTTGGCCTGCTGTGTTCATCCAGCGTCACACTTTGTTATCTTGATTAGCTAAGATCCCCGTTTAAGTTATTAAGAAATCTGACCTGAAACTCAAGAAGACTGGCTGAAATGGGTATAATCAGCAGCAGTAAGAATTATTGTAATTATATCGGTAACACCATCAGCAGCTCCTGTGCTCTGTTACTGGGTTGTGCCAACACTCCAACACTGTGTTCCTGAGCATGCATACTTGTTTCTCTACCTGACGATAGCACTCATAATAAACACGCTGTTTAAAAGTCACAGCATATTGAAAAAAAATGCTGTCAGATGTCACATGGCAGTTTCTCATTGATTCACTTGCGTCAAAAAAGTTAGACAGATTGATGTGTTATCTCAACAGCAACCATGAAGAAAACCATTTGGAATTCACTAACCCCGTTGAAAATACAATGGATCCTGAAAGGTGCGAGAATTCATAATCTTCTTTGATAAATTAAGGTCTGGAAGAAATCCCCACAGGGCATTCCTCTATGCTTCACTTTGCTCTGAATGGGCAACATTGCATCAAATGTTAAACAGCAGCCATTATGTTTGATGTGTCTAAGGCCGTAAGGTAGCATTTTGCAATCAGAATTCCCCAGGAATGTCTGAGACAATATCCTTAAAAAAATTCTTGACTCAACAGAAATCAATCGCAGTTCTGTTGATGAAAAGCAAAATATTGTGGATGCTGGCCATCTGAAATAAAAACAGAAATTACCAGAGAAATTCAGCAAGTCTGGCAGCATCTGTGGAGAGAGAAACATGAATAATGTTTCAAGTCCAATGACTTATGTGCAGACTTCTGTGAAAATTCCGGTTCCTCTCTGTTATCCTGAAGATAATGAAAAATCTTTAAAATTTTGATGGGTAATTTCTTTGTGTCTGGAACCCTCTAAAAATGTTGGAGATTTAAAGTTACTGACATCGAACAGTTCTGACTCGTTGAAGCTTAATGGTTGCCCAGAAAATGTTAAACAATTAAAACCTAGCTCACCACTGCCCTGCCCCCACTTCATCCTCATAGCCTACTAGGCCCAATACCTCCCATTCAACCTGCCAACCCCATCCCCTGATTTGAAAGGCCCTATCCCAACCTTACTCTGACCCGACACCAAACCCTGATTCAACAGGTTGACAGTCAACCAGCTTGACATCTGACACCCACCTTGACCTGACACAATCTGACAACCCGGGACCTGAAACAATCAACGCTCCTCCAGCTTGTGACATAACACACCCCACATGCTTCCAATTTCCTTACTGATGTTCTTCCTGCTATTGTAACTCTGTTAAATAGCCCATAGACTACTCTCATCAGTGTTTTGCTCCCTTTGTTGTTTCTTAAATCCATGCAAAGTATTTCTACATCTTGATTTTCTGAGCGAAGCTCCTTTCTCTCTACAATTTTTATACCATCCTTCATAATCAGGGCCATTCCAATTCCTTTTGCATTTTGTCTAGCTCTTCTAAAATTCAAATAACCTGACACATTTTTCCCAAATTTGATTACACTGCAATTGTTAATGGTTATTTGAGGAAATGTATTAATTTATATCTGTATTATTGATTCATTAATGTTATTGCATTTATTTCCATTCGAAATGTCTTTGTAAATTGAAGGCAATACACACAAACCATTTAGCCCATGTAGACAGAAGAAAATAGTATTCCTGTAAGATTCTACATAAATAAGACCTCCTTCTCCCCTTTGTCTTTTCTTTAAGAATATTGTTTCTTTAAATCAAACTGATGGAAGGTGCTCCTTGTATATTCAGTTGTACATGTTTAAGAAAGAACAATGACTGGAGCTGCAAGATTCAAATTAGGAGCACTAACATAAAATTAATGTTAGGTACTGACTGACATCATTATTTGCCTATGCTGCATACTTCGGAAATGTACTTGCAATACTAATGTTAACACCCTCACAAAGATGAAGTGAGTATGAGTGGGCCAGATAGCAGTTTCATACATAGCATACTACACAACAAAGTACTAAATAAGAAGCATGCACGCCCCCTTCTCTATGCCACTGCATGCTGCCCTTGAGACGGCTGTGGTGATGAACAGACCATCGTACATCTCCTTCCGGAAAGTGCCTTTGCAAAAGTGGTCTGGAGAGAGATGCAGCAGTTCATCCTAAACTGCTCTGTTATGCAGGACTTTGTGTTCCATGGCCTGTTCCCTGGGGCACATATACAGAGGCAAACATCAGCTGGCGACTGGTGGACTATCAACTCTGTGAAAGACACTATTTAGTCTGCCCAAAACTTCTTGATTCTCCAGTGCAAAGAGTTGGTCTCAATAGACTGTTACATTCTGAGTTCTAGGACAATGTGCTGAGGGATGCATTAAAGCCTGAGGCAGCCACCGCCAAGGCATAGTAAGGAGAGGCCATTGTCTAAGGTATTTTTGCCATGATATCCTGAGGGTCTGTTAACTTAGGGAACTCTCATAGCTTGTATTGGAATGTGAATAACTTATTGTAAAATTTAATAAATGTTTCAATTTTGGATATGTGACAATACAATGGTTTTAAGAGGTGTATTTTGTCCTTTTTTTTAAAAAGAGAAGTTGAGACAGAGGTGACGAGCAGTTTGCTCAAAGCCATGAGTAAACATCTTGAGAATCTTGCTTTTTTTAAAATCTTGGAACAATAGAAGCAGCTCGAATGGGTAGGGTCAAGCTCCCACAGAATCAGGAATTTTAGTTTTAGCTTTCTGCAGTTGCTGGGTGTGGAAGCTCTTATTCATCTCTCTGTTACAGCTAAAAGTTGGAGTTCTCTTCCTGCTGCTAGAATTACATGTGAGACAATCCATTTCACTGAATTTGCCTTTGCCAAGGGTGTGTTTATGTGATGTTACTATATAGGAACAGTTAATTAATAATAGTAAATACATCCGTTGATGTATCAAGCATTTCAATTACAGTTAAGCTCATTCTTCTTTTTATGTTTGCATTGTAACTGTAGTGTAAAAATGAAGTGTGTTTTGCTTAATATTCAGTAGTTTGACCAATCGAATTGCATCTGGAATACAAAGCCTCACATTTTAAAAGAAAATGCTAGCATCCACAGTGGTTAGCACTGCTGCCTCACAGCACCAGGGAACTGGGTTCGATTCCACCCTTGGGCAACTCTCTGTGTGGAGTTTGCACATTCTCCCCATGTCTGATCGGGTTTCCTCCAGGTGCTCCGGTTTCCTCCCACAGTCTAAAGATGTGCAGGCTAGGTGGATTGGCCTTGCTAAAATGTCCTAAGTGTTAAGTGGTTGTATAGATTAGGTGGGTTACGGGGGATGGGTCTAGGTGGAATGCTGTGAGGTTAGGTGTAAATTTGTTGGGCCGAAGGGCCTGTTTCCACACTGTAGGGATTCTATGATTTTAAACTATCTTCTTACTATATTTTGATGGGGTTGGTCTGGTCCATTACATGTTTGTATGGAAACACCTAAAATTGCAATGGTCAAATGTGAAAAGTGATATTTTTATGGTATTTCTTGACCAACTTATACAATTTCGTAATGCATTTAATTTGTGAATAGAGTATTTTCTTTGCAAAAACAGACAATGGGTTCTGTAGAGCTGAGTTTTGCAGCTTACACGCTGTAATAAAACAGAAAAGAAGAACTGATAATGCACCTCTTTGGTCATTAAACTCTTTTTTCAAACATGCACTTCACGTGCCACTAATTGTTCTTGCAAAATCTGTGGAATCTCAACCACGCTGTAAGAGCATTTTAGCAACAATGTTCAATTTGCAAGGAAATGTTTTGAGACAATTAATTCCAATTTTACAACAAAGATTACACACCATGAGTATGCTTTGATGTTCAATTTAAAACCAGATGTGCTGCTCCTTTACCTATATTTACATTCTGAAATGTGGAAGTTAATGATTGTGCTTGTCAGGCCTCTATGTTTTAATAACATCAGTTAATTCTATTCAAAATAACAAACTGCACATCATCTGAGGAGCATCAGATCTGAGGTTGTAATTACAGATTTGGATTTTATCTTAGGTTGAAACATTTAATTAAATTTGTTATGTTATAGCAAGTAAGCATTGCAAAGCCTTCTATTGATGTCTTGTGCTTCTTCTGAATAATATAAAACGTAATCCCATTGAATGACAGACTCCAAGTGGAATGTTGCCTATGCCTGTTCTTACTTCCCATGTTCTTATGTTAAATTCACAGATTGTCAGTTACAAATATCAGCTATAGTTCCAAGGACAAACTTTAAAACAAAGTCATAGAGTCATACAGCACAGAAACATTTCAGTTCATGCTGGCCATAGTCCCAAACTAAACTAGTCCCATCTGCCTGTACTTGGTCCAGATCCCTCCAAACATCTCTTGTTCATGTGCTTATCCAAATGTCTTTTAAACATTAGGAGATTTGGCATAAAAATCAGAAGTTGCTAAATGCTTACTAAAACTAAATCATACAGAGTGACAGACACAACACATTGTGGAGCTGGAGAAGGACAGCAGGCCAGGCAGCAGGAGAACCGACCAGAAACGTCAACTTTCCTGCTCCTCTGATGCTGCCCGGCCTGCTGTGCTCCTCCAGCTCCACTGTGTTATCTGACTCCAGCATCTGCAGTTCTTACAATCTCATACAGTGTGACAGTTGTTTATTGAACTCAAAATAGTAGCATTTTTTTCAATCTTGAGCAGATTAACACTCTTTTCAACAATTATACTACTCCTACTTGACTGTAACCATGTCAGGAATCAATATCCTGCTCCCTAGAAGAATATCTAATCTGAGATTGAGGCAGGACACACTTGGCATCAAGAGTTCCTGCCTAAAACCA
Source organism: Stegostoma tigrinum (assembly GCF_030684315.1). Lineage (NCBI taxonomy): Eukaryota > Metazoa > Chordata > Chondrichthyes > Orectolobiformes > Stegostomatidae > Stegostoma > Stegostoma tigrinum. The sequence goes on from NC_081359.1 coordinate 80,442,904, forward strand.
GCATTTTACATTGACTAATAAAGATCTTAACACTTAGTTTAGAACCCTGTGGGGGAAAATTGAGATATCTAGACATTGGGCCTGCTCCCACCAATATGGGTCTCTCCTGGAATATTTAATACCATTCTTGTAAATGATTTGGATGTAGGAGTGGAAGGGTGGATTCGTAAGTTCGCGGATGATACAAAGATGTGTCCAGTTGTGGATAGTGCGGAGGGCTGTTCTAGCTTACAAAGGGACATTGACAGGATGCAGAGCTGGGGTGAGAAGTGGCAGATGGAGTTTAACCCTGAAAAGTGTGAGGTGGTTCATTTTGGAAGGAGAAACTTGAAAGCAGAATACAGGGTTAATGGCAAGATTCTTGGCAGTGTGGAGGAGCAGAGGGATCTTGGGTTTCATGCCCACAGTTCCCTGAAAGCTGCCACCCAGGTGGACAGAACTGTTACGAAGCCATATGGTGTGTTGGCTTTAATGAGGGATTGAGTTCAAGAGCCGTGAAGTTATGCTCCAGCTGTACAAAAGCCTGGTTTGGCCACAACTGGAGTATTGTGTCAAGTTCTGGTTGCCTCATTACAGGAAAGATGTGGAAGTGTTGGAAAAGGTGCAGAGGAGATTTATCAGGATGCTGCCTGGAATGGAGGGAAGGTTTTACGAGGAAAGGTTGAGAGAGCTAGGGATTTTCTCTTTAGAATGATGAAGGATGAGAGGTGACTTGATAGAGTTGTACAAAATGATCACAGATATAGACTGAGTGGACAGCCAGAGACTTGTTCCTAGGGTGGAGGTAGCTATTATGAGAGGACATAGTTTTAAAGTGAGTGAAGGTAGATACAAGGGAGATGTCAGAGGTTGGTTTTTTACTCAGAGAGTGGTAGGGCCGTGGAATGCATTGCCGGAGAGGGTAGTGGAGTTGGCCTCATTAGGGGCATTTAAGCAGCTGTTAGATAGGCATAGAGATGATAGTATAAGGTAGGGGTGGAGGTTAGGTAGACCTTAGGTTTAGGGTAAAAGCTCAGCACAACCTAGAGGGCCAAAGGGCCTGCTCTGTGCGTGTGTGCATGTGTGTGTGTGTGTGTGTGTCTGTGTATTTGGTGGTGCGGCTGTTCACATTCAACATGGAGCTAACTCATGGAAGAATCTATAAACACGTCCCAGGTTCAACATAGCAATGTGTTTTGGTAAGGCCACATTTCCAGCTTCTTTCTAGTCAGTTTGCATGAGCAGGTCTTTATTGGGTGTGCATATGGAGAAAGAAAATTTAAAATTCTGCATTCAAAGAGACCTCTTGTGAGATTATGTGAGAGGCTGAACTTAGTTCTGAAATCATATCTCTCATGACACATTTGGGAGAGTTGGCATGCCTGTATGCTTGAAAGCAGCGTTTAACATTTAAACATACACAAGTGATGTTGCAGTTCTGAGGAACAGTCACTGGACCCGAAACGTTAACTCTGTTTTCTCCTTCACAGATGCTGCCAGACCTGCTGAGCTTTTCCAGAAAATTTGTTTTTGTTGCATTATCCAGCAATGCTTCCACACAGTAGGGATCATATGATTTAAATAAATTGTTTATAAATACAAATAATAATTAAGGATCTGCAAGTCCCTCTTAATACAGGATAACATTCTATTCATGCACCCTGAAAAGCACATCTCAAAGCTTGAAGCGCAAGAAATTTCTAATGTGCTTATATCTTTTACTCACTGAATAACAAAACAACTTGCATTTATATAGCACTTTTAACACTGTAAGACATTCAACGGTTCTTTGCTAGCATTATCAAGTAAAATTTAACATTGGAGGTATATATGATTACAAACCAGATTAATTGAGGCTTAGACAAGAGGTTTAAGATCTTCGAAAAATTTTGGGAGGGAATTCCTCTGTTAGGGCCTTAACAGCCAAATGTGCAACCACCAACTGGGAAAGCTCACATGGCCTGAATCGGCTGAAAGCAGATATCTTGGACAGCTGTAAGGCTGGAGAAGATCCCAGAGATAAGAATTTGGAAACAAGTATGAGACTTTTGGAAATAATTATTAACATTAAAGTTTATGACCGACAGTAAACGGACAGGATCGTCTAAGTGCTGCCACCTTTCTGTTAGATGAATCCAACATGACAGCACCAAAACTTATGTGTAACTTTAAATATATTAAATATATTTAAACATTGATTTAGATCCCGACTCCATCTCATGCATTTAAATGGTCCACAAAGTCAAAAGATATGACACGCTTGCAGTACAACACACCAATTAACCAGCTTACAAAATAGTACCAACATCATTTTTGATGGCAATTATGATCTTCTAAAAAGTTGTAACATTAATGCATTGGTCTGCAAAGTTAGCAAGTCCATGCTGTTCTGTACAAATAGAATTTTGAATTGTTGAACAGGGAACTGCATAAGCAGTTAGTCTTTCAGATACATGAATGGGCAGGGAGCAGAGGGATACAGATCCTTGGGAAATAGGTGACAGGTTCAGATAGAGGATCTGGATTGGTGCAGGCTTGGAGGGCTGAAGGGCCCGTTCCTGTGCTGTAATGTTCTTTGTTCTTTCAGAACCAGGGCTGTGTTCGATTTGCCAAACTCAGCAAATGGGAATCTACAATTGGCCTTTAACACCCACAGAGGGAGAAATTGGATTCTTACTCTTGATAAATATAATGCACACCAACAAATGGAAAAATAGTAGCAGCAAACTGGCCCAACATTACACATCTTCTCTGTTTTCCTTTCCATTGCTTTTGGAATTGAAAAAATACAAACTGCTGTCAACCTGCAATCCCTACTTTCCACATCCCCCCTTGCAACCCTGAGAAAATTGAGAATTACCCCCTGGTTATTGTTGAATAACTCATGCTGAAAACTATATATCTGTTAGCATTGGCTGAGAACAGGGTCTAGCGCTACTTCCCTTCTTGGCCAAATAGTCTGCTAAGATACCTTGGCAAATTAACATTTGCAGAGGCAAGAGGGGGAGGTTTTGCAGAAATGGTAAATCCTATCAAAACCTCCAAAACAAAAATTGGATCTTTCAAGAGATGAAGGGGGCATCTAAGAAACACAGTAAATAAAATGGAACATAATATTTCTGCACACAATCCATTATGTTCTATAATTAACTGCCCAATTTTCCAAACCAAACTCAATTACTTTGTAATGTGATGATAGGGTTATCAAATGACAGATACTTTTAGAGGTTAAGGTGTTAATCTTTGCACTAATCAAAGTAGGCAATGTTAGTTTGATGGAAATTTACTACACTAAGTGAAGATTGAGTGCTCTCAAGACCAGTGTAGCTCAAATCAAATATCAAGAAAATTTCTCCGTATTCTGCCCAAAGACACACAGCTAAATTAATGAATAAATTAAACAGTAAGACTCGTACACTGGGGGCTCTCTGGAATTATGTTTACAGCTCAGCATTCCATCATGTGAGGCTCCATGCTGCTGCATATTAATATATGGTTCTTAACTCATAGCCTTGGACCCTTGGAAATTGGTAATTTACGGTATTTGTCATGGTGAACCCAGCCAAATCTAAGCATTTTACCGATAATTAAATACTTTGGAAACATAGTCACCGTTGTACTCAGAAATCCAGCAACCAATTTGCACCTGGCAAAGTCCCCAAAACACATCTATGCTAATGGACTAGATCATTGTGTTGTTATTTGAGGGATAAATATGAGCTGAGGTGTTGAGAACTCACCAACTGTCATTAAATGATACAACCTCCAACAGGAGGAGCAGACCAAGGCAGTATTTTTACACCTCATACAACACCTCTGTCAGTACTGCACTACAGTGTCAGTCTAGATTTTGTGCTCAACTCTCTGAACCCACAATTTTCCCACTGAGACGTGATCATGCCATCACTGAGTTTTGAAAATCACAAAGCTCTCAAAGCCTGATAGGGCATTTACTGTAAATCATACCTTTCCTGTTTGTATTTTTCCTGTGTCTCTTTCTGGCTATTCTTGAAATACACAGAAGTGTGAATTCCTCAAGAAAATTTCTGACATCCTTTGTGCACAGAGAGATTAAACTTCTTTTGGTGAAGGATATGGCCAAGGAAATACAGTTACTAAGTATTACAAGGATGAAAGGCTACTGTGATCAACATTTAAATCACAGTGTCATTTTCATTCAGATCACCAACGTTGGTGTAATGCTGGAATCTCCATCAGGAGGCATGTGTTCAATCCCTATTCCCATTGGATACATAAGCAAGGATGGTTAGTTCAGTATTGGGAAAGTGTTACCATATGGCAATCGTTACTTTAGTGCTGAAAGTGCTGTTTATCTGATGAACCAATTCTCCACTTACATGCCTATTCAGTTGGAAGGAAAAGTTACATTGCAATATTCAAAAGTGAGCACTGGAGTTTTCTCAGCAACTTTGAATTCTCAGTTTATACATAAGGAAAGGCAGCTGCTGTAAACATTGAGATTCTATTACAAAGTATAAAGACTTGGTCTTTCTTATCCACCTCAGCTGTGTTTGTAAGTAGCTTTCTTACTACTCTTGCCAACAATGTTTAAAAATTATCAGTTAATATAAAGTATGAATGATCATTCAGAACAAAATTAACCTTGTTTCTCATATTATATATATATAAACAACTAAATTACTTTAAAAGTTTCCAAAAGTATCTTCATTGCAGGATTTCACTTCTTCAGTTCTCTCCTCAAAGGTAGGTCAAACCCCTAGTGTTACAACCTCCAACACAGGTGAGACAAGAAGGCAAGACCTGAAATCACCCCAGACAAAATGAGGAATCAAACTCCATGTTGTTGGCACCAAGCTGATCCACATCAATCCTCATATTTCAAGGACTGCAACTTTTCCCCTCCAGTGGTTGAAAATGCACTCGACCGCATCTCTTGCGTTTCCCATTGCTCTGCCCTCACACCCCTCCCCACAACAAAAACAAAGCCAGAATCCCCCATGTCCTCACGTATCACCTCACTAACCTCCGGATTCAACGCATCATTCTCCACCACCTGCAATCTGGCTCCACAACCAAGGATATATTTCCCTCCCCACCCCCTCTGCCTTCCGAAGGGACCACTCTCCCTGCATCTCCCTCATCCGTTCCACACTCCCCACTAGCCCCACCACCCCCAGCACCTTTCCCTGCAACTGCAGGAAGTGCTGCACTTGCCCCTATACCTTCCCCGTCACCTCTGTCCAAGGACCGACAAAAACCTTCCACATCAGACAGAAGTTCACCTGCATATATGCTAATGTGGTCTTTTGCATTTGCTGCTCCCGATGTGGCCTACTCTACATCGGTGGCACCAAGCAGAGGCTTTGAGACCGCTTTGTAGATCACCTGCACTTTTTTTGCAACAAACGATAACACCTTCCAGTCGCGAACCACTTCAACTCTCCCTCCGACTCTCTGGACAACATGTCCATCCTGGACCTCCATCAGTGTCACAATGATACCACCTGGAAACTGGAGGAGCAGCACCTCATATTCCGCCGTGGGATCCTACCACCCAATGGTCTCAATGAGGACTTTACTAGCTTCAAAATCTCCCCACCCCCTACCTCATCCCATGACCAACCCTCCCTCTCATCCCCACCTCCTTGACCTGTTCGTCTGCTCTCCCACTTAGCCAGTCCTCCCACCTCACTGACCAATTCCCACCACTGCCTACCTGCACTCACCAATCACCATCCCTTCTACCTTCCCCAGCCCTAACCCACCTCTCTCTAATTATGTCAGAGCTTCCTTCCCTCTCTCCCATTTCTGAAGAAGAGTCCCAACCCAAAAAACATCCGTATTTCTACTCCTCTGATGCTGCCTGGCCTGCTGTGTTCCTCCAGCTCCACACTGTGCTATCTCCGACTCCAGCATTGGCAGTTCTTACTAACTCTCCAGCCAAATGTTTTGGCCACATCTCGTCACTGAACAGGGATCTCTCCCATTCTTACCATTTCCCATTGAAGTACATTTGAAGGCTTTACCAGTTGATACCCGATTTGACTACATTACAAACACACATCCTTTAGATCAAGATCTCGAGTGGAATCTGATTCCAGGCCATGTATTCCTCTTGTATTTATAAGGGTCTTTAACATAACAAAACATTTCTAAGGTGCTTTTGGACAACCAGGATTGCCACTTTGTGAATGTTTAGTGTGCTGCCAACTAATTCTGTGAATTTTAATAACAAAGCCATGCTGGGAGTTGTAACTACATTCCAATGTATCTCCCAGCTGGCCAACTGCATGTATCTTTAGTCATCAGATGTGCAGAATAAGCAATGACGATCTACTGGGGAAACTGAATTTGTTGTTGAGATATTTACTGTGTACAGTTCCAGGATTTAGGAGAATTACACTGCCCGGAAGGGTCCTTTTTCTCCCTAAATATACTTTATTAGTTCAATTTGTACATTAAAATTGCAATAGTATCAGAGAAATGCTGACACACGGGAAAGTCATTTGATCTATTGTATCTTTGCTGGCTCTCTGGTAGAGTAACTCATTTACACGTGGGTGACAATGCTGTACTTTTATAGGTGTTCTGTGCTGTTTCTCTTGAAGAAGGGTATTGACACCATGGTGACAAAATGTTTATGTCAAAAGCAACTGGTAAACAACTCTGAGCTTCCTAAGTGTTTTTTTTAAAGTAAGACAAAAGAAGCATGAGTCTGTGGAGTCGCATTCACATGGACCCAAGGTTTTAGTTTTGCTTTCAGCTGGGGCTTGGAGTTGGCTTTTGAACACTTGTAGATACAGCTCTCTCTCTCTCTGCTACAGTAAAAAGCTTGAGGCCCCTCTGTGCTGCTAGATTGTTTCTTTCAGTGTTCCTTTCTCCTGGCCTGCAGTGGAGATGGCTCATGAAGAAAATCTGTTTTGTTGAATTTGCCTTTGCCAAGGGTGTGTTTATGGAATACTGCTATATTGGAACTGTTGATGATTGGTAGTTAAATAACACATTATTATATTAGGCATTTCAACAGAGTTAATATTATGCCAATCCTCTTTTTCGTTTGTACTTTAACTGTGCTGTAGGAATAAAGTATGTTTTGCTTAAAGCCTTGTGATGGATCAACTGAATCATATCTGGAACACTGCACCTTACACTTGCCTTTAAAGTTAGGATCTAGGATATCTCCTTGATAAATGTGAGGCATTTAGTCTAGTCCATAACACATGCCAAGCCATTTTTTTTCTCTAGCCCTGCATGTATTTTCTCTGAAAATATTTATTTAATTCTCTTCTGAAAACATCTACTACAGCTGCTTCCTCAATACTGTCAGGTAGTACATTCCAGATGCTGACCACTTACTGCTTAAAAAGGTTTCACCTCCTTTCACTGTTGCTTCTTTCATGTTAAATTGTTGTCCTTTGCCTTTCCACCCTTCTCTCATTGTGAACAATGGAAAGGTAGTTGAAGCCCAGATGTATACTGACATGGTGGACCAAAGGGCCTGTTCCTATGTTGTACTGTTCTATGTTCTATATCAACTCTTGTCTACAGCCCTCATGGTTCTGAAAACTTCATATCAGATGTCTTTACTCTTCCCATCTCTAAAGGGAGCAGCTCCAGGTTTGTAGACTTTCTATATGGCTGAATTTTCTCATCCTAGTTTAGATGTGATTCAATTCAAGTTGCAGCTTACATCGTGCAATACAAATCAATAAATTTAAATATAGTACATGGTCCTCAACGGCACCTCACTCCACTTACATTGCAGACTGCATTTACATTTACTTTTAAAAATCTATTTCCTGATGTATATCGCCCTAGGGGTTTTACAATTACCAAAGCATCTTGGTGTACTATAGCAGGATGTCCAAACTGTACCTTTCTGGGTACTCTAGGTTCATCACATCCCTCAGATCTGTGCCAGTTTGCAACATTTGGTCATGGATATCTCCTTGCACTGGAATACTAAACAGTGTCCTTTGTTGATGATGATTTTGTGCTAGCCAGAGTAGGTATTTATCTCAGCGTGTCATCTCTGGAACGGTTTGCTGAGTATAGATTCACATCTTAGGGCTGAATCTTGACAAATACCACTGCATCTCTTTTGCGATGTTTCTTGAAAATGTACATTTCAGGAACAAGTTTGAGCCTGATTTTTGCCATATACGGCAACTGAGTTTCTCATAGCTGGGGTCTAGGCTCTTTTTTTTTAGTTTCTTGTATGATGTGGACATTAATGGCTAGGCCAGCATATATTGCCCATCCCTAATTACCCCATAAAAGGTGGTGGTGAACTGACATCTTGAATGATTGTAGTCCATGGTGATAGGTACACCCACAGTGCTCTTAAGAACAAGTAAGGGATTTTGATGCAGAAACAGAGAAGGAATAATTATATACTTCATAGGAAGGATGGATATGATCCCAAGGGAACTGTAGATGGTGATGCTCCCACTGTTTTGGCCCTTATCTTTCTTGGTGATGGAATTTGTAGATTTGGAAGATACTGTTGAAAGTGTTCAGGTGATTTACTGCAGTGCGTCTTTTAGATGATACACATGGCTATCACTAATCATCATTGGCAAAAGGATGAACATTGAAGATAGCAGATACATTGCCAAACAAGCTTTGTCTTGACAGTGTCAAGCTCCTTGAACATCTGACTTGCATTCTTCTAGTCAAGTACAGCGTATTTTATCATTTCCTTATAGATGATAGACAGGCTTTGGGGAGACAAGAAGTGAGTTTATCGCTGAAGAATTTCAAGGCTCCTATTGCCACTGTATTTATAAGGCTGGTCCAGTTCAACATTTGGTCCCTAGGAACCCCCAGTATGTTTATAGTGTAGAATTCAGTGATGGTAATGTGAAGGGCCAATGATTAGATTCTCTCTTCCTGAAGAAGGTCATTGCCTGCCACTTGTATGGTGCAAAGGTTATTTGCCAGTTATCAGCCCAAGCCTGAATGTGTCCAAGTCTTGCTGCAAATAGATACAGACTGCTTCAGTATCTGGGAGTCGAGAGTGGTGCTGAATGTGGAGCAATCATCAGTGAACTTTCCTATTTCTGACCCTATGATGGAGGGAAGGTCATTGATGATTTCACTAGCAGACAGTCCCCCCATCCCAATTTCCACTGGTTTCAGTTTTGCTTGGGGTCCTTGGTGCCATACTAGGTCCCTGTCATTCATCGCTGAAATGTCACTCCAATGTTCCCTGTCACTGGTTAACTATAGCTACATGATTGTCCTAGTTCTTTGTGAAAGCTTTGGTCTCTCCAAGCCTTATTCCCAGCATCTTCAGGTAAACTGACCTGCCAATGAAACAGACAAGGTATAATTTGACCCAGTTCCCTAAGAACATGGCCCCACCTGTACTGCCATTTACTCCATGTCATAAGACAGGCTCAGGCTGGACAAAGATGCTCATCAATCTGCAGACTGATTTGGGCACAACACAGCAACGTGATCTATGTTCGGGGAGGCCTTGAGCCGAAAGCCTTCACCATCTGAGATTATCACCTCTTTTCTTGCATTCTTCCAGATGAACTTGTCCTGGTAACAATCTTGGATCGAATTTTGTAACGAAATGAGCTGTCCATTTGAAATTTCTTCCCTCTCCCTCCTTTTCTTATGCATTAAGGTGTTAGTGCCTCTCTTGAAAGATACTGATTGTGCTGCTTGCTGTAAGTGTGCTTCCATAAACATGTCCAGGTTGTTTGAGCCTCAGGCAGCCAAAACAAAACTTGACAAATATCTTGTTGCCTTTGTCAAATCATTCAGAATACGCTGGTGATCCAAACCCTTTCTTTTTCTGACATATAAAACCTCCTACACTGAGAATAGGAAAGTCAATGAGGTTGTGCTGTATGTAGATTTTCTGCTATGCAACCTAATATTAAATAACCTGCTGATCCCAATGTGTCAGCCTATGAGGTTATCACCAAACCATCTTCTTCATTCAGGCTCCTGATTCTGGGATTGTGTGCACTTTTTGAAAAAAGAAAAACAAGCTCCACAGACCAGTCTATAGCAACTCATATTCCGCTTGGGAACCCTGCAGCCCAATGGTATCAATGTGGACTTCACAAGCTTCAAAATCTCCCCTTCCCCCACTGCATATCAAAATCAGCCCAGCCTGTCTCTGCCTCCCTAACCTGTTCTTCCTTTCACCCTTCCCTTCCTCCCACCTCAAGCCGCACCTCCATTTCCTACCTACTAACCTCATCCCACCTCCTTGACCTGTCCGTCTTCCCTGGACTGACCTATCCCCTCCCTACCTCCCCACCTATACTCTCCTCTCCACCTATCTTCTTTTCCCTCCATCTTCAGTCCGCCTCCCCCTCTCTCCCTATTTATTCCAGAACCCTCTCCCCGTCCCCCTCTCTGATGAAGGGTCTAGGCCCGAAACGTCAGCTTTTGTGCTCCTGAGATGCTGCTTGTCTGCTGTGTTCATCCAGCTTCACACTTTGTTATCTTGGATTCTCCAGCATCTGCAGTTCCCATTATTTCTGATACAATTTTGGACCAGAAGATTTTGGAGAACTCTGAGGCACGGAGTTAGGTTCCTTATATACACTGATCCCACTGCCTGCAGAAGGAGCATTTCTGGAAATGAAGCACTTTCCTCTCAGCTTCTGGAGTATCTTTCAAAATAACGAATTACTTGATTTTTATCTTGATTGCGTCCCACCAGAGGACTGAAGAGGTGTTCACTGTTATTCAACCTTTGTTACTCTGAGTAACATGTCCCCCTGCCAACCATTTAGTTTCTTGTGGGTAACATTTGAACATTGTGAGGCAGTCATTAAAGAAGAATATCAGGTTAACATACTGGTGGGTCAAAGCATGAGCGCTTGAAACAAACTGGATGCAACATTCTTGACAAACAAGCCTGCCTAGGCCTAATCAAGTGGAATCATAAGGTGCTCCAACCACAGCTCTATTAAGGCATTGTGGAGCTTGGTTTCATCAGTGGTGTGACCCTTTGATCTTTTACTTAGAAATTCTGTGTCTGATACTACCTCTCTCATTAACACCTGAAGAACTGTGGCTCCAAGAGCTTGTGTTTTCAAATAAACCTGTTGGATTGCAAACTGGTATGGCGTGATTTCTGGCTTTGTCCACCCCAGTCCAACACCGGCACATCTTTCACCTTTGGTCTCAGCCATAGCCAGATGACATGCAGCATCAGTGACAGATCACTAAAAACAAGGACATAATCACCTAGATAACAAAGTGTGGAGCTGGATGAACACAGCAGGCCAAGCAGCATCTCAGGAGCACAAAAGCTGACGTTTTAGGCCTAGACCCTTCATCAGAGAGGGTCTCTCTTCCTCTCTGATGAAGGGTCTAGGCCAGAAACATCAGCTTTTGTGCTCCTGAGATGCTGCTTGGCCTGCTGTGTTCATCCAGCTCCACACTTTGTTATCTTGGATTCTCCAGCATCTGCAGTTCCCATTATCACTGACATAATCACCTACACCTGCCCCTACACCTCCCCACTCACGCCCATCCCTGGCCCCAAGAAGACTTTCTACATCAAGCAGATGTTCACCTGCACATCTGCTAATGTGGCAAAATGCGTCCACTGTTCCTGTAGTGGCCTCCTCTATATCGGGGAAACCAAGCGGAGGCTTGGGGACCACTTTGCAAAACACCTACGCTCAGTTTGCACTAAACAACTGCTCCTCCCAGTTATGAACCATTTCAACTCCCCCTCCCATTCCTTAGGCGACATGTTCATCCTGGGCCTCCTGCAGTGCCACAACGATGCTACCCGAAGGTTGCAGGAACAGCAACTTACATTCCGCTTGGGAACCCTACAACCCAATGGTATCAATGTGGACTTCATGAGCTTCAAAATCTCCCCTTCCCCGAACACATCCCAAAACCAGCCCAGCTCGTCCCTGCCTCCCTAACCTGTTCTTCCTCACATCTATCCCCTCCTCCCACCTCAAGCCCCACCCTCATCTCCTATCTACTAACCTCATCTCGCCTCCTTGACCTGTCCGTCCTCTCAGGGCTGACCTATCCCCTCCCTACCTCCCCACCTACACTCACCGTTACTGGCTCCATCCGCGCCTCTTTAACCTGTCTGTATCCTCTCCACCTATCTTCTCCTCTATCCATCTTCTATCCACCTCCCACTCTCTCCCTATTTACTTCAGAATCCCCTTCCCCTCCATTTTTGAAGAAGGGTCTAGGCCTGAAACTATAGCTTTCCTGCTCCTCTGATGCTGCTTGGCCTGCTGTGTTCATCCAGTTCTACACCTTGTTAACTCAGAATCTCCAGCATCTGCAGTTCCTTCTATCTCAAGATCAGTGAGGGTTGGCTGGAACGGTCGGCCTCTAGTCCTTAACTGAGATTTTTTTTCCTGACAAATGTTGCCAGGCTTCCTGATCATGTTACAGCAAAGTACAATATCTTCGAGATAATAAAATGTGAGGCTGGATGAACACAGCAGGCCAAGCAGCATCTCAGGAGCACAAAAGCTGACGTTTCGGGCCTAGACCCTTCATCAGAGAGGGGGATGGGGAGAGGGAACTGGAATAAATAGGGAGAGAGGGGGAGGCGGACCGAAGATGGAGTAAAGAAGATAGGTGGAGAGAGTGTAGGTGGGGAGGTAGGGAGGGGATAGGTCAGTCCAGGGAAGACGGACAGGTCAAGGAGGTGGGATGCGGTTAGTAGGTAGCTGGGGGTGCGGCTTGGGGTGGGAGGAAGGGATGGGTGAGAGGAAGAACTGGTTAGGGAGGCAGAGACAGGTTGGACTGGTTTTGGGATGCAGTGGGTGGGGGGGAAGAGCTGGGCTGGTTGTGTGGTGCAGTGGGGGGAGGGGACGAACTGGGCTGGTTTAGGGATGCAGTAGGGGAAGGGGAGATTTTGAAACTGGTGAAGTCCACATTGATACCATTGGGCTGCAGGGTTCCCAGGCGGAATATGAGTTGCTGTTCCTGCAACCTTCGGGTGGCATCATTGTGGCAGCTTTTGTGCTCCTGAGATGCTGCTTGGCCTGCTGTGTTCATCCAGCCTCACATTTTATTATCTTGGATTCTCCAGCATCTGCAGTTCCCATTATCTCTGATACAATATCTTCGATCATGTTTTTAATTCCAGATTTCCACCAGTTTTTACTGTAGCCCATATTTCAATGCCTCAGTGATGAAAGTACATGTTAGAGGACGTCAAAGCGTATTTGGTTATTTTAATTGGTAGAATTCATAAAACATGACGTAAATACCGCAGTGAGCACGCTTATTTTTGCAGGCCACGTGTACGGTGTTCACACCGAGAAAACTAAAATCCAGATGAAACTGAGAGTGTGATAGTTCTGACTGACAAGCGTTAAACGGAGAATTTCCACACGGGCGCCGAGACACGGACTTCCGTTCGAAAATTAAAACGCCCCTGGTTTGTTGTGCGGCACTTTATTTTGGTATTGTGACTGACTGTCATATCGTTGAACGGCAGGAGCAGGCGGCAGCTGGGAACCTTGGATCCAGAGCGGGGTTGCAGTCGGACCGGAAGTGGCCGGCGGAAAAAAAAAACCCAGCGTCGAGGAGACCTTGGAGAAGCGCCGGCAGCGGGAGGACGGTGGCTCGCAAGACCGGCACGAGCGGCGGCCCTGACACTGATACCGCGGGAGGAAGAGGCGGGGGAAAGGCGGCGGCTGCAGTAGCTCCTCAGGTTAGCGCCGGTTTCCCGTGAAGCCTCCATGTGTTCGGAGCTCTCACGCCCACTCGGCCTGACAGAAACGACTCGGTTAATGGCGGGGTGGCTGGCTGCCTGGCTGAAGGGGGAGCCTGGGCTCATGTGGGGCGCTGTTTTGCCCCCAACTCCCCGTCCATCCATTCCCCTGCCGGCACACACGGTCAGTTTCCCGGGCAACAGCCGCCAGGTAGCGTGTGTTTTGAGGTAAAACCAGGCCCTGTGGCGTATCCGTCATTTTTGAGGTATTCGCCCAGCTTTGGGAATTCTTTCACTTCATCGCAGATCTCGTCTCCCACCCCACCCCCGAATGTCTTCCCTTGTAAATGCCTGGAATTATTTCTTTGGGCCGCGGTTCCGGTCAGTGGTGTGTCGACATTTCCAACCAGACTCATACATACAGAAGGAGATCGTTCAGACCTTGAAGTTCGTGCCAATTCACGTTACTGTCTTTTCCCCAATTTTCCTTCAATAATTATTTTGTTAGAAGAAGTTGAATTCAGTTCATTTCCATCGCACTCTTCATAGTCTAAGGGCATGTATTCCAGACCCTAATCACTCACTGTACAGTAAAACATTTTCATTATTGTTGATTCTTTGCCCACCCACTTTGAATTTGTGCTCTGTGATCTGCAACCCATCTGCCAGCAATAGGTTTCTCCCCATATTCTCTGTCTTGGCCCTTCTCAAAGAGCTCCATCAAACTAACAATAAAAAGCTTCTCTTTGTGGAGAATCTCCTAGTTTTCAATGTATCCATGTAACTGAATGTCTTTGTTCCAGGAATTTTACTTGAATCATAGTGATTCCAGCAGAGCAGTTCCTAATGAAGTTCAGGTTTAATCTGCTTTATTGACTTCTCTGCCAAACTAATCCTGATGGGTTCAGGGATGAGTGTACATAAACTGCATGCTTCGGCTCCTGCACTCCCTTAAGTTTATATTACCTACATTGCAGCTGGACTGTATCCAAGCTTGAGCTGCCAAGTACCAGGTAGCATTTCTGCTACAGAAGTGCCAGGTAATTACTATTGTACGAGAGAATCTAACAGTAAGCCTAGTTGCTATGGTGTTACAATTGCTCAGTTCTGCACCATCAACATCCTGCAGGTTAACATTGACCAGAAACTGAACTGACAAGCCATTTAAATCCTGTGGCCAGTAGAGTAGGTTAGAGGCTAGGAATCTTTCATCATCCTGACTTCCCAAAGTCTGTCCACCAATATACATGATACAAGTCAAAAACATGATCACAGATTCTCTACTTGCCTGGATAAGTGCAGCTCTAACAGCATTCCAGGAAGCTGAACGATATCCAGGACACAGAATCCCACATAATTGGCACCACATCCACAAAAACTAATTTCCTCCATCACTGGCACTCAGTGGCAGCAGTGTGTACCACCTAAAAGATGCACTGGAGAAATTTATCAGGCTCCTTATACAGCACCTTGTTAACACATAACCAATACCATCTAGAAATACAAAGGCAGCAGATACATGGGAGCACCATTATCCACAAGATCCCCTCCAAGTCTCTCACTGCCCTTACTTGGAACTATGTAATACAGTTTCTTTCCTGTTGCTGGGTAAAAATCTTGGAACTGGATTGCTAGTAGCATTTTGAATGTATCTACACCAAATGGACTGCAGCGATACAAGAAAACAGCTCACCACCACCTACTTAAGGGCAGTTAGGAATGTGCAATGAATGCTGGCCCAGCCAACGAAGCCTATGTCCCATGAATGAATTTTTAAAAATCATCTGCCATATGTCTTTTTGTTCGAATGGTTGATCTATGTCCTTTGAGTTCACAAATGTCAGAGCTTTGATCATCAGCTTTGAATTGTACCCCATTACTCAACAACTGGTATTAATATGTCAAGAATATCAATCATCCTAACACTGATTTCTGGGGAGCACCACTATTTCCTGCATTGAAGTCTAGCAGAGTGGACTTTCTGAAATCTGAAAAAGAACTGGAGACCATTATTACAAAACTCTCAGATTTAGTGTCCATACCTGCTCTTTCCATAAGCTTATGATTCACTTATAAATAGATCTAAATACTAAAGGGTCCCCTGCACTTGTTTTTGAAATTTATTTTACCTGCTATCTAGTTGCAAGAACCCAACCATTAAGATTCCGGGACCACGAGGGCGTCCCAAATCAGCCCAGAGCTGATTTACACGTGGAGTTTTCCAATATGCCTCACTAGATAGCAAATGAAATATGGTAATTATTGCTTCTACCTTTTTTGCCAGTTTTGTGTCTGTGCAAGATAACAAAGTGTGAAGCTGGATAACACAGCAGGCCAAGCACAAAAGCTGACGTTTTGGGCCTAGACCCTTGATGGAGAGGGTTCTGAAATAAATAGGGAGAGAGGGGGAGGCGGACCAAGGTGGATAGAGGAGAAGATAGGTGGAGAAGAGAGTATAGGTGGGGAGGGGATAGCTCAGTCCAGGGAGGACGGACAGGTCAAGAAGGCGGGATGAGGTTAGTAGGTGGGAACTGGAGGTGTGGCTTAAGGAGGGGATAGGTGAGAGGAAGAACAGTTTGGGGAGGCGGGGATGAGCTGGGCTGGTTTTGGGATGCATCTCCCAGTTGCAAACCATTTTAATTCCACCTCCCATTCCTCAGACGACATGTCCATCCTGGGCCTCCTGCAGTGCCACAATGATGCCACCCAAAGGTTGCATGAACAGCAGCTCATATTTCGCTTGGGAACCCTGCAGCCCAATGGTATCAATGTGGACTTCACAAGCTTCAAAATCTCCCCTTTCCCCCACTGCATCCCAAAACCAGCCCAGCTTGTCCCTGCCTCTCTAACCTGTTCTTCCTCTCACCTATCCCCTCCTCCCATCTCAAGCCACACCTCCATTTCCCACCTTCTAACCTCATCCCGCCTCCTTGACCTGTCCGTCCTCCCAGGACTGACCTATCCCCTCCCCACCCATAATCTCCTCTCCACCTATCTTCTCCTCTATCCATCTTCGGTGCACCTCCCCCTCTCCCTATTTATTTCAGAATCCTCTCCCCATCCCCCTCTCTGATGAAGGGTCTAGGCCCAAAACGTCAGCTTTTGTGCTCCTAAGATGCTGCTTGGCCTGCTGTGTTCATCCAGCTTCACTCTTTGTTATCTTGGATTCTCCAGCATCTGAAGTTCCCATTATCTTTTATCTATGCATTTTGTTCTACCCAGTTTGAACATTTGAATTAGGAGCAGGAGTAGAGCTTTTGGCCCTTTTTGCCTCATCACCACTAATCATATTTGGGAGGCGATGGCCCAGTGATACTGTTTCTGGGCCGTTAATCCAGAGAACCAGATATTGTTCTAGGGACGTGGATTTGAATCCCACCATGGGAGATGGTGGTATTTGAATTCAGTTAAGATCTGAAATAGAGTCTATTGATGACCAGAAAAACAAATCTGGTTCACTGAAGTCCTTCAGGGAAGGAAACTGCCATCCTTACTTGGTTTGGTGTACATGTGACTCCAGACCCACAGTTGTGTGGTTGGCTGTGGGCATTTAGAGATGGACAATAAATGCTGCCCAGCTAGCGATGCCCTCTTCCAGTGAATGAATAAAAAAATTCTGACTGGCCTGAACTCCACAAGCCTTGATAACTATCGACTCTCTTGTTAATCAAGAATATTATCTAAATCAGCCTTAAAGGATAATCAAACGACCCTTTGCTCTTTGAGCATCAATGGGACTTTCTTTCACCAATATCTGAGGAAGAAAATTAATCTTTCCTCCATCTTAAATACAAAATCTTATACTTAAACAGTTTTCCCTTGTCCCAGGGAAACATGCTTTCAAAGTCAACCCTGTGAGATCCTCTTAACGATCTTGTATTTCAAGAAAATCACTTCTGATTTTTCTGAGCTACAATGATTTACATGCCCAGCTTGTCCAACTTTTCCTCATAAGAGAATCCCCAATCAAGATATCAGTCATGCATACCTTCTCTGAACTATGTCTCTGAAATCGTTGACTCTCTTTTTAAATAAGGAAACTGCAACAATATACAGTATTCCAGATGTGGCTTTACCAGTGCTTTACCATCTGATACAAAGCATCCCTACCTGTATGTTCCATTTGCATTACAATTAAATATATCATCTCAATCGCCTTCCTAATCACTTGCTGATTTAGGCAAATTCAGCATGGACCATGATTGAATGTGAGTTCTTGGATCTTGTGGCTGAGGTATGATCATCAGTCTAAAAGTAGCTTAACTACAAGGTTTAGTGTATCTGGGTTTTTCACATTTGTATGTTTGCGACTCGTACAAAAGTTATTTTCTATTTTTATTCATTGAAAACAAAAGTCATAAAGTATTTCTTAAATCTATATAAACAGTTCAGGATCTATTATTTGCCAATATCTGGCAGAAAGATTTCTAATTCAATGCCATTATATTTAGTATGCTGTACAATTGTAGCCTGCAGACGTTTATCCATTCTGCATTCTGGTGCAGACGTGATCGGCCAAATGGCTGCTTCCTGTATCATAAACAGCTCTGTAATATATACTTGCAACAAATTTATTTGCAATGCCCAAAGATTGGCCATCTTTTGAATTTAATAACGTTGTACTAATCTCCTTTGCTGTGTTGGTCATGTTGTGTTCTACACAATTGCTGTCTGTTGATATTTACCGCTTTAAAGCGGAGGTCCTTGGGAAGTCTATTTCTGATTACCAACTTGAGCAGTTCATTTGTTCTGTTTGGAACAATTGGTCCTGAAGCATAGAAACTCACCTAAATTTTTAAAACAATGGGTTTTTTTTATTAAAATAGTTAATTGTTAAAAATCCTCCAGTGCTAATTTTTAGTTCTTTCTTCTGGCCTGATTGGAGCATGTATACTTGTTCTGGAGTGTTTTGCCCATTGAAATTTATTTTGCTGACTTTGCTGTTTGTTGTATTGTAACACTTTATGATAACATGGCGAGTTGAAATGTGTAGAAAGTGTACCTTCTCTCAATGCGCATATTTTTGATGCCTTCGTTCTTTAGAACTGCAAAGTCTATAATTTTTAAAAAAATCTAGGGATGTATATTAACTAGTTTACAAACAGCCAGTTTTTACTTAAGAGCACGGTGAGGGTCCTGTTTTAATAAAACTGACCCATGCTGTGTGTCTGAATTATTGTTTTATATATTACACTTGTAGCCCTGCAACAAGAACTCTCTTTTCCTGAGTAGCATTAATAGTGTTTAGCAAATCTGTGACTTCAGATTTTGCTTCCTATTGGTGGAAGCACCTTCCCCAAGGCAAAATAAAAGTTTCGAATTCAGAAATGACACATCTTTCAAATAGCTCAACAGCCTTGTCTTTCTAGTCCATTTTAAAATAATTTTAAATATGAGGGAAGCAATGACCTAGTGGTGTTATCACTGGACTGTTAATCCAGAGACCCACGTTCAAATCCCCCATAGCAAATGGTGGAATTTGAATTCAGTAAAACCTGGAATTAAGAGTCTGATGATCATGAAACCATTGTCGATTGTTGAAAAACCCATCTGATCTGCTAATGTCCTTTAGGGACGGAAACTTCCAACCTTGTCTGCACTACAGGTAATTCCAGACCCACAGCACGCTTTGGGCAATTAAAGATGGATGCCCTCATCCTGTAAATGAATTTTTAAAAATTGAGAATGATGTTAATTTTTAAAAAAACTTCAAATATGGTCTGTGGATCTAAAGTATCCAGAGTAGGCCTATTGGACATAAAAGCAAATCAAGGGAGCGAGGGTGAACAGGTAGAGGTTGGTGTGAGGTCTTGTACGTTTTTCTTTACAGTGTGCTGACTGGGCATTTCTGTACGGTATAAACTTTGTTTTCTCAAAAGTGTACCCATTATGGTTTAAAAAACAAAGTTGGGTTGATTAGTGGCTCCTTGATATCTGACCTAACAGTGGGAGCACAATTTGATATTCTGACTGCAATTGGATGGAATTAGGATACAGATGACAGATTATTGCATTTCTTAAACAAGGTGAGTGATTTTTAAAACTCAGTTTTGGTTATTACAATTACAGTTGTAAAACAATCTTAGTGATGTGTAGTTCCTGCATAAATTACTTACGTCAGTTAATTAGAACATTCTTTTCGGCGTTAAATTTGAATCTGTAAAGTATTGGCTTTGTTCATGATTTTCAATGAAACCCTATTTAAAATATTGGCTTTTATGAATGTGCCAATATTTCCTTTAAAAAATAGTACCCTAGTATAAGCTGTCTACAATAAATGTAAGGCAAAACAGATATCATTGAAGGGTTTTTAAATGTGATTAGCTATTGATGGTCTTTGAAGTATGTTCCCATGTTTTGTATTATAAATTTAAATGTGGTTTGATGTGGGAAATGGTCAATTCACAATGGTGTCATGCAAGTCCGAGTCGGATCAAAATCCTAGAAACTTGCAACATGGAACAATGCGTTTCACCAATTATGTTTATATTGGCACTGTAAAAGTGCCACCATGTTTAGTTCCACAATTTTCTTTCAATATACAACCCTGTCAGTACTTCATCAAGTACCTGGCCAACTCACATTTGCTTATTGAGTCAGCTGCTGCTGTTGTTTCAGATTGAGGGTACCAGTTGGTAACAATGCACTGAAAACCATTCTCATCTTACCTCTGTATCTTTTGCAAATGATTTTAACAGTCACTTCAGGTTATAGCCCACTTTTATGAAGCAATAGTTTTATGTATCTACTGCGTCAAAACCTCTGCGTTAACCCCAGTTATTGCTGTTCCAAGGATAAAAGCCCCAACATTAGCAACTTACTTTCATAATGGAAGTTTCTCATCCTTAGTAAACTTCGGCTTTACTCTTTCTAAGACTTTTGTATCCTTCTCAAAATGTGCTCTGATGTGTTCAATGTGCCTGCTGAAGCCTAACGGGTGATTTATAAAATTCTAACATGATCAATTTCCATAAAACAATTATTTTTAAAAGTGCCTTTACTCTGCATTGAACCTGATCTTCCAAGGCTTCCGTTTCACTGAGCACTAATACTTCTAATTTGTCCAAAGTTTTTTTTATTGGTGAATTAAAGTTAAGCAGATAAGCAGTTGCGCATAGATTCTTCATTTTTCTCCTTCTCTGCTCTTTTCTGCACCTGTCTTATATTTTCTGCTTGCATCTATAAAATGCTGACTCTGTTAATTAGGTACGAGTATTGTGGTACCCAACTGGGGTGAAGTCAGACAGCAAATGTCATCAGACTGTTTGAACACATTTACTCCTGTTCTTGGCGATGTCCAAAAGTGCACTTGTTAATGGAATTCAATGCATAATAATCCTGTCTAATTATAGTCATTCGATTTCATTTTATTTCATTGGATTATTGTTTCCCTTTAAATAGTGAATAGTAATTTGAGGAAAAGGCAGGAGAGTGGCACTGAGTCCTGATGGTTTTTGGAGAGCCAGTGTAGACTCTTTTGGCTGACTCATTACCTCCTGTAGCGTAACGCTTCTATGATAACTCATTCTCCTATCATCACCAATTTAGTAACACTTTGACCAATTGGGCAACATGGTGGCTTAGTGGTTAACATTACTGCCTCATCGCGCCAGGGACCTGGGTTAGATTCCATCCTTTGGCAACTGTCTGTGTGGTATTTGCACATTCACCCCATGTCTGCAAGGGTTTCCTCCAGGTGATCCAATTTCCCCCAACAGTCCAAAGATGTACAGGTTAAGTGAACTGGCCATTTTGCTGTCCAGGATATGCAGGGCTAGGTGGATTAGCCATTGGAAATGCAGGATTACAGGGATAGGGTAGGGGACGGGTTGGTGTGGACTCAATGAGCCAAATAGCCTGCTTTCACATTGTAGTGAGTCTATGATTCAACTAGCTCAAGATTGACACAGATTAGTACACATTATTGTGTTCTGTCTTTAGTGTGAAGGAGTAATAGTAAAGAATTTTGCCAACCTTCTTTGGAAGAAGCAAGATATGTTGTAGCTATTGAGAAGCAAGTGATAACAGTGGATTGTGATTTTTCTGTTCCCTTGCACCCACATTTAAATCTATTAATTTTCAAAGACCACCAGTTCTGTTATGAAAGCCATGGAATTAATTGCCACAAGCTAGATGCGTAACAGACTTGCCCTGTTGAGGTAAGTCTGTTAATATTTTACTTCCTTTTCAGTTTTAAATCATGCTAATTTGAGGCTTTCTTCTCCATTTTGAAAAGGTATTTGCACAGATATCTTTAAAAGCATTACTTATAGAATTGTACTTAACACAGCGTGAACTTTCTGCAAGCAGGCTGCTTTTTAAAAAAAAATCAAAATAAAGTTTTTCTGTCTGCACCTAAGTGCAATGCTTCACTAAGGTTTAATTTTTAAACTTAAATATTTAGGTTATGAGCATTATAATGTCTCCTGTGCAAGTAAAACTAATGGTAGACACTATGGTTAAATCATTTTTATTGACTGTGCAAGAACTCAGCTACACCTCTCCTTAAAATAGCAGTAAAATTAATCTCAATTTAACACTGAGCAGATGGTAGCTACCAGTTTCCCTGATCTGGCATTGATGCTTAAAGTATTGTTAGCTACATATAATTTTGAGCTTATTAGATGTACGTTTATAGTATGATACTAGCTATGGATGTTGTATGTTGCAAGTTTGCAGTTTGCCCACAGTTTAGCAAAAATCAAGGTTTTAAATATTCACTAACAACATCTTCAACTTTTATCTTAACAGCGTATTCTGAGAAGTTCCTGATGGTATGCTTCAAATCACCGGTGAGATGGTAAAGGTTAGCCTTTGGCTGAGCATGGCGGATAAACAGAAGACCAAGACTGGTTTGCCACTGAGTGGCCCAAGCACTGATATAAATGTATCTTCCAGCCACACGGTGGGGTATTTGGGAAAAGTCAGTAAAACTGTTTATTCCTCTCTAAACTGAGCAAAGTTCTAAATTTTATTATATTTTCAACTTATTTTACATCTATTGTCTTCAAAAGGTGGAGTATTCTAAACTCAAAGTGACACGGAAATCTTGCACAAAGTACTATGGCGAAAGATTTATATGAAGTGAAATCATGGTTGTCATGCTAATCTCTAATTCCTGAGTAGTGCTGAAACATGCACCAGAGATCACTGAGTTTTATTCTCCAACAAAAACTTGAATATGAACGTAAACTTGGCAAAAACAGTATTCTTTTTCATTCTTGTTCAGCATAAAACTGTCCTTAAGTGTCCTTTTCATCTTCTGTACTGAAGGTGAAAAAAAACTAGCTGAAATTGTATTTTAAGTTTCTATCTGGTCATGAGCAGATGGTTGGTATAAAACCGTTTCGATATTTTTTTTTAAAAAACCTGGAATTGTATACATGACTGGTAACTTGCTCCACTTTCCTTCTCTGCAGTTTTCTGAAAATACCTCACTCAATCAAGAGCAATACTGTCCTGCCTGTGTTGCAAAAGGAGAAAATAAAACTTTGCGCCGATACTATATAAGTTTAGAAGAATCCATTCTTCTTTGTGAAAGTCCACAGGTATGGGAAAGTTTAGGTACCAGTATATTAGTTTTCAGGAATCTCTCCTGAAATATTTTTCATATTATCAAGTAGTTAAATTAATTAATTGCTTAGATTATTATTACATTCAGAGGTTATTCAACATTGTTAGCCAGCCCTCGTAATTCATTCCACCTGCACTCTCTCAGCAGAGTCTACATGCCCTTTACGTAGTTACCATGCCATTGATCTGCAGTTTGGAAAGCAATCCAGTTTTTTAGCTCGCTGATTAATATAATTGTAGGAAGATTTTAAGGAATAAAGTTAGACACACAGGTGATATTTGCATTTGTTGTATATTTCTGTTTTTAACAATTTTAAAATTCTTTCTAGTGTCTCTTTCCTTTGGGATGTAAACCATTGAATGAGATCCTCATTTCACCTACCTTGTCTCGACCATCCATTCATACTACGAAGAGCATATCGGGATCAGTTGCACTAGTTCCTCCGCGTAAGCGGAATGTGAAACGACAGAAAACTTCTGATTGTAATAATAAAGACTTTTTCAATGAATCACGTGATGTATTCAAGGAAACATTTCAACCAGTTGAAACTGACCTAAATAAAATAGACAATTTTGTCCCTTGTTCAGAAAATGGAAGCAATCATAATGCAGTTAATTCTAGTGAAAGAAATGGCATTGTTATCCCTGATAAGGCAGTTGCTGTGGTACCTGATCAGTTATATGGCAAGAGAAAGGAACCACCGACTGAATCTGAACATTCTGGTCAGACTACATTGGAAGTTCCAACTGTGGGGTCACAGGTTGAACAATTATTTCTTCAGTGGAAGAACACATCTGCTCTCTGCTGGCTAGACTGCATATTGACAGCTTTGGTCCACTTGAAAGTGCTAAGGAAATTAATGCCTGATCTAGGGACGGAAATGGAATCTCCATTTAAGAAACTGTACACAGAATATGATCAGGCCTGTGACCTGGTATTTAACTGCCAAAGCTGTTGCAAAGGTAGGAATTGAAACATGGTGTTCTGTGTTATATTATACCTAAACATTTATGATTTCCTTATGCATCTCAACCACTGCCATGTATTGTTGCTTACTTATTACCACTTGCTTTAAACACTAATTCTGTCCAAATAAAAACCCTATCATAATTTACATCCCATGCCAATATCATGAGTTCTCTGACCATATCTTTTTTCGGAAAAGTGAAGCATTCCTTGCAAATAACACTTCAAATTTCAGTCACGAGTAATAATGCAGACTGGAAGTAGGTATTTCCATCAATTCATTTCATTGAAGATTGTGTTTCAAGAATTTTGTCTTGTGTATCTATTTCCGAGAAAGTAATGAAGCAGTCTTGTCAAAATGCTATGGATTAGAACCCTTGCTGGGGCTTTGGTAAAATATAGGATGAAGGAAGCCAACGTTGTCCAATTCAAAAATTGATTATTTAATTGAATGAAGGTTAGATTGTTGTTCTATTAATTCAAATTAAATTTTGGAGAAAGTCCAAGAGACTAAGTGACCAAGTGAGGTAGCTAGCTCACAAAAAGACAGTTTGATAGGAACTTGGTGCTAGTGGCAATTTGTTTGCAGTATGTAAGTTTTAAGGTAAGACAATGGTTTATTTAAAAAGCAAACTTTGTATTTACATGTGATTTTTAGAAGGTACCCTGAATACCTGGTGTATTGTGAAGCAGCAAATAATTAAAGTGAAAGCAGTTAAGTGGGAAATATCATAGATCGTTTTATGTTTTAAACTCGAACTAAGACGCAGAGTTTATCATTTAAAGGTAGACCTCTTTTTGGCATCCATCCTGTTAAAAGATTATGATGATTTACGTGTATCAATAAGGTATTCACTTGTTTTTCTAAACTCCAATCAATATGGCCCAACCTGTCTAAGCTTGCCTCGTAAGATGATCCTTTCAACTATGGTGTTAGTTGGTGAACCTCCTTTCAATTGCTTCTAATGCATTTGCATCCTTTCTTAAATAGGAAGACAAAAACTACGTATGATACTCTAGATTTGATCTCTTCAGTGCTATATGCAATTATAGCAAAACATCTACTTTTATATTAAGTGCAGCACATGTGCAAGTTCTCCTTTATTCACTTGGTTACTTTCTCAAAGAGCTCTAATAAACAAACATGATTTCCCTCGCAAAACTGTTGACTGCCTATTAGAATAAGACTTTCTTAGTACTCTTGCCCTAACCTCCTCACTAATTTCCATCATTTTAGGCTGACTAATTGATAGTTTCCTATTCTTCTGTCTCCCACTTTTGTTGAATGGTGAAAATGTATTTGCAGTTTTCCAATCTGATGGAACCTTTGCAGAATCCAGGGAATTTTGTGAAATTAAAACTATACATCTATTAACAGCCTTGGATGCAGGTATTCAGGGCTTCTCAGATTTTAGTTGAGTAATTTTATTTAGTAGCATTTCCTTGGTGGTGATAATTATGAAAGTAGAACAATATGAGGCAAGAGAATTTCCAAGGAGATGAATACCATGTGGATTACAAGAATAAGGGTAACGGTAGACTAAAATATTCTAAAGCGAATAGACTTTGTTTGACTTGAAGTACATAGTGCCCTGTTGTCTGGCCAAAAACAAAAATGAAAATACTCCAAAGCCATAGACCTAGTTGGAATCAATGACTAAACAGGTTAGTAGAATTTTTAAAATCTTGGAAGAGTTTAAAGTGCTGAATTGAAAAGCATTGCTCTGCATTTCCCAACCCAATTGCAGGTTCCCAGAATTGCTGCATCTTTCATTTTTCGAGCTGGTGTGAGGCCTTCTTGCTTCATTCTCTGGAGGTACCATTAACGGTCCTGGCAACTTTCAGGATTTAGAAACCCTGCCACAAAAAAAATCCCATGTTCCAACATCCAGACATGACCAACTCTCGAACACAGTACAGTGTGCTAATCACATCCTGGCCCCAATGCTCTCAATTGACAAGATCACTTGTGGTACTTTTGTGCACAAGTTTCCCATAATGAGACTTAAAGTACCTCTTGAACTTTCCAAGATTCCACAACCTCATAATATTAGACACAGCCAGATAATTTCCCTTCCCTCAGCACTCAATCAACTTTTCTCATGCCTACAAAGGAGAACTCCAACCTGTGTGATATTCCCCTGGCTGGGACAGTCTAAAACGAGGATCACAGTCTGGGATGTGGGGTAGAGAGTCTTGTAGAATTAAGGAAAAAGTTCTTCAGTCAGAGTGGTGAACTTGTAAAATTTTGTACTACAAAAGGCAGAGGAGGCGAAATGACTGAATAATTTAAGAAAGGAATCAATTTCTAGACATATGAGGGATATGAGGATTGAGCCGGAATATGGCATTAAGATTGAGTTCAGCCATGGTCTTCCTGAATGGCAGAGCAAGCTTGATTGGCCTACTCTTTCTGTTGTTTCTACAATCCTTCTAACACTAAAGGAGATCAATTGAGAGATTTTTGAAACCGGCTGGTGATTTGCTCTGATGAAGAGTCACCTAGACTAAATGTTAGCTTGCGCTCTCTCTCTCCATGGATACCGTTTGACTCGCTGTGATCTCCAGCATTTGTTACATTTAGTACAGATTCCAGTATCTGCAGTTTAGATCAATCCTACCAATTATATATGCCACTAATCCCAGATTTCAGGGAACACCTGTCAAACCTGGAACATGCAATTTATTCCCTAATCCAAAAACCTCCATTTTCAAATGCTAATTTTCTGGCATCCACTTCACCCGATGTTTGCGACATCCAGACTTTTATTCTGCAACTCAAGCAGGGCACTATGGTGACAAATGCTGTTCTGGTGCTATTTTTATAGTTGCAGATAAGAAAATGGGAGGGATGATAAATATATTTACTGATACCATGAAGATTAGCTGGGTGAGGAAGAAGTTATTGGGTTACTGAAGAATATAACTAATTGGGCGGATCAGTGACAGTTAGGATTTAAAACCTGGACGAGCATATGGACGTACATGGAATAGTGTAGGTTAGATGGGCTTGAGATCGGTATGACGGGTCGGCACAACATCGAGGGCCGAAGGGCCTGTACTGTGCTGTAATGTTCTATGTTCTAAGTGTGACGTGATGCAGTTTGGATGAGGGAGTATTTTGCATGGTGCAACATGAGGAAGCTGAGGAGCACAAGAGGATCTTAGGGTGCTTGTCCAAATTCCTGAAGGTGGCAGGGCAATTAATAGGGTAGTTAAGGCATTCGCAACACTTGCCTTTATCAGTCAAAGCATAAATTATAAGAGCAAGAAGGTCTTGTTGGATCTTAACAGGGCTTTGGTTAGGCCGCATCTGAAGTACTGTGTGCAGTTCTGATATCTACATGTAGAGAATTTGTGATTGAACTGGAGGAAGTGCAGAGGACATTCACTAGGATGTCGCCTGGCATGGAACACTTTAGCTATGAAGAGAGGCTGGATAAACATGGGTTGTTTTCTTTGAAGCAGGGCAAGTTGGAATGCGTGCTTTCACTCTCCCTGTTTCTTGTCATAAAACAAAGAACAGTACAGCACTGCACTCTCAAATGCTTTTCAAAACTAGAAACCTTTTTGGCTTTATGTTGTCTGTATCCCTCTATTCCCTGTCTATTCGTACAGTATATCTGTCAAGATGCTTCTTAGACATTGCTATTATATCTGCCTGCACAACCACCTCTGGCAGCGCATTCGATGCATTTACCATCTAATAGTTAAAGGAGAAGTTTTTTTTTTAATAAACTTACCTCCTTTTACCTTAGTCCACTTCCCCCTAGTAACTGATATTTCTACCTTTGGGGGGGGGAGGTGGGGAAGACTATGACTATCCATTCTATCTAAGCCTGTTATAATTTTGTAAACATCTGTTAGGTTGCAATCATCCATCAACATGCAAGGGAAAACAAACCAAATTTTTTCAATCCTCATAGCTAATACCCTCCATCATGGAAAACTTCTTCTGTACTGTCTGTAAAACTACCACATCATTCTAGTAGTATGCGACCAGAACTGTATACAGCATTCCAAATGCGGCTGAACTAAAGTTCTATGCAGTTGCAACATGGCTTGCTAATTTTTGTACTCTATGCCCTGACCAACAAAGGCAAGCATGCCATGTGCCTTCTCGACCACCTTACCACTTTTGTTCCCATTTTCGGGGAACTATTGTTCTGTACACCTAGATCCTTCTGTGTGTTGAGCTATTAAGGGTTCAGCCATTTACTGTATACTCCACTCCTGCAGCACCTCTCCCAAAATGTATCACCTTGCATTTGTCCAGATTAAACTCTATCTCCCATTTCTCTACGCAAGTCTGCAGCCTGTCTGTATCCTGCTGTATTCTCTGGCAATCGTCTTCACTATCTGTAGCTCCCCCAGTCTTTGTGTCGTCTGCAAACTTAGTAATCAGGCCACTTATATTCTCATCCAAATCATATATTTATAAATATAAACATGACTCCCAGCACTGATTCCTGTCGAACATCACTAGTCACAGATTTCCAATCTTATAACCAGGCCTCTGACTTCTACGACTAAGCTTGTTCTGTAACCAACTTAGCAGTTCAGTGTGGTTCTCTTGTGACATCACCTTTTATCACCTGCCATGAGAGTTTGTCAAAGGCCTTGCTAATCTCCATATAAACAACATCTACCATCCTGCCTTCATCGGTCATCTTTGTCACTTCCTCAGAGTCAGTTGAGTTTGTGAGATGCAAGCTGCCCCACACAAAGCTATGCTGTTGCTGCTAAGTCAATTTTTTCCAGTAAAACCTACCCCTAAGAATCTTCTCCAGTATTTTGCCTATCACTTATGTAAGGCTTATCAGTCTAAAGTTTCCTGGATTATCCCTGTTGCCCTCCTTAAACAAAGGAACAGGGACTATTCCTGAGACTAAAGAAGAAACAAAGATTTTATACAGGGCCCCAGCAATCTCTTTACTTGCCTTCCTCCAATGTTCTAGGATAAATCTCATCAAGTCCTGGGGACTTGTCTATATTAATGCTTTTTAAAACACCCAAAACCACCTTTGTTTTTTATATTGGTATGCTCCAGAATATCAGCACACCCTCCTGACTCTCACCATCCACCATGTCCTTCTCCTTTGTGACAACTCATGCGAAGTATTTGTTAAGGATCTCATCCACTTCCTCTGGGTCTATGCATAAATTCTTCCTTTGTCCTTGTGTGGACCTACTCTTTCTAAAGCTGGCCTCTAGCTCCTTTTTTTAGGAAAAACATTTTATGCCCACTTTTAGCCTTGCTAATTGAGGTTGTTGACTTGCCTGCTGAGTGGGTTTGCTTTAGTTCATATGACACTACTCACCATAACAGACCAGACAGTATAAATTCCATGTTGAGTAGAATAAGTTTGCTCCATTGGAGGCTCCACTAATGATGTCACCTACTACAATGACAAAACGTCTGAACTAAAACAAGCCACCTCGGTGAGCAAGTCAGTAACCTTGCCCACAACCCGCGCTACAGATCATTACCAATTCTTTAAAACCTCCTAATTCCTTGTTTGAGTTCTTTCCTGCCCTAACTGTGTATTTTTCAAGGTATCTGCCTCTGTTCAGTTTCCTAAGCTTTACATGTGCCTTCATTTTCTTTCAACTAAGCTCTCAATTTCTCTTAAAATACACAGTTCCTAAATCTTGCCATCCTGATCTCTCAATAGCACAGGAATATGCTGGTGCTGAACTCTATTCGACTGGACTTTATAAGATTTCCACGTGCCAGATGTAAATTTACTCTTAAACAGTCACCCGCTAATCTGCATTCTCCAGTTCCTGCCAAACATTGTGGTAGTTAGCCCTCCCCCAATTTAATACCTTCACCTAAGGACTGCTGTTGAACTTATCCATGAGTAACTTCAAACTTAACAGAATTATAGTAACTGTTCCCAAAATGCTCCCCCACATTGAAACTTTGATACTTGGCTGGGCTCATTCCCTAATGCTAGGCCTACTGTGGCCCCTTCCTTTGTTGCATTATTTATATATTGTTTCAAAGAAACCGTTCTGGACACACCTAACAAATTCACTGCCGGCCAACCCCTGGCACTGAGTGAACCCAGTCAATATAGAGATAATAAAATGTGAGGCTGGATGAACACAGCAGGCCAAGCAGCATCTCAGGAGCACAAAAGCTGACGTTTCGGGCCTAGACCCTTCATCAGAGAGGGGGATGGGGAGAGGGAACTGGAATAAATAGGGAGAGAGGGGGAGGCGGACCGAAGATAGAGAGTAAAGAAGATAGGTGGAGAGAGTGTAGGTGGGGAGGTAGGGAGGGGATAGGTCAGTCCAGGGAAGACGGACAGGTCAAGGAGGTGGGATGAGGTTAGTAGGTAGCTGGGGGTGCGGCTTGGGGTGGGAGGAAGGGATGGGTGAGAGGAAGAACCGGTTAGGGAGGCAGAGACAGGTTGGACTGGTTTTGGGATGCAGTGGGTGGCGGAAGAGCTGGGCTGGTTGTGTGGTGCAGTGGGGGGAGGGGACGAACTGGGCTGGTTTAGGGATGCAGTAGGGGAAGGGGAGATTTTCAAACTGGTGAAGTCCACATTGATACCATATGGCTGCAGGGTTCCCAGGCGGAATATGAGTTGCTGTTCCTGCAACCTTCGGGTGGCATCATTGTGGCAGTGCAGGAGGCCCATGATGGACATGTCATCAAGAGAATGGGAGGGGGAGTGGAAATGGTTTGCGACTGGGAGGTGCAGTTGTTTGTTGCGAACTGAGCGGAGGTGTTCTGCAAAGCGGTCCCAATGTGGACTTCACCAGTTTCAAAATCTCCCCTTCCCGTACTGCATCCCTAAACCAGCCCAGTTCGTCCCCTCCCCCCACTGCACCACACAACCAGCCCAGCTCTTCCCCCCCACCCACTGCATCCCAAAACCAGTCCAACCTGTCTCTGCCTCCCTAACCGGTTCTTCCTCTCACCCATCCCTTCCTCCCACCCCAAGCCGCACCCCCAGCTACCTACTAACCTCATCCCACCTCCTTGACCTGTCCGTCTTCCCTGGACTGACCTATCCCCTCCCTACCTCCCCACCTACACTCTCTCCACCTATCTTCTTTACTCTCCATCTTCGGTCCGCCTCCCCCTCTCTCCCTATTTATTCCAGTTCCCTCTCCCCATCCCCCTCTCTGATGAAGGGTCTAGGCCCGAAACGTCAGCTTTTGTGCTCCTCAGATGCTGCTTGGCCTGCTGTGTTCATCCAGCCTCACATTTTATTATCTTGGAATTCTCCAGCATCTGCAGTTCCCATTATCTCTGATACTATTTTAACCCCAGTCAATATAGGGAAGTTAAAATTACCCACCACAACAAGTCCGCCGTTTTTACATTCTTTCGTAATCTGTCGACATATCCATTCTTCTATCACTTGCTGGCTGCTGGGAGGCTTGTAGTAGCATCCTATCAAAGTGATTGCGCCCTTGGTATTCCTGACCTCTATCCATACAGTCTCACTGGATGAGCTGTCTGAGGTGACTTCCCTCAGTATACTGTGATATTCTCCTTTTTCAGTAACACACCACCCCCACCTCTTCTACATGCCCCTCTGTCTTGCCTCCTGAAATGTCTAAATCCTACTAGGCCATCATCTCCCCAATAAAATTAGAGGCGATGAGATGAGAAGGGCCAGAAGCTCTACTTTAGTGAGCGTAGTGTTGAACAGGACTTGGTCTGAGTTAGGACTTGGAAAGCAGTTTGTTTATGGAAGGTGGGAGGCCAACTAGAAGATAACAAACATCAAATTTACATCACCATCTTTACATGATGTCTGTCCATATGTATCAGTGTAAAGTAACTCCAGACTATGCTGCATAGTCATGTAAATGTTTCCTTGTGACTCCTGAACTATTTCATTTTAAGTTTGACTTCAGTCTCATGTCTCAAATATAGAAGTAGAATTTTGTGAATTTTAGATTCCCTTGATTGCTGCATGTTGGGGACTGTCAAATTGCATTTTACTGAACTATTCTTACGTTTTCAGGTAATGGTTTATGGAAGATTCCCCCCAAAATGCTCGGTCGGATCGAATTAATATTAAACAGTGTCCGAGAGAGTCTCTTCCAGCTTCTTCAACCAAAATTGAAATGTGAATTGGGTAATTCTTGTACATTACTGTACAACTTTATAAGCTCTTTTTATTTTGGTTTACAGAAGTTATTTTTTGTTTAATTTGCAGAAAATGGGCATGCTATTAATGCAATAAAAGCAAAAATTCTCATGGTACTCAGCAGGTATGGCAACAAGTGAGAAACCAAAATGATATTTCTGCTCGGTGACCTTTCATAAGTAGAAACTGTTGAAATGCAATAGGTTTTGAACTAGTAAATGGTGAAGGGATGAAAAGAAAAAGAAAAGAGAAGTTTTATGTTCTGGTGAAAGCCCAGTGAAGTGAAATGAGAAAAAAATTTCATGGTGCAGGGTGAAATGAGATGGTAATTGAACCAGGAAATGTCTTGAGATGACTAGAATGGAAAGATTCTGAATAACTTCTGTCTGACAGCAAAGGACACTTAAAAGAACAGAGAATTCCAAATCAGTAAAGAAATCCAAACAAAGATCAGTATTAAAGGATATAATTTAAAATTGCTGACTCGGCGTTGAGCTCTGCCGATGGGAAAGGTCAAAAGGTGAGGTGCTGGTCTTTGGCTTCTATTGAGTTTCTTAAGAATACTGCAGCAGATCGAGAGTTGTAAGGTGAGTGGGATCAAGGTGTGAAATTAACATTACAAGTGAATGAGAACTTAGGGTTGTACTGGTGGATTGGTGCTCCACAAAAGCTGTCACCTAATAAGTGTTTGATTTCTCTCTACTCCCCAACACATTTAAGGAAGACTATACTGAGCAGCATGTACAATATATAGAATTGAAAGAAATACAAGTAAATCACTTTCAACCTAGAAGTGTTTGGGGTGTTGACCGTAGGAAATGAACACAAATGGCATCTGTTGCATCTCCTGCGCTTGTATGAAAATGTGCAGTAGGAAACAAAAGTCTTAAGTGAAGCTAAGGTGTGGCCAAGCGTGTCATGGAGAGAATGGTTCCTTCAGAAGATTGAATGTGGCAGGATGCGCGGATGAAGTGTTCAGTGGTGGCATTGTGCTGGAGATGGCAGAGATGGAAATGAAGGTGGAAGCCTCAGATGTGGGAGGTGAGAATAAGGGAATACCATTAATGTAATCTGGAGAGATGTTAAATGCGAGAAATAGAATGGACACTGCTGAGGGCCCTGACAGTTATATTAGGGATTAGAATCCTCAATCGAAAAGAAAGCGTGCAATTGGAAACACTAAAATGAAAGTTTGCAAAGTTCAAATGTGAGATGGAGACACTCAATTGGAATAAAGTCCGGTCATGACTTTACTGGGAAGAGTGTGCCAGTTTTCCCCAGGGTAGGGGAGTCCAAAACTAGAGGATGAAAGTTTAAGGTGGGAGGGGAAAGATATAAAGGGACCTAAGGGGCAACGTTTTCACACAGAGGGTGCTGCATGTTTGGAATGAGCTGAAAGAGGAAGTGGTGGAGGCTGATACAATTACAACATTTAAAAGACATCTGAGGTGGGTATATGAATAGGAAGTGTTTCGAGGGAAATGGGCTAAATGCTGACAAATAGGACTAGATCAATTTAGGATATCTGGTCGGTATGGACGTGTTGGACCGAAGGGTCTGTTTCCATTGCCATACACCTCTATGACCCTATATTCATATTCCACTGTTCACAAGCCATTACAAAATGTGTGAAATCCAATTAAGTCAAAATCCTGGAGTTTATTCCATAATAGCATTGTGGTCTACCTAGAGCTTCTGGACTCCAGTTCAACCCTCTTGAGGGCAACTAGCATCAGGCAGTAAATGCTGGCCAGCCAGTGATGCCCACATTCCACTGTGTGAATATTTTTAAAATAATGAATTTGACTGACTTCTATTCTGGACGCAAGTAGTTCACATCAGGCTTATTCATTAACAGAAAATATCTACTTATTGTGCACGTTTCTTTTGAACAAATGGCAGAGAAAAGAAAGAATAACCGATCTTTGACTATACAACTTAACACCCCAAATAAACGCGCATGCACACTCAGTCACAACTAAAGCAAGCAGTTTGACACAAGGAGGGGAAAAAATACAGATGGGGAACATAATCCTGTAGATCAAAAGTCCAGATCACAATGGTGGATTAAATTGGATCTTCAAGTTCCTTTCATTTTTAGTAACAATGACACTGTCATCTGTAAAATGATGGTCTTTCTTCACCTGAGTAGTTGATCCACTAAAGCTAGATCATTCCTTAGATTTTTTTTTTGTCTTTTCACTTACACTGGGAGTAGGGCAGTGGTAGATGTTTTCAGTTTACAGGTTCTGTACAGGTCTGACTGCTGTGCATATTAAAGAAACTTGGATCAATGAAGGGGAAGAAAGTTGGGAACTTATTACCCTCTTTACAAGGTATTCAGAAAAGGAAGGAATCAAGGAAAAAGGGAAGGATTGGCAGTTGTGCTCAAAGAAACTAATAGCACTTAAAAGATATGTCGTTGAGGGGGTCAAAAACAGTATATTTGCATTGAATTCAGGAACAGTGATAGACCTATTATACGTTGTGTATCGTGCTTAACTAAAAGCATCATTATAGCATTAATTGTGTCAACTATTTCGGCTAGTAACCACAAAAACAGAACAAGTCCAGCCTGGTCAATTACCACCCATTCGTCTACTTCTGATCACCAATAAAATGATGGAAAGATCAATAAACAGCAAAAGCTTGTGTGCTCAGGTTAGATTCTGTCATATTCACTGTGCTCCTGCCCTCATTGCAGCTTTTGTCCAGTTATGGACATGAGGTGAACTCGGGGTAGTGAGAATGACTGCGCTTAACATTAAGGCAGTATTTGACCCAGAACGGCATTAAGAAAGAAATGGAAATTAGAAAACCTCCACAGATTGGAACCATAACCATCCTTCTTTTATGGTGAGAGTGATTGTTGGAGGTCAGTCAGTTCCAGGATATTGGTGCAGATATTCCTCTGTTGCAGGTCCAACTATTTTCAGCTGCCTTATTCATCAATTACTTTCCCTCTGTTGCAAGGTTCGGAACTGGGATGTTCACTGATGTTAGCACAATATTTTGCGTCATACATGATTGGGATGGCTGGGTGTGAGGCCCACCATTGACCAGAACTTGATCTGAATCAGTCATATAAGTACTGTGACTGCAGGAGAAGGTTAGAATTTGGGTTTTTTGCAGTATCTCACTTCCTGACTTCCCAAAGCCACTATCTACAAGTTAGAAGTCAAGAGTCTACTGAAAAACACTCTCTACCTTCCAGTATGAGTACCCAACACAATTTAGGACAAGGTAGCCCACTTGATCAGTAACACACTTGATCATATGCCAACTTAAAGCATTCATCCCATCTGCCACCATTGCACAGTGGTAGCCATGTATACCAAACAAGGATGCAACAAAGAAACTCACCAGACTTCTTCAACAGAATCTTCAAAATCCATAACCTATTTGACTTAGAAAAGTAAGGGCAGCAGGTGCAGAGGAATGATATGATCTTATTACTCCCTTCCAAGCCCTGGGCCATCCTGACTTGGAATTATGTCACCATTCCAACACTGTAGCTTAGTCAAAATCCTGGAAATCCTTAACAACACTGTGAGCATATCTCCACCCCAAAGACTGCAGCAATTCATGAAGGTGATCCACTCATCATCTTGACGGCAATTAGGTTGACCAATAAATGCTGGTTTAACCAGCAACAGCCAGCTCCTGTGAACAAATAAGTTATAACATTTTTTTTCTTGGAAGAAAACTACCAGTGCCAATCTTCAAGAAGATTCAGTTGATAGAAGCAGAATACCTTGGTAATAACATTTTGAATTCCACTGCTAACACTTGGTAGAGGAATTTCAAGCAAAATGTCCTGAACTTCTATCAGAGTTCTAGTTACCAGAAAGTTTTAGCAGTCACCCGTTATCATTAACATACTGAAAACAGTGGGGAAGATTCTTAAGAGATAATGAGGTGTAGAGCTGGATGAACACAGCAGGCCAAGCCTAGAAGGGTCTTGACCCGAAGCGTTAGCTTTCTTGCTCCTCTGATGCTGCTTGGCCTATTGTGTTCATCCAGCTCTCCACCTTATCTCAGATTCTCCAGCATCTGCAGTTTCGACTATCTTGGGAAGATTCTTAAATTGTGCGTTTACTGTTGTTTCCGACAGACGACTTGTGCTAGACTTTAATCAGTGCACATCTATAACCAGATAGCAGAATGTCGATAAGGGCAATCTGCACTGATTATGTCTGTATTCTTTTTCACTCCTGCTGATAACGAGCTATACTCTGAAATCCTCTTTCAAATGCCATCTCTCTTTGCCCTCCACCACCTCTCCAAAAGAAGAGTGGCCGTTATTGGAATTAGAATGTAGCATGGAGCTTGTGAGGATTTAGTCTTTACTATAATACATTAAAATATTTTCTCCTCTCTTTCAGGAGTCCCCGATAGCCCAGTCTTTGCTTTTCCACAACTCCTACGGCAGGATCCAAAGGTTGAGGCGCTGTTCATGCAATCATATATTTGGAGCTTTGAATGCACGAAGTGTGGCTATAAATGTGAGGAGAAGTAAGTGTATTTTTAATTAAGTTACATTTAATAATATTGAATCACAATTTAGGTACCAGACCACCTTCTAATTAGCACACATTTCCCTGTTTTGGATGTGAATTTTCAGCATTTCTCCATTTCTTTACTGAAAACATGTTTGGATTTTAGAAATTCAAAAATATTTTAGTCTGAAAAGCTTTGATTCTGTACTGTGACACCGTTGAGTTTTAGCATTCATTAATGCCAAAACAGTGAAAGAGCAAAATCAGAATTTGAGCAGTTTGATTTTTATTTTTGTAACCTTATGTGAATCTAATCGATTGCTTAACTAATGTTAGACAAATCCAACAGTAATAAGAACTGCAAAAGATTTAGAAACAGGATTAGACCATTAAGATTTTCACCTCTCCCATTCAATAATATTGTGGCAGATGTGATCATCACCTCAATTCTACTTTCCCACTGCCCTTGACACACTCATCTGTCATAGATCTACCTAACTCTGGCTTGAATGAATTCAATGAGACATCCTCCACTATAGAGAACAGAATTCCACAGATTAACAGTCCTATCATCTCACTAAAGATTTCTCCTAAATAATTAAAGGTTAATCTGTTGGACAACAATACGCAGTCTATCCAAGTTCCATATATTTTGTATTTTTCTTCATGGCTGGACCCTTGGAATTAAAACAGGTAACCATCTAGAAAATTCTTCGTGTCAGTGCATTGTGGCTGTTCCACTGTACAGAAGCCTTTGCACGTGCCAGACTGATAAATTCTTGTCCTGGAAAACAACTATTCCTTGTGTTTTCTATTTACAGATAAACAATTATAGCATCTCTAACATAGTCATACAGCATGGAAACAGACCCTTCAGTCCAACCAGTCCATGCTGAACATAATTCCAAACTAAACTCGTCCTACCTGCCTGCTCCTGGCCCATATCACTTCAAACCTTTCCTATTCATATACTTATCCATATGTCTTTTAAACGTTGTAATTGTACCCACATCCACCACTTCCTCTCAAGTGTAAAAAATTTGTTCCTCGTTTTTAATTAAATCTTTCTCCTCTCAACTTAATAATGTGCCCCCACGCCTTGAAATCCTTCATACTTGGGAAAGTAGTGAGGAGGATAGTCTTTGATTACAGGAGAATATGGATGGGCTAGTCAGTGGCAAATGGAATTCAGTCCGGATAAATGTGACATAATAGACCTGGGCAGGACATAAGACAGGGGAATGCCTGATGAACAATGGCACCTTTAGTGTGCAAATGCATCAATACAGGTGGATAAAATGGTTAAGAAGGTATTTGGGATACCTATCTTTTTTTAGCCCAGGCATAGCGTTTAAGAGCAGGAATTTATGCTGGACCTGTATAAAATGTTGATAAAGGCCATAGCTAGAGCATTGTGTGCAAATCTGGTATCCACATGATAGGAATGATGTATGGCACTGGAGAATTGTTACCTGGACTGAACAGTTTATGAAAAGAGATTGGACGGACTGTGGTTGTTTCCTTATAGCAGAGGAGATTGAGAGGGAACATAATTGAGATGTATAAAATTAAAGAGTGTGGGTATGGTAGACATGAATAAACTTTTCTCCTTGACATAGAGTTTAATGACTAAAGGGCAAAGATTTAAGATAAGGGGCAGGAGGTTTAGAGGCGATGCGAGAACCAGTTCTGAGGAAGGGTCACTAGACCCAAAAACTAACTCTGATTTCTCTTCACAAATGCTGCCAGAGCTGCTGAGCTCTTCCAGAAATTTCTGTTTTTGCCTCTGATTTACAGCATCTGCAGTTCCTTCAGTTTTTATTTAGAATAGTTAGGTGGTGGCTTTTGCCCATGGAAACGGTGGGCCAGAGTGCCTTTCTGTACTATAGAACCCTATGACTATTATGACACAGTGCAGACCAAGGTGTACAATGCATGCCAGGATTATCTTGCATACCATTGGAAAAAAATTCTGAACTTGAGCATGATTGGAAACTGTCTCGATTGTAGGGATCGAGGAAGTGGATTCTGATTAATCAATTTTGTTTCCAAGGTAAAAAATGTTCAGAATACTTTTGTGGGGGTGACAAGAATTTGTGAAGGAACAAAAGGATTTTAAGTGTCAAGGTGCAAAAAATTACTAGTGTATATAAACAAAGAGCAATTTAAAGGGCATAAAGAAATATTGGAAATTTATCTCAACGAATGAGGAAAATCATGGAGAATAAGTTATGCAATTTGCACAACTTCATTTAACCCTGCAGAAGTGTTCACTCCTATTGATTCAGGTAGTGAAGAAGGACATCTTGATTATCTGATCGATGTTCCAGATTATTTAAATTCAGGGGAGCGTATTAAATTTATAAAAGTTGTACAGTGCGACTGATCAAATTCTATTTGACACAGAGTTAAATTAATTGCTCTTCCTTCAAAATATTACTCTGGCTAAATGAAGTTGAAATACTGTGCATTGCATTACATCATTACAAACTAAGGCCCTTAAAAGGTGGACAGTTTATTTTGCTCTGAAAATTACATTCAAGTATACAGTGTGCACTCAGATATAAATATATGGAAGAAATTTTTACTGAACTGAAACCTTGGCATGTGATGCTAGTTTTTTTTTAATGACAGATGTCGGAAAACCTTGCTTACATTTACAAACGTAGTTTCAGATTGGCACCCACTGAATGCTGTTCATAAAGCAACCTGCAATAAATGTCAAGATAAAGATCAAAAAAGGAAAATGCTTTTAGATTGGTAGGTATACTGTTCATGGATATTTATTTATATAGAATAATGTTTGGAACTTGTGTTTGGAACTACTAAAATAAAATTCTGTTTCTCCTAGTGTGTCATCAATATATATGCTACATTTTGTTGATGGTTTACCACATGCAGACTTGGATATTTACAGATTTGACTTTCAAGGCAACTCATACAAAATCTGTACTATTATTCAGTATTTGCAAGTTGTGAAACACTTTGTGACGTGGATCCAAAATTCTGATGGTAAGTATTACCTTTTCAGCCATTAAATTTCAATATTTTGCCTTGCTTTGTTTGCTAAGGATCCTAGCAAGGGTTGAATTGCTTTTCGGTTGGCGCTTGAAATAATAATGTTGGCAAGCTAGGAAAGTGTCATTTACTGCAAACTGCTAGACTTGGGGTCAGTAGCCATAATTTGGGATCTAGCATTGCTTGGTATCTGCCAGGCCTGCGGCTTTTAGATATCCTGCCCAGACGAAGGCTGTACATATATCTAAGTACATGTGTAGAACTCCCTTTAACAATTACCAATTTAAATTAGTGGAGAATTGCTCCTCCCAGCATTTGAAGGAAGTTTACTGCTAGGAAGTCTGTCAGGTATGTTTCTTTTTATTCTTTCTCAATCCTTTCTTGCCCTCCACTACTTTTTCAGATTGGATTTACATTGCAAAATTAAACTTGCAGATTATTTTTCAATTCTGTTTAAACAAATAATCTAAGTGTTATGCCATTTCAGTGAGTTGAAAATACAAACTTTAACCTAGGTGATCCATTTTCAAAATTTGAATTATAAAATGAGTTTTAAACATGTGTAAATTTTACTTCAGTTGACATTATTGCCATTGGTGCTCACTTTTTGTTGAGTCACCTATTGGTAAATTTAAGAGAAAAAATTGACCTGAGGGCTCCACTTACTAGTGATAAGCCTTCTGGAATTGAATGTGTTCTTGTATGCTGAAGATTAACCACGTTCATGCAAGACTTGCAGGACCTAGAGGCTACCTAGTATTTGGTGGGGTGGGAGGAAGAAAGCTCTCTTTTGGATGGAAATAGTGAGGCAAAAGAGAAATGCTAAATGTAGTGTTCTCCTTTGGAAATGAATTGTCCAGTGATTTACGTAGTCTGGGACATTGATCAGATAATCAAGATACCTTTCTTCACTACCTGAACCAGTTGGAATAAACATTTCTACAGGGCTAAAGAAAGTTGTGTAAATTGTATGTTGATCCCTTTAAGAAATAGGCTTATTGACAGGTTTACCTTTATCAATTCTTTATTAACTCTGACAAATGGATGACTACAAATAACAAATTTGAAATAATTGTGAGAAGAGCTAGATATCAAATGGTTAGTTTAAGATATTGAAAACCGTATCTGAAAGCGTGGTGAAATCAAATTTCGATGGCGTTTTTGAAAAGCAATTGGATGTATATTGGAAGAAGGCTGATGTGCAGGTTTATAGGGAAAAGGTAAGGCTGTGGGACTAACTTGTAAGCTAATGTCTGCTGACACACAATGTCTCTTGTAACTGCTCATGGGTATCAATGTGCAAGTGCACATATGCACAATTCCAGAAGCACCAGGCATGACACAGACTCCAGTGATGTCACGTACAAAGGAACTGTGCACAGACAGACAACAGCACCATTGGAAAAGAGTTCAGCAGGAAGGGTATGGTAAGATAGTGAAGGGCATGGGAGTGATTGAGGACAGTGGCCTTGAGGAGGTGGGTGGGTGGTGCCTAGAATGGTGACAAAACGTCTGAAAACTAACCTTCCAGCTCAGCGAGCAAACTCACATCCAGAACCTCAACCTGAGCTACAAATCTTCTCAAAACTCGCTAATATCAAAATTTTATAGACTGAGTTTAAAAGGATTTTTATGCTAGAAAGTCTTACAGTTTGATTTATGCATAAAGGATAAGGGTATTCATTTATATTTCACATTCCTATGAAAATTCTATATTTCTGATGCCCATACTGCTACAGTGTGGCTTCAGAACAGAAATTTAGAAGGAAATGTGCCATATAATGAGCTGGTGTGCAAATCGTTTCTAAGGTCTTGGATTAGTAATAATTCTGAGTGAATACTATATTGTTAAAGGCTGATTTAATATTTAATTACATATTTGCCAGTCAGTTAACCAAGTATCTTTTTTTTAAACCAAAGACTTTTTTAAGTAGCTGTATTCAACTTTATTTGTGGTCTTGTCTTGCAGGGTCATGGCTTGAGTGTGACGACTTGAAAGGTTCTAATAGTTGTTGGCATTCAGTTTTAAACGTTCCTGCAAATGAAATTCACATTGTCATCTGGGAAAAGATTGGCCTTGAAAATCCAAAACGAAGCAGCAACATGTTTTCATTTAGTTATTCAACCTCTACAACTGTCCCAACCTTTACAAGCAATGCCACTACCTCTGTGTCACAGCAGCTCTGTGAAACATCATTAAATAGTCCTGTTCAGTTAAGTTCAGTTAAAAAACCAATGATCAGTACATATCCAGAGACTACACCTAATGCAAACTGTGTAAAGGCAGGTGAACAAGGCACTTCAAATAATAACTTGCTCTCAGGTTTGGAACATTTGACAGATGATGCAGTAGTAACGCTGAATCTTGTGGAAGTTAAAGTAGACAATGAGGGGAACCCAGTAGACAATTCACAATTCACGTCAAGTGCTGAACAAGACAATTTGCAGAATCTGCAGAAAACTCTACAGAATTCACCTCTTGTGACTCAGGTGGCTGCTGACCATGATGTATCCGTACAATCTTGTACTGATTCACAGTATTTGAAGGACATTTTCCAACAAATAAACCGGGCAGCCGTCATAGAACCTGACATGCCTCAAAAAAATGTTTTAGAATCCAAAGCATCTTCATGGCCACCTAGACCATCTCAGCTACAAGAAATTGCTGTAGCTGGTGCCTCATCTGCGGTATTACGAAAAGATAATTTAACAAGTTCAAATGCCTGTCCTACTCACGAAAGAAAAACTGCATCCGATTGTTCAGAAATGTCTATACAGTCGAAGGCAAAAGTACAACAGGAAGATCAGACCAAAATCCCAGTATCTGAGATCTTGAAAAAGTCTACTGTAAATGGGTCATCAGCTGATATTTCTCAACCTGTAGCAGCTAAAAGAAGCTTTGCTGTAGGTTGGACGAAGAACTTGTTCAACCGTCACCTTTCAACGCTGGCAAGCAATCAACCTAGAGTATTGCCTCGAAATGAAGTTAAAAATGTTCCCAAAGGCAATGTTTCAGTAAAAACGTTTGATCTAAAATACCCTGTAAAGGAGCGTTTCGATGGTTTCAAGACCAAATATTCCTCAAAACGTGCACAAAGTGTCAAAGAATTATCTGTCTGTCAAAATTCAAATATCCCTAATGCTGCTTGTATACAAAATGACAACTATTTGCCTCAAAATTCGGGTAACATGAAGGAGAACTGCAAAGTGTTGTTGCCTAAGACAGTCCCTTCTGGTATCCATACATTAAACAAAACATTTCTTAATTCATCAAAATGTACTGATCTCTCAAAATGCGAAACAAGGACTTGTAATATGAAGAGTCAGTGCTCCAGCTCAAGCAAGCAAACAGAACTGAATTATGCCAGCTCAAAAGCTCATAGTCTTCGTCTCAAGTTGCTCAAAAAACTTAAAGACAAAAAAGATCAGCTAAGTTCACTTGACCAGCTAATGAAGATTAAGCAGTTGGGTGAATTTGATAACGTATATGCTAGTACTTCTAGTCTTGAAGGACAGTTAAATGTTGCAAACAACGGAAGCGCAATGTATGATGATGTATTGAATGAACTTTGGCGTGAGCTTGGCGTTGAAAATGATAAGTCAGTTTATACAGCCAGTTCAAGTGCTTCATTGAATAGTAGCCCAGACCATGATGAATTACTTGCAGAATTTTTCACCCCAACTACAACTGCTACAGCATCTAATTATGTGCAAAGTAGTGATTCATGGCTTTGTGGAAGACCAGCAAACTGTAAACCAAGTAATGACTGTACCATAGCTCCAAGCACTGTTAGTGGTGACCACATATCACCAGTTTACGAGAGCCCCACAAAGGAGGAAATGTTAGTAGATTTATTGTCCACATCCACTCTTAACTCTTTAACGGGAGATCACGATGAATTACCTAACTTTGATGAAAATCTTTTTGAAAACTGTTAGGAAATGGTCATTTTGATGAGGCAATGAGGAAATATTGTCTCCTTTAATTTAGTACTTATTGAGAAAACTGTGTGTCCAGTTTCTTGCATGTTTAAAAAAGGGTTTTTTTTTATTTTGAGTCAAATGAATGGTTAATGCATTCTGTGAATGTATTTAACTTGTTTTCGGGTAGTTTGTGGTATTTGCAAGATGTGAGGTTGCAATGACACTACTGAATAAAATGTTGGTAATGCATGTTTACTACATGTTGCTGACATTCTGTTAAGAAAAAAAAGTAAACCAGATGTTGTTCTTGACAAATGGAGTTCAATTTGCAGTCAGTACTTTAATATATTTGTGAATACCAT
Source organism: Stegostoma tigrinum (assembly GCF_030684315.1). Lineage (NCBI taxonomy): Eukaryota > Metazoa > Chordata > Chondrichthyes > Orectolobiformes > Stegostomatidae > Stegostoma > Stegostoma tigrinum. Next base: position 80,487,006 of record NC_081359.1, read on the forward strand.
ATTTTTGTTAAAATTAATTTGAAGTGCAGTTTGTTAATCCTTATTCTTAAAATGCAAATATTTAAATCATTTGCAATGATTATATTTTAAATATTTTGAAAATGTTATTACAGACTAATAAAATTGAGTAAAATCAAATTAACAGTTTACTGAAAAGATTGACTAGGTTCATTAGCATGAAGCAATTGATCTATTGGAATAATTTAAATCCGTAATGCCATCTGAGGTCAGCTACAATCGACTTCAGTTTGGATTGTTGTTCCTATCATCTAAATTCATTCATTAGATTCTTATTCTATACATTCTCTGTCATGTGTACTTTTTACTTAAATGGAAAATTGTAATGAGAAATATTTGCCAGTCATGCAATATGGTTTATAATCGCTGCAAATGATAGTTTTTTCAGTTAAAGTTGTGAAGGGAGCTAGACTTGCAATTTAAATTGGCATATCATGTAAGTAAGGGTGATGTTTTTGAAATAAATTCGGTCACTATTGTGATAAGTTTGAAAAAAGACAAGATGCTTGAGACAAACAGACCAATTAGGACCTGTGGAGGGAAGATCGTTATTAATCTTGTGGGCAGCAGCCTTCTTCAGGGTTCTGTCCAACACATCAACTGGTTTTCTCTTCATGGATGGTTTTTTTTCAGTTTTTTAAAATTTTCTTTCAGAACTCCAATGTTTGTAGTTCCTGATTTATTTCATTTTGTATAATGCAAATGTTGTTTCATGGGTTTTGAAAGTTCAATGTAGAAATTCATGCTGGAAGCTCTAAGATATGGCTATGTTTTGTTAAGTGGCCACAAAGTTAAACTGATTTATTTAAGGGATGTTTTGATAGCTAATAAAGTTTACTGTTCTTAATGTTTGAAGCCTGTATAAGCCATGCATATTATGCTGAGAATTACACTAGTAGAACATTACTTGAGCCAGACCATCAACACAAGGTAAAGTAAATAACAATTTTAGTGGACTCCTGGTAGCCCACAGTACTTTATATACTTTCCAATGCTCGTGCAAAATTATTTGTGGTGTATTTAGTTTTAGTTTCTCTGACTTAGAAAGTTATTAACTGTTTGGTCTTTGTACTTTAAATAAAAATGTTGTGCTGGTCATGCGACCAAACAATAAACTTATTCCAATTTACCTAACCTTCAGGTGGTTAATAGTCTAAATGTGTCTAATCCAGCATTCTGGTATTAATTTACCATAATATCTTGCATTCTGTAACTCTCTTTGCAAAACACACAATTGGCTCAAACAAAAGTCACCAGTGGAATAGAGAAAAAAGTTTCTGATGTGCAGAGCAGGAGGTGCTAGGGATTTAGGATGGGTAATTGAAATAAGATAAGGTATAAATGAGCATTTTTGTGTTGTTTGAAGAAGTTTAATTGGGTTGTAGATGTGGCAGTGTGTCAAAGACAATGTTGAGGTTATGAATTGGTGCTGTTAATCTTGGGTGGGTAGACAGGAAGCTGATAGATGTGAAATTTAAGCCTTTAATAGCAAGAGTACCACTTCTTTATATTAGGAACTTCCCCATATCTGGTCAGTGCTAGAAATTCTGGACTGATGCATCCTGATATTTTGTTTGAAAATGAAAATAATGTAATTATGGTCAACTGGAATGATCAAGACTAAATGATAACTTGAAATATTGAAGATTGCCTTATACTGATAAGATATGGACTAATCATTCTCTGTATCTTAGAAATGCTCAATGTCTCAGGCACAGGAAAGAGAAAACATTTTTGAGACCAGTCACAAGCTGGGTGAGTCGTTAATATATTGTCTCAAAATTTCTTGAGGGTCGGACTGCATCTGTATCAGATGTAAACAAGGTCAACCTATGCAAATGGAAGGAGGGTAGGATGTGATAAGTCCTGTGATAAGTTTCCTTTGGAACATCCTGCAAATGCCTTTTAGGCACAGCATCCAGACGAAATGGTCTCTAAATTTGCCTCTTAAATTTAAAATCAGCTGTGCTCTGGTTGCCATCTGTTGCAGCCATGCAGAAGGTATTTCTTTGGAGGGGTCTAGTACTGGTGCTTTTGGGTTTACTGTCTGTTATTACTTTACTGTATATCCAGGAAAATGTATATTGCTGAATGAAATAAGTGGTCGGCATTCAGTAGGGGCCATACCTCCAGCATGCTTTTAACTTGATATTATTACTTTTATGCACCTCTTCCTTGAGGCTTTTACCTGTCTAGCTGATATTCCTTTACTGCAAAGCTAACATAAGAAATTTGTTATTAAAAGCTTCCATCTTGCTGCGGAGAGATTTCAAGCTATTCATCATATCCGTCAACCTGCTCTGAAAACTGCTCATATTTTGTGATCTATGACCGATTTTACAACAGGAGCTGAGGCAATCCAAAAGACTAAAAGTATTCTAAGTAAAACAACACTCAACATTCTTTTAAAAACAACCAAACCAATTCAATCAATCCCCTAATATGCATGAATCCTTAAAATCCCAGGATCCAGATTTGTATTTTCATCAAAAACAAATGGTTCTTTGGATAGTACCTCATTTGTATACTAAATTTAGTTGAAATCTGTCAATTAGTTTGAGATATATTTATAGATAAATAGATTAACACAGGCAAAACATTACCTTGGCCATTGAAGATAAGCAGAAGTAGTAAGTCCAATGTTCGTATTCTTTATCGTTGCAAAATATTCCTGATAAGATAAATGAACTAGTGCCTCAAAGGGATTTAGATTTACTCATTGGTTACAAGTGACCAAGGTTGGGAAATAAATACTTCAAGATCTACAGTATTTTTGAGATATCGATAGAATGACAAAAGAATATGGATAGCTCAGATAGTAAAGGATGACTCTGAGGAAGTGTCACTGGACCTGAAACATTAACCCTGTTTTCTCCTCATTTGCTGCCAGACCTGCTGAGCTTTTCTAGCAACTTTGTTTTTGTCCCTGTATCTAACATCTTGGTAGGTTTAAAAATGATTCAGGAAGGGGATAAGCCAACCACGGTTAATCAAGAGGTTGAGGACAGCATCGTATATCGTCAAACATGTTAGGCAATCTGCATGCTTTATGATCTAGGGTTGCCTAATTTTCAGTGAGAATTCCTTTACAAATATTTGATGTTTGTTGCCATGCTTCATGATTATCTGCAACTATACCATTTTGAATACTTTTAGGTTTAATTTATTACAGTCACGTGTACCAAGGTACAGTGAAAAGTGCTGCCTTATATGCTGTACAGGCAGATTGTACTATACCAGCATATCAGGGTTGTAGAGAGTGCAGGATAAGTGTTACAGCTGCAGATGTGGAGCTGCCTGTGTTGGACTGGGGTGAACAAGTCAGAAGTCACACGACACCCAGTTATAGTCCAACAGGCTTATTTGGAATCACACAAGCGTTTGGAGTGCAGCCCCTTCATCAGGTGCAGTGAGAGCAGGACACAGTTTATAGGCAGAGAGATCAAAAGATCTCACAACTGGTGTGAGTGGAGTGTCAGATAATTAGTCTCTGCAGATGACCAAGTGTGTAAACTGTTTATAAAGTCAATGTCAATGCTGTGCAGTCATGACAATCAGGCAGAGCCACAGGAATGTACAAAAGGTGACACCCAATAGTAAGTGTGAGGTTTTGTTCAGAACCTGTCTGAATTTTAACCTGGAACGAGGTTAGTTTTATTCCAAAAGCTGGAATTTATTAAGTGCCACACTGACTGTGATTACAAATTGTATGTTTATTTTAAACAAAATCAAATGTATCTGTAAATGAACAAGCATCTTGGATGAAATGATTCACTCCTGAGATTTGTATGTGTCTGTGTGAGGAAAAAGTATGTATGAATGTGTGTGTATAAGTAATTTAAACCTATACAAACTAACTAAGATAGAGAGACCATAATAATTTATCAAAGTGATGCTGTCAGAACAAGAAATTAAGGAAGATTTTACAGATACAGCATAATGTAGTGGGGTCACCTGCAGTGCGACATGAACCCAAGATCATGGTTGAGGTCATCTTCATGGGTACGGAACTTACCTATCAGTTTCTGCCCAGTGATTCTGCATTGTTGTATATCTCGAAGGCTGCCTTGGAGGACTCTTACCTGAAGATCAAAGGATGAATGCCGTTCTCTGACTGCGTGGGAGCATTCCTGTCTGGCAATGGTAGCTCAGTGTCCATTTATTCGTTGTCATAGTGTCTGCACGGTCTCCCCAATATACTATGCCTCGGGGCATCCATTCCTGCAGTGTATGAGATAGACAACGACTGGCCAAGCCACTTGAGTATCTGCCATGAACATGGGTGGTGTTCCCACGTATGATGGTAGTACCCAAGTCGATGATCTGAACTGTCTTGCAGAGGTGTCAAGGCAGGATTGTGTGGTGTTATGGTTGATGCTGTCCTGAAACTTGGGTAGTTTCCTGTGACCAATGGTCTGTTTAAGGTTTGGCAGTTGTTTGAAGGTGAGGTGTATGGAAGAGCTTGGCAAGATGCTTATTGCCATTGATGCCATGTTGGAGGCTGCAAAGAACATGGTGTAGTTTCTGCGCTCTGGGGAAGCACAGGACAATGAAGGGTACTTTATCGGTCTTATCCTGTGTCTGTCTTCTGAGGCGCTCATTGTGGTTTTTCGCTGTGGCACGTCAGAACTGGTGATCGGCGAGCTGAACATTGTATCCTGTTCTTACGAGGGTGTTGAGATACAGTGATGAAACATGAGCATGGTCCCTTTAAAAGGCGAATTACACATCTGTTAAGAGACACAATGCATAGGTCCGAAGGTTATAGATTTGACTTTGGTGTGCCATCCAAACTGTTATTCCTGTATAGTTCTGATGGAAGAACACAGCAAGCCAAGCAGCATCATGCTCCTAAAATGCTGTTTGGCCTGCTGTGTTCATCCAGCTCCACACTTTGTTATCTCGGATTCTCCAGCATCTGCAGTTCCTATTATCTCAAGTTCTGATGAAATCCTGTATCAAGGGAGAGGCCATTCTTAAAGACTTCAACTAATGTGCCGTATGCTTATTCAGGTAGATGTTAAAAGGTGCCATGGATAATAGAGCATTCACTATGACTCTGTTCGGGGTATCATGTAGATTTGCTATTGTACTTACCTGTATGAGAATACTATTTAAATACTCGAGTAAAAGTCAATTTCATTGGCCAAAAACTCTGGAATTTTCCATATTTCTCATGTAAAGAGTTGACCCTCGTTCTTTATTGGAACGGATCAACATTGTGAGTCAAGGTATTATCCTGTACATAAACGTTACAATGAGAAAATAAATTTTAATTCATGCTATTATGTGTTGTGATGTACACTTCATGCCAGTGTTAGGCAACAAATTTCTTAAGTTCATTACCGAACAAGCACTGTAATTAGATGTGAGGCTGGATGAACACAGCAGGCCAAGCAGCATCTCAGGAGCACAAAAGCTGACGTTTCGGGCCTAGACCCTTCATCAGAGAGGGGGATGGTGGGAGGGAACTGGAATAAATAGGGAGAGAGGGGGAGGCGGACCGAAGATGGAGAGTAAAGAAGATAGATGGAGAGGGTGTAGGTGGGGAGGTAGGGAGGGGATAGGTCAGTCCAGGGAAGACGGACAGGTCAAGGAGGTGGGATGAGGTTAGTAGGTAGCTGGGGGTGCGGCTTGGGGTGGGAGGAAGGGATGGGTGAGAGGAAGAACCGGTTAGGGAGGCAGAGACAGGTTGGACTGGTTTTGGGATGCAGTGGGTGGGGGGGAAGAGCTGGGCTGGTTGTGTGGTGCAGTGGGGGGAGGGGATGAACTGGGCTGGTTTAGGGATGCAGTAGGGGAAGGGGAGATTTTGAAACTGGTGAAGTTCACATTGATACCATATGGCTGCAGGGTTCCCAGGTGGAATATGAGTTGCTGTTCCTGCAACCTTCGGGTGGCATCATTGTGGCAGTGCAGGAGGCCCATGATGGACATGTCATCAAGAGAATGGGAGGGGGAGTGGAAATGGTTTGCGACTGGGAGGTGCAGCCATATGGTATCAATGTGGACTTCACCAGTTTCAAAATCTCCCCTTCCCCTACTGCATCCCTAAACCAGCCCAGTTCATCCCCTCCCCCCACTGCACCACACAACCAGCCCAGCTCTTCCCCCCCACCCACTGCATCCCAAAACCAGTCCAACCTGTCTCTGCCTCCCAAACCGGTTCTTTCTCTCACCCATCCCTTCCTCCCACCCCAAGCCGCACCCCCAGCTACCTACTAACCTCATCCCACCTCCTTGACCTGTCCGTCTTCCCTGGACTGACCTATCCCCTCCCTACCTCCCCACCTATCTTCTTTTCTCTCCATCTTCGGTCCGCCTCCCCCTCTCTCCCTATTTATTCCAGTTCCCTCTCCCCATCCCCCTCTCTGATGAAGGGTCTAGGCCCGAAACGTCAGCTTTTGTGCTCCTGAGATGCTGCTTGGCCTGCTGTGTTCATCCAGCCTCACATTTTATTATCTTGGAATCTCCAGCATCTGCAGTTCCCATTATCTCAAGCACTGTAATTAGCATCACTTTCTGTATGGCCGTCCCTGCTCCGGGTCTGCATCCCGCTGGCCGTCCCCGCTCCGGTCCGGGTCTGCATCCCGTTGGCCGTCCCTGCTCCGGTCCGGGTCTCTAGCCTGCTCCGGCCTGGCCCTCAGCTACACAGATGATGTCATCGCTGCTACAAGGAAAGTATTTTTTTAAAAAAGAGAGAATAATTACTAAGTCATTTTTGTTTTTATTGTTGTTAGTTAGTTCGTAACTACCGTAATTCATTGTGTATTTTTTCATTATTAGTTTAGAGATCAATTGGGCATCTGCTAATGATACAGTATGAATTTTGACAGGCATGAATTTCAGACCATCGAAAATATCCATGTAATAGTGGAATCAACAAATTGAACTTTTAAAAACACTCAAAAATCTGATTTTACATGAGAACATACGGTAATTGTATTCCAAAAATAATAAATTACCTAAAGTACTTTGAAATGACTTAATGAAGTTGAGATTTCTTCCTTCCATTGCTAACATTGTAAATAAATTCCACGCTGAATTTTTAAAATTAAATTTTTCTGTACCTGACACACACTAAGTTAGATTACCTCTGTACTCTGGACAAAGATTCATCCAGTTGGGCGTCATGGTATTACCACTGCATTAGTAATCCAGGACGCCAGGACTTTGGGCACATGGATTTGAATTTCAGTATGACAGATGATGAAATTTGCATTCAATTAATAAATCTGAAATTAAAATCTAGTTTCATGGCAACCATGTGCCGATAGTTGTAAAATCCTATCTGGTTCACAAGTGTCCTTTAGGGAAGGGTATATGCCTTCTATATTTGGTCTGGTCCTACATATGATTCCAAATCCAAAGCAAGCCCAAACCTTTAAAACTGCCCCCTGAAATAGCCACGCAAGCTGCTTAGTTCAAGGACAACTCGTTGGCAACAAATGTGGGCTTTGTTAGTGATTTCCAGACCCAATAAAAGCATCAAGAAAAAGTGTAATGAACATTAGAACATTACCACTCAGACCATTGAATCTGCTCTGCTGTTCAGCAATAATTTTGTTGGTTATCTAATTTGTTATATTTTTTGACCTGAAGATGACACCAAGTCTCATAAAAAATCATAGTAAATTAATCAGTAAATTAGTAAATTAATTAGTAAAAATCAGAGTAAATTAATTTTGAGGAATTTGTAGATCAATAAATTAATTATGATGAAAGTATGTAGTAAAATTTCCAATGTTTGAAGTTAAAAGCCCAACGATCAAGTTAGTAATCCATGCTAAAATGTGTTGACATGGATCAGAAAAGTGAAGGAGTGAACACATTGTGGAAAGTTAGTTGTAACTTTTTAGCCTTTTCTGTGTGGACTCTGATAAACATGAGAACATAAGATATGGTTCCCACTTCCTGTTCCTGTACTTAAGTACTTGACAAAAGGACATAAATACTCGAACAGTAATTTCAGCCTGGTGCTTTGTTTTGCTATTAATCAGAAGTACATGATGGGAACCGATAATTTTTCATTTTCCTTCAGCCTGCACAAAATATTTGTATTAATAAATTCAACATTTTAAAAGAATACACTGGATTTTAGAACATAGAACATACAACAATATAGCGCCTAACAGGCTCTTCGGCCCTCGAGGTAGCGCCGACCTATGAACTAATCTGAGCCCACTCCGCTACACTATCCCATCATCCATATGCTTATCCAAGGACTGTTTAAATGCCCCTAATGTGGCTGAGTTAACTGCATTGGCAGGCAGGGCATTCCACGCCCTTACCACTCTGAGTAAAGAACCTGCCTCTGACATCTGTCTTAAATCTGTCAACCCTCAATTTGCAGCTGTGCCCCCCTCATACAAGCTGACGTTACCATCCTAGGAAAAAGATTCACACTGTCCACCCTATCTAATCCTCTGATCATCTTGTATGTCTCTGTTAAATCTCTGCTTAACCACCTTCTCTCCAATAAGAACAGACCCAAGGCCCTCAGCCTTTCCCCATAAGACCTTCGCTCCAGACCAGGCAACATCCTGGTAAATCTCCTCTGCACCTTTTCCAATGCTTCCGCATCCTTCCTGTAATGGGGTGACCAGAACTGTACACAATAAATTAGGAATCTTGCAAAACTATTTCTCACCTTTACTTCCCCTATTGATCTAAAAGACAACAATCAAATTCCTATCTAATTCTTAACCAATAAATAGCTTGTTACTAGGAACTCTGGTAATGTATCAAGGGCTGATTCCACCATACATTTTGCACAATCTAAAATGCCAGCTTTTCTGCTGATGCCTAGGATCAGGAACTTGTGGTGTGAAATGATGTAGGACTTCAGCAATAGTATCCTGAACATGGAGCACTGAACAGTATAGCTCAGTAACAGGCCCTTCAACCCACCATGTCTGTGCCAACCATTCTAAACTAATCCAATTGTCTGTACATGGTCTGAAGCCCTTTATTCCTGCCTGTTTAATATGACTGTTTAAATGTCTCTTAAACATTGCTATCATACCTGCTTCTACCATCTCCCCTGGCAGCACATTCCAGGCACCCACCATCCTGTGTGTAAAAAAGAAACTTGTCTCACACATCTTTAAACTATCCCCTCTCACCTTAAACAATGCCCTCTTGTATTTGACATTTCCACCCTGGGATAAAAAGACTCTCGCTATCCAACCTATTCACGTCTCATAATTTTATGTACTTTTATCGGGTTGCCCCTCAGCCTCCGCTCTAGTGAAAACAATCCAAGTTTGCCTGACATCTCTTTAAGGCTAATAAGCTCCAATCCAGGCAACATCCTGGGAAACCTCTTCTGCACCCTCTTCAAGGCCTCCACATCCTTCCTACAATGTGGTGAGCAGGACAGCACACATTACTCAAATGTGGCCTAACTAAAGTTTTATACAGCTGCAACATGACTTTCCAAATTTTGTGGCCCATTTCCTGACAGATGAAGGTAAACATGCATACCTTCTTTACCACCTTACCTGCTTGTGTTGCCATTTTCAAGGAGCTATGGATTTGCACCCTAAGATTCCTCTGTATATCAATGCTCCTAAGGGTCCTGCTAAATGCTGTATACTTTCCTCTTGACTTCCCAAAAGTGCATCACCTCACACTTGTCCAGATTAAACTCCAACTGTCATTTCCCTTCCTCACTATTCACACTTTCATCACTTTTCATGTAACTGTGAACTTATGCATCAGGCCAGCTACATTTTCATCCAAATCATTTGTAGATATATATTATATATATAATACAAACCATTGAGGTCCCCACATTGATCCCTGCAGAACACCACCTCCAATTAGAAAAACAAACCTCCACAACTACTCTCCATTTTCCATGACCAAACCAATTTTGAATCCAACTTACCAACTCACTCACCTTGGAACCCCTGTGACTTAATTTTCTGGACCAGCCGACCATGAGGGACCTTGTCAAATGCTTTAGTAAAGTTCATGAGGACAAAATCCACATCCTTGCCCTCATCAATCACCTTTGTCACTTCCTCAAAATACTCAGTGAAGTTCATGAGACAAGACCTTCCCACACAAAATAAAAAGACTGTGGTGGAACATGGCAACACCTTGTAAGCTGTCTCCAGGAAACCTTATTCTTACACATCTTATCGTTTTGGTCTTGTAAAACTCAATTGTAAGACTGTCAAAATTACTAACAATGTTCTCTTGAATCTATTTGCAAGTCTGGGGAATTCTCCGATAAATGAAGCCCAATTACTGATACTGGAATCGAGGCCTGACCTGCACAAGAATGAGACCTGACCCCACGGTGACTCACAATCAAGGAGCTCCGACCAGATTGACTGTAAGACCTGGTAGATCACTCAAGACCTTGACTACTGCCCAGGGCCCCATCAGGAGCACCCACTCTCCTTGCCAACACTGGACCTGCAAGCCCAGAGAGATTGAAGGCCTTCTGGCTTCTCACTGGCCTGCTATCTTGGGGAAGCCCAGAACCAAGTCCTGATTTGTGCAGCAAGAACTGATCCCACAGTGACCCAACATTGATGAGGCCTGACCAGACCTATTGCACAACCTTCCAAAACTAGTGCTCAGGACCCCATCAGATACATTCACATACCTTCCGCATCAACAGACTTCCCTCCCCGATACCCGGGATTGAATAGGTGCAACCACCCACCCAGGAAACCTGGGAGACACACTGGATTTTAGTTGAGACTGGAACTTCAGGGTTTCAAGCCACACCCCTCCCAACACCAACCCAAGCATACTCCTAGCAAACATCCCAGACATTGAGAACAAAATGGATGAATATAAAGCTAAACTCACTTCCGTAGAGAATTGAAGGACTGCTTGTGTGCTTTGTTTCACTCCTGCTGCCCCTTAAGGTTTCCCAGTTCACCAAGTGGAACAGTTGGCATCCTCAGACAAGGCAAAGAGCAGTGGGGTCTGCCTCCTGATCAACACCACCTGGTACTCAGACATGGCTACCCTGTTGAGTTACTGTTCCATAGACCTACAATACTTAAAGTGAAATGCTGTCCATACTACCAGCTGTGCAAGTTCACCTGTTTCCTAAGGCTGGAAGAAACTACAGGGAGTTGTGAACATAGCCTAGTCCATCACTAACCAGACTTCCATCCATTGAGTTCATCCATACTTGCTGCATCAGGAAAGCAACGAACATAATCTAAGTCCCTCCTACCCTGGCTATACTCTCTTCCACCATCTCCCATCTGGCAGAAGATATAAAAGTTTGTTTACACATACAAACAGATTGAAGAACATCTTATTTCCCACCGTTATCAGACTTTTGAGTGGACTTCTTATAATGTTAATATTGATCTCTCTCAGCACCTTCTTGACAGCTGTAACACTGTATCCTGTACTCTGTCCTGTTACCCTGAAGCTATAGGTATAGTATGATTTGCCTTTAAAGCACGTAAGACAACACTTTCACTGTATTTCAATACACGTGACTGTAATAAACTAAATCAAATCAAACCAAAGCTGTGCTGGCTATCCAAAATAAGTCCATTTTTTTCCAAATAAATCCTGTCCCTGAGAATCTTCTCCAATAATTTTATTATCACTGATGCACTGGCCTATAATTTCCTTGATCATCTCTATGCCCTTCTTAAACAAAGGAACAACATTGGATAGTCTCCAGTCATGTGGGACCTCACTTGTGGGTAAATAGAATGCAAAGATTTCTGTTAAGGCCTCAGCAATCTGCTACCTTGCCTCCTTCAGTATCCTGCGATAGATCCCATCGGACCCTCTGGACTTATCTATCTTAATATTTTTCAAGATACAAAACACCATTTCCTTCTCAATATCAATATGCCCTAGAATATCAACACACCCCTCCCTAATCTTACCATCACCCATGTCCTTCTCGGCGAATACTGATGTGAAGTACTCTTAAGGAGCTCACCCATGTCCTCCTTTGTACTTGAGTGGACCTAACCTTTCCCAAACCTGAACCTTTGGTGCAACCACATCCCTGAAACTCCAATCTACAGATCATGCTGCCTCCTGTATGCTCCTCAGTGAGTCCAGCTGCCACTGCAACCAATCCATGTGATCTTAGAGTAGCTTCAAGTGGCCACACCTCCTGCAGACATATGCCAGGGACAGTTGACTTCTCCGTGATCTCCCATTATCTCCCAGGAAGATCATAACACTTCCTTTACTACCCCTCTAGTAACTACTGGATTAAAAGAAAAGACTTTCCCTTGCTGTATCTTAAATGTAGCTCAACCTCCTCAGCGAAGCATGATGCTTACCAAAGCCTGCACTTTGACCTCAACAGCAGCACTTTGATCTCAGTGCTATTTCTAAGCCACAAACAATATTTTCTAACAGGTACTCTCTCTCTCTCTCGCTCTCCTTTTTTAATTTCAAAAATATACTTTATCATAAAAAAGTTCTTTGTATACATAAAAATGTGTCAAATGCACTTCAGTTCTGTACAGTTATCAAACAAAACATTGGACTTTGACTCTGTCCAAAAAAAATCAAAGATCTCACTTAGACACACAAGACTAATATTTACTTATATTTGAGACACTGTGAGGGGCCAATAACTGAATTGTCCCCTATTTACTTTCAGCAGGAAGACCTCAGACAGTGGTCTTTCCCCACTGTGCCTTGGCGGCAGCTGGTCCATGATTTAGTGTCCCTCAGCATGTAGGCCTGGACCTTGGAATATGCCAGTCTGCAGCCCTCGGTCAGGGCCAACTCCTTGTTATGGAAGACCAACAGGTTTTGGGCAAACCAAAGAGCGCCTTTCACCAAACTGATGGTCCTCCAGGCGCAGTGTATGTTTGTCTCAATGTGCATCCCGAGGAACAAATTGTAGATCACAGTGTCCCACATCATGGAGTTGCTCGAGATGAACCTTGACAAAAATCACTACATCTATCTCCAGGCTTGCTTTGCAAGGACACATTTCCAAAAGGAACAAAAACAAAGTTGCTAGAAAAAACTCAGTGGGTCTGGCAGCACCTGTGAAGGGAAAAAACAGAGTTGGTGTGTTTCAGAGATAATAGGAACTGCAGATGCTGGAGAATCTGAGATAACAAGGTGTGGAGGTGTAGAGGTGAAGAGTCTAGACCCGAAACGTTAGCCTTCCTGCTCCTCTGATGCTGCTTGACCTGCTGTGTTCATCCAGCTCTGCACCTTGTTATCTCAGATTCTCCAGCATCAGCAGTTCCTACTATCTCTAAACAAGCTGGGGTTAATTTCATATGCAAAGAAAAAGTCGATGGTTTTTGTTAAAACAATGAAAGAATTTGTTTGGGTGTATTGAAAGGACTTACCATTGTGGGGAATCCAAAACCAGAGTCCATTTATTCACAGGTAATTATTACAAAAGCCCCCAAAGAGTTTTGGAAAGAAATTCTTTACTCAAAAACTACTAAAAATGTGAAACATTATTATACTGAATGGTTAAGGTGAATGGAATAGACGTATTTAAGAGGATGTTAGATAAATTGCTGGTGGGGAAAGGAATGGAAGGAAATGCTGAATGGGTTAGATAACGATGGATAGGAGAAAATTCAGAAGGAGTATGAATGCTGACAAATGTCAATTGGACCAAAAGGTATAATTATTTCACTGTTTCAATAAACGCTGTGTTCAACTTGTGTATAGTCTTGTCTTAGCAAGACCTACTAAGGCTCAGCCATGAAATAATGAATGTTAGAGCAGTCTCAAGGGAGTATTTGGCCTTCCCTTGCTCCTATTTCTTACGTTCTATTTCAATAAAAATACTTATTTTAACTCAAAATTACATTTACTGCTGCCTCACCTTCAAGATTGTTACATGCTTTCATTATTCAGTTTCTACTGCTATTCCTTAACCCTCTGCTCCTCGCCACTTGATTCTTCCAGTTTCTTGTAGTTAGTCCTGAACAAAACTTTGACTGAAGCAGTACTTAGAATTTTCACATGTAATGGTAGTGGAAGCAGCACTATATATTTGTATATATATTAGCTTAATGTCACAGCACATCCCGAGGTTTATCACACATTATAAATCAAATTATGGCTCCTAAGAGCTAATAAGGCGAAGGTTTTAAGGATACTTTAAAAGAGGAAAGTAGGATGGACGGGTGAAATGTAAATTAATGCCAGAGGAGACTTACATGAAGATAATGATCTGTATTGACCTAATAGAGCATCGTATTGAGCCTAAATAAAATGGTAACTCAACATGAATTATTTCTCGACTATGATTATTTCACTGCTTCCAGAAAACCAGCTCATGGGAAACGACTACGACTTCA